>NC_138775.1:261475573-261668073 GCF_965119305.1 Pelophylax lessonae | reverse complement strand
GGCTGCCTAGGTCGCCTTACAGGTAGCACCGGCCCTGCTAATACATTCTATGCATTGAGATAAAAAGCCTTCTGTGTGCAGCAGCCCCCCTAATACTTACCTGAGCCCCGTCTCGCTCCAGCGATGTCCATGAGTAGGTGGGACTATAAGGGCAACTATATAACCAAAAGTTGGATACTTTTGGATATATGGTTGCCCTTATTGTCCCACCTATTTAGGAGGCTCTTCTCTTTCTATATTTTATTGGGGCGATGGCAACCTACATCCGGGATTCCGAATAATTGGGTATTTTCTATACGAATGTCTCGGCCATCCAGGACTCTCCCTCCTGATTGACCGAGACACAGCGGTGCCATTGGCTCCCGCTGCTGTCAATCAAATTCAGTTAGCCAATGAGGAGAGAGAAGAGGTGGGGCCGAACCATGGCTCCGTCTCTGAATGGGCACATGGAGCTGCAGCTTGGCTTGGGTGCCCCCATAGCAAGCTGCTTGCTGTGGGGGCACTCAACAGGAGTGAGGGGCCAGGTGCTCCCGCCAGGGACCCAAGAAGAGGAGGATTCGGGTTGCTCTGTGCAAAACCATTACACAGAGGAGGAAAGTATAACATTTGTTATTTTAATAGAAAAAAAAAAACGAGACTTTACAATCGCTTTAATGCATTCTATGTATTAAGGTAAAAAACCTTCTTTACTGCAAGATACCCCCAAGCCCCCGTCTACACCTTATTCGTACCTGAGCCCGATCCGATCCAGCAACGTATAAGAGAGGAGCAGCTCTTGCTGCTGTCTCCCTCCACATTGGGCAGATTGATAGCAGGGGGAGCTAGGGGCTCCTGTCAATCAACTTCAGTGACAAGGGAGTGGGGGGCTGGGCTGAGTTCCGCTGTCTGTGTCAATAGACGTAGCAGCGGGGCTCAGGAGTGAGCCCCCATGGGTGCCCCCATGGGAATCAGTTTCCTATTGGGGGCACCAGTAAGAGAGGAGGAGCCAAGAGCGCCAGCCAGGAGAAGAGAAGGATCAGGACCGCTCTGTGCATATCTATTGCACAGAGCAAGTAAGTATAGACATGTTTGTTATTTTTTTTTTAAAAATTGCCTTTACAACCACTTTAAAGTATTTGTAAAGGATATTTTTTTTATAGTTTAAAAAAAAAACGTATGTGTTTATCAGGGCTTTTTTTCAGCGGGAACGCAGTTCCGGCACCTCCACAACTGAATGTATGTATATAATGTATGTTGCTGGGGGTCAGTTGTTGCTGGGAGGGAGGTACTGTAGAGGAAGGGGTCTATTGATGCTGGCTACTGAGAAACCTTTTGTTGCTGGAAGGGATCTATTTTTGCAGGGGGGGGGGGTCTATTGCTGCTGGTAGGGATCTATTGTTGCTGGGGGGTGAATCTTATGTTGCAGGGGGTCAATTGTTTCTGGGAGGGATGTCCTGTTGAGGGAGGGGTCTTTGTTGCTTGCAGCTGGAGGTTCTATTAATGGTGGCTGTTGGGAGTCTATTGTTGCTGGTGGGGATATATTGTTGTTGGAGTGTCCATTATTGCTAGATCTATTTTACCGTCTTTCTTGTTATCATTAACAAATTCCATACAAAATACTTAACACCACAAAATAATATTTGGGTCTATATTCTCTAAAAGGGGCAGTATTGGGAGATGGGTAAGGGGCGGAACCAAGGAACGGTTCTTGGAGGTGGGTAAGGGGCAGAGGCGAAGGGTGACTTAAAAGAGAAGAGTTCCTGAACCTATTCCCTGAGAGAAAAAAAGCCCTGGTGTTTATACAATGGTATTGCACAGAGCAGTTACCCCTCACCTCTTCTAGAGTCCCCTGCTGGTGCTGTCCGCTCCTACTTCCTCCTGGTACTCTCATAGCAAGCCTGTGCCAAGGGGGCAGCCCATGAGTGGGCGTTCCAGAACCAGGTTGTGTGCGTCCATAAAGTGACCAGAAAAATATATCGGCGCATGCATAAATAGGTAAAGTCAAAGCTGCTGAACACCTTGGTACAATAAACAACACCAAAATAGAAACAATAGAGAATATGGTGCAGCGCTAGATATGCAATAAGGATCAACAATAAATAAATTAAAATTGAATACAATCAATAGAACTATTAAAAAAAATCCATGGAAATGAGATAAAATATGCACAGAAAGTCCCAATATGTAAGAGTTAAGTTCATTCATGTAAAAACAGCCCATAGAAAGTGCACGGTGCAATGTCCTAATACAAAGAGTGCTCACACAATGTGAAAATCCTCCACCGGTATGGCTAGCCTCTCACCTGAAAGCTGCAATACAAACAGCATAGGTGTAACCACACACTGGCATCTGGAGACGTGCACTCGGACCAGGTACAGCCACCAAGACTCCACTAAGCAATGGATGGATTCCTTATCCCCTCGATACTCAGCAGTATATGATCCACCATATAAAGTAAAAAGAAGGCAGCACCATAGCGTAATAAAGTCTCAAAACTTTATTTATAACAGGTAAAAAGCCTCTTACTTGATGTCAGCAGACCAGGAGCATAAAACAATCGGTAATCTTTCTGGATAATGAGTGCAGGTGATTGCAGCACGGCTCCGTCCTCCGACCGGACTGCGGGTCAGCAGTCCGGGAAGGAGGAGTTTGTGACGTCACCCGCAGTCAGCAGTCCGGTCGGAGGACGGAGCCGTACTCGCTTCCAGCCGTGCTGCAATCACCTGCACTCATTATCCAGAAAGATTACCGATTGTTTTATGCTCCTGGTCTGCTGACATCAAGTAAGAGGCTTTTTACCTGTTATAAATAAAGTTTTGAGACTTTATTACGCTATGGTGCTGCCTTCTTTTTACTTTATATGGTGGATCATATACTGCTGAGTATCGAGGGGATAAGGAATCCATCCATTGCTTAGTGGAGTCTTGGTGGCTGTACCTGGTCCGAGTGCACGTCTCCAGATGCCAGTGTGTGGTTACACCTATGCTGTTTGTATTGCAGCTTTCAGGTGAGAGGCTAGCCATACCGGTGGAGGATTTTCACATTGTGTGAGCACTCTTTGGATTAGGACATTGCACCGTGCACTTTCTATGGGCTGTTTTTACATGAATGAACTTAACTCTTACATATTGGGACTTTCTGTGCATATTTTATCTCATTTCCATGGATTTTTTTAATAGTTCTATTGATTGTATTCAATTTTAATTTATTTATTGTTGATCCTTATTGCATATCTAGCGCTGCACCATATTCTCTATTGTGTGCGTCCATAGACACACACAGCTCCCATTTCATCCTCAGAGGAGTTTGACTGACAGCAGCAGGTGTCTATGGCTTTCAGTGCTGCCTGTTTCTCCTGTATGATCAGGAATTGTAGGAGCAGTGCTGCAGCCGAGACCGCTCTGGATTTATGGGAGGAGTAAGATAAGCGTTTAGGGACTGGTGGTGGTGGTGTATGAACAGATTGTGGGGGGTTTTAACCATATGCATGGAATGTATTACATTAAAAATGTTTAGACTTTAGAACAACTTTAAAATAGAAATGTAGCAGCTTGCCAGTCCTAAGGTGTGAAGACTGCATTAGCCAATGGCTGCTACTGCTGTCTCAATCAGTGAGGAGGGAGAGTCCTATAGACTCTTGTGCACATGGCTGGATCACAATGGGGATCAGGTAAGTATTACCCATGCTCAACCTGAACCCGAAGCTCATCCCTAGTGACAACGAGCATGGACAAGCACCTGGAGACACCTGGTACTGCAGCAGAGATAGTTGAAGTAACCTGGAAACGGTTAAAGTGATTCTCTAAAGCCTTAAGGTTTTTTACTTGAAAGGTCCAGGATCCCCCCCCTCAGCCCCCCTTTAAACTTACCTGAGCCTGATTGTGCCCAAGATCCATAGCTCTCTTTGTTCTCTTCTCCTCACTGGACAAATTGATAGTAGCGGGAGCCTTTGGCTCCTGCTGCTGTCAATCAAATCCTATGACGAATGAGCTGGGGATGGGGCTGAGCCTCACTGTCTGTGTCTAGTATAGACACAGGCAACGGGGCTCAGGATTGGGTATGCACAAGTGCCCCAATAGGAAGTGGCATTCTACGGTGGGCACTTGCTAAGAGTAGAGAAGAGGAGCCAGGAGCGCTGGTGGGGAACCCCAGATGAGGAAGATCGGGGCTGCATCTGTGCAAAGCCATTGCACAGAGCAGGTAAGTATAGCATGTTTAATATTTAAAAAAAAGTGATATTAAAGGTTCCATTTTTAAAAATTAAAATAATAAACGTTATACTTTATTATATTATGCTCCTTGCATGTTGGGCCTCTGTATTTGGTCAGGCTGTGTAAAAGTCTCACACATGTGGTATCACCATACTCAGGAGGAGTAGCAGAATGTATTTTGGGGTGTAATTGCAAGTATGCATATACTGTGTGTGAGAAATAAATTGTTATTATGACAATTTTGTGTAAACAAAATAAATAAATGTATTTCTTCATTTTCCCAAAAATTGTGGGAAAAAATTGCAACTTCAAAAATCTCACCATGCCTCTTACTAAATATCCTGGAATGTCTACTTTCCAAAAAGGGGTCATTTGGGGGGTATTTGTACTGTCCTGAGGTTTCAGGTCCTTATGAAATGAGATAGACTGTCGGTACATCAGGTGTGATCAATTTTCAATGATTGGCACCATAGCTTGTAGACTGATAACTTTCACACAGACGTTTTTTTTTAAAACGGACACGGAGGACACTTTGGAGTGTCCATTCCGTATGTCCGTTTATCATCCTATACATGTGTATGTCTATGAGATTGCGGATGTCAGCGGATGAAACCGCTGACATCTGTTTTTGCGTCCGTTCCGTTTTTTAAACGGAAGAAAAATCGGGTTCTCTTCCATCTCAAAAAACGGAACTGAATGGAAAGGAAGCAAATCGGATGTCAGCGGATGGTCATCCGCAATCCCATTGACATGCATTATGTCAGTCTTTCATCTGCAAACGGATGGGATGAAAAACGGACATACGGACCGGACCGCCCGTGCAAAGGACCCTAAATAATATCCACTAATTTGGGTTGTATTTACCAAACATATGTGGCAGTATAAATTTTGGCCCAAATTTTAAAAAAAATTACTTATTTGCAAAGTTTTGTTAGAAACTAAAAAAATTCCCTTTTTTTTTTCTTCAAAATTTTCACTCTTTTTTTACTTATATCGCAAAAAATAAAAAACCCAGTGGTGATTTAATACTACCAAAAGAAAGCTCTATTAGTGGGAAAAAAATTATAAAAAATTTGGGTACAGCGTTGCATGACTGAGTAATTGTCATTCAAAGTGTGACAGCGCTGAAAGCTGAAAATTGGTCTGGGCAAGAAGGGGGTGAAAGTGCCCAGTATTGAAGTGGAGTTCAACCCAAAAGTGGAACTTCCGCTCTATTGCTTTCTCCCTCCCTCTGGTGCCACATTTGGCACCTTTCAGAGGAGGAGAGGGGGAATGGGTACCTGTTTTTGACAGGTACCCTTCCCCACTTCCGGTAGACAGTGGCGACATCCACCGAAACTTCTCCTTCCCCCGCTGCTGAGCCTATGAGATTGCGCAGTGCACTTCGCGCATGCACAGTAAGGAACCGGTTTACCTTAGGCTCCATGTACACGGGACGTTGTTAAAAGTCCCTTTGAATGCTGGAATTTTTAGGACGTTTGAAACGTCCGTTCAGTCGCGTTTGTACCCGCGTTTAGCGGGCGTTTAGCAGCGTTTGCGGGCGTTTGCGTTTAGAAGCGTTCCTAGAGGTCCTAAAAATTATTCCCCTTTAAAATGGAAAAACTCGAACGCTAAACGCGGGTCATCGCGTTCAGACATGTTCGGACGCGTTCGGGCGCGTTTGAAACGCTGGGAAACACACGTTCGAATGCAAATAATTGCGTTCTAAAAACAGTCCCTGAACGCAACTGCCTGCAAATGACTGTAAACGACCTGGTGTACATGGACAGATAAGATAAAATGTTGATGGGTTCAGGGGCTTCTGAAAAAAACGCCCAACTGCTCCTAAACGGCCATTTCCAGCGTCCCGTGTACATGGAGCCTAAGAAAGGATGGTTAGCGGCGGCGGCAGCACCCGGCAGCCGATCCGAAAATATCGTCTGGGGTGCTGACATCGTGGGCTACCTGGACAGGTAAGTGTCTAATCACAGGTGTCAAACTGGTGGCCCTCCAGCTGTTGCAGAACTACAAGTCCCATGAGGCATTGCAAGGCTGACAGTTGGAAGCATGACTCCCACAGGCAGAGGCATGACGGGGCTTGTAGCTTCGCAACAGCTGTAGGGCCGCCAGTTTGACACCCCTGATCTGTATATTAAAAGTCAGCAGCTACAGTAATTTTTTTTTTCTCCAGGCGGAACTCCTCTTTAAGTGGTATTTGGGATAGAATACGATGATGCATCTTAGCTCTCCTCCTCTAGGTGGAGCTGTAAGTCTATAATAAAGCGGCTCCTTGCGCGGCGTCTCTGGGTGCACAGTAGTACGACGTTTACCTGCCAATTAGTCTGTGATTTTGCATTTAATAGAGGGGATTTGTCTGGTTTAGAAACTAAACAAGTAACAGAAAGGGCATGTTTTGATAAATAGAATTTAGTAACAAGGGAACAATGTAACATTCTACTGCTACACTAATGCGGTACATTTTTTATTTGCTGGATGAGATGGGTTTAATTAGATCAGTGTTGGCATTTGCTAAGCAGATGCAGGCAGCACAGTTTCTTTTCCCTGCTAATGTATATCCGACTTGTACTTTTGTTCACAATGACAGATCTGCAACAGCGTTAACTCAGCAGTACATAATTGTTGTGTTTAAATGGCGCCAATCTTTTAGGACTTGATTCTTATTATGTATTTATTTTTAAATAGCTCCAGCAAATTGCATAAAACTGTACAGAATACGCAGATCCATTCATAACAAACCCCGGGAGCCAAAGGAGCTCACAATCTATTGTTACTACCACACTCACGCTTGCATTAGAGGCAGCTTGGGAGAAGAGTTTGGAATATTAACCTATCAGTATGACTATGGGAGAAACCAGATCAGCTGTACGAAATCCTTTGCAATATACACTGCTCAAAAATGAATGGAGCACTTTGAAAACGCATCAGATCTCAATGGATATCTATACTGGTATAGACTGGGCAATGTGTTAGGAAGGAAAGGATGCCACATTTTTTGATGAAAATGAAAATGATCACCCTACAGAGGGCTGAATTCAAAGACACCCCGAAAATCAAAGATGCAGCAGGCATCTTTGGGTACAGCGTTGCATGACTGAGTAATTGTCATTCAAAGTGTGAGAGCGCTGAAAGATGAAAATTGGTATGGGCAAGAAGGGGGTGACAGTGTCCAGTATTGAAGTGGTTAAAGTGGAGTTCCAACCAAAAGTGGAACTTCCGCTCTAAGATGCAGCAGGCTAATCCATTTTGCTGAAATTTCATTGCAGCAACTCAAAATGGTGCTCAGTAATTTGTGTGGCCCCCACATGCTTGTATGCATGCCTGACAACTTCGGGGGCATGCTCCTAATGAGACGACAGATGGTGTCCTGGGGTTTTTCCTCCCAGATCTGGACCAGGGCATCACTGAGCTCCTGAACAGACTGAGGTGCAACCTGGCGGCGTCAGATAGACCAAAACATAATGTCCCAGATGTGTTCTGTTGAATTTAGGTCAGGCGAGCGTGGGGGACATTCAATGGTATCAATTCCTTCATCCTCCAGGAACTGGCTCCATACTCTCGCCACACGTGGCCTGGCATTGTCGTGCACCAGGAGGAACCCAGGACCCACTGCACCAGCGTAGGGTGGGACAATGGGTCCAAGGATGTCATCCCGATACCTAATGATGGTCAGGGTGCCATTGCCTAGCCTGTAGAGGTCTGTGCATCCCTCCATGGATATACCTCTCCAGACCATCACTTACCCTCCACTAAACTGGTCATGCTGAACGATGTTACAGGCAGCATAATGTTCTCCACGGCTTCTCCAGACCCTTTCATGTCTGTCACATGTGATCAGGGTGAACCTGCTCTCATCTGTGAAAAGCACAGGGTGCCAATATAGATCCTGCCAATTCTGGTATTCAATGGCAAATGCTAAACAAGTTCTATGGTGCCAGGCAGTGAGCACAGGGCCCACTAGAGGATGTTGGGCCCTCAGGCCACCCTCATGAAGTCTGTTTATGATTGTTTGGTCAGAGACATTCACACCAGTTGTCTGCTGGAGGTCATTTTGTAGGGCTCTGGCAGTGCTCATCCTGTTCCTCCTTGCACAAAGAAGCAGATACCTCTGTTGATGGATTAAAGCGGAGTTCCGGCCTCGGAGATGAAATTTAGATAAAAATCCCCCCGGGACAGTCAGGGCTGGTAAATTCCATAATGGATAGCCTCTGAACTGTCCCGGGTCGCACTTATCTTTTAGATGAAAAACTTACCTTGAAAATTTCTTCTCCAGCGCTGCCATCTCGGATGTGGGCAGCTGAAGCCAGCGCGTCCTCTTCTGTGTCCTCTTCGTCCCAGAATGCGCCTGCATCGGCCCCGTTCGTCACTTCAGTGCATCATCCCTGCACAGCCCAGAAGCTGTTTAGCAGGGATTTGATGGGTCAGATCGCATGACGAGTCGCACCCTATTGTCGGCAATGGAACAGCGATTTGAAAAGTAATTCCTGCACTACTTTTGGACATTTAAGGCGCAACTTGCATAGTCATCTGTTCATGAAGTCGCACAGATGTCAGCCAAGTTGCCCCTGAAGTCGCACTGACGTGTCTTTGAAATCATGCAATTTCAAGTGAATTCTACTTGTATTTTGCTATCCCTGGTCCCCCACCCCCCCAATTTCCATTTTCATGTCATACCTTATTTTAGACCCAGTGATGTCATCACTGGGTCTCTGTGATTCTGTTTGCAATGCAGGCAGATGATAGCTGGTGGGAGGGGCCAGCAGGTTATTGACATAGATTCGTGGAAGCATGATGGCACCCTCCCTCAGTAGTACAGTACCCCTGAATAGTTCTAAGCCTTGATGCAAGCAATGGGCTGGAAGGAGGTATGTGAGAGATAATAAATACCAGCAACAATTCCAATCCGATGCATCCACTGTTCAGGTACGCAGCAGCTGCAGATCTCAAGGAGTACAAATGCATTGGATCCTGCTTGTCTCCAGGTCTCAGCCACATGCTGAAAGGGTTAGCTGTCAGTCAGGCAGTGGGGTGGATCCCAACAGTATTGCCGGGATGCTTCTCGAGCCTGGAGTGGCTCAACCCCAGGCAATGGTCTGCTTTCAGCTGGCGCTAGGTCACAGGAGGACAAAAAGTAGTGTACTCCTGTGATCCACAAGAGAAGTTGTCCAAAAATGCTTTGGCCATATTTTTTTTTTTTTTTATGGTTCAAACATTTTATTGGAGAACAAAGTAAACAGGTAACAACAATTGGTAAACAGAGTGACAAGATAAGTACAAGCCAGATGCGCTAACAAAATAATTGCTACAATAATCATGGGTCAAACTTAGGAGTAGGTGGATAAGAGGCGACCAGGGGGGCTGTGGCCAGGACTCTGCAACCGGCGTAGCCAACCCATAGGCACCCCATAAAGGGAACACTCTGTGCCCAGGTGGGGAGGCGCGGCCAAGCAGCAGGCGAAGCAAGGGTGAACAAAGCCCAGTAGCTCAGTAGTACGTGAGAAGGGATAAATGTGTGCGAAAATCCACATGGCATTGCAACTAGACGGGGAAAACAGAGGATACAATAAGTAAAACCAGGAAAAGCAGGCCAAACCAGGGAGCCTGCGGGGTGCACTCTGTAGTTCTTGACAGGCTCAAACAGGTGTGTTGTTGGTGCCAGAACAAATCATGTAAGGAGGTGGTGGAGGAAAAAAAGGGGGGGGGGGAAGGAAGGTTCGCCGGGGGGGGGCAATGAACAGGGAGTAGTAGCCAGTAAGCCTCAGGTTAATATCAGGGCAGCAGGAGGGAGGTGTCAAAATTGGACGGAAGAAAATTGTCAACCCAAGGTTGCCAAAGTCTACTGTACTTTTCTATTTTATCTATTAGAACCGCCTCAATTTTGGCGTGTATCATGGCGGTGGTGACCCGCTGCTTGACCTCAGGCAAGGAGAGGTGCGGGGACTTCATATTTTTTTTTTAAGTGAGGCCTGAGCTGCCCAGGTGGAAGGGGCACCTACTGGAGGAGGAGTTAGGGATGGACCCATGACCTTAGTGAAATGGCTAAAAAACTGCAGGATAAAAAGGATGTGATGAGGACGGCAAGCTTGAGGAGAATGGATAAAGGTAGGAGAGTGGGGCTTTTTATTAGGATATAAACATCATAAACCGTAGAAGAATTAATTAGGAACATCCACTGTGCAGCCCATAGCCAGTATCAGCATGCTTCATCTGTACCTGAGGTCTATGTCCAATCTGCAAATAGGAACACCAATTCACCCAGAATGTTGAGTACAAGAAAGTTATGTTTGGCTTTGCAGCGTATTGACAATTCTTCTCTCCATGGGTGGTTTTATTATGGCCTAAATAAGCCTGGAAAAGGCACTTTGCCCACTTCCTCAAACATCCTGTTCTTCGGAGGCCTTTGAAAGAATTGACCATGTAATGGTTCTGCACCCTCAAGCGGTACATACGGTTTTAAATAATGCATATGTCGGCTTCGTTCCAATGGCTTCTCGAGTTCCCTGTATTGAGTTGTCTTGGCAGGTCTTTGCTATGTCACAAAGGTCTGGATTAAGCTGTAATTCCCTCTTCACCATAGGATAATAGAATTGTGATAGATCAGTAACTGAACCTTGATTACAAAGAGGTTTGGCGGTACTGGCGTGAGGCCGTTTGTCTTAAAAACCTCCTAGGAGGTGTGTGGACTCGTTCACTGTTTTTCTTATAATGAATGTCAGCTGTTATCATAGACATCCCATGTTTAAATTGGAAACATTTTAGAATATTTTTGTGTATTAAAGTTATGGGGCGTTGTTCCACCCAAAAGTAAAATTTTTGTTATAGGTAGAGCATAGCTGGCCACAACTTATTTTATGACTTGGGAACTTCAGTGGCAACATCACCACCTTTCAGTATAATGAGTTCCAAAAGTTCTACTTGTACTTTCGATAGCATGAAATGAAGTACATGTACAGGTGGAGCTCTCACTTGAGGAGTTCTCAACAGAAACATAAAACCATCAGTAAAAAAAAAACATCATTATTGGTTTAGGGTGGACTAACCTTTTAATCAGTCACCTAATTATATTATTGATTTATTCTATGGTCAGTCCTGCCACAACTGATCTTCCAGTTGTAGACTGATTGCAGCAGTGAGATTTATTGGTTCAGTGGTCTTATGCCTGTAGCACCCTCCTAGATAGGTTGCTAGTTAGGTTAGTTAGTTCTTGTGACTCTCCCGTAATTAATTGAGCAGTTTGTGATTGCTTTGGGCTGTTCTGGGTTTCACTGGCTGCAGGTTTGATTTATTTCCCCTGCCTTTTGGAGGATTCTAGAATGTAGTGGGCTGGATGAAGCAAATCAACAGCTAAATATTTATGTTGTCTCAGCCAGTCCCTGGTAGAAAGTGCCCAGATAGTGGCTGGGAGCGAGCATAAATAGTCTGAAGCCTAGAGCTGCCCTGTTATTTATCCAGGGGAAGATGTTCCCAGCAGTCGAGTAGCCCAGGAGTTGGTTTCACCTGTTTTCAACGATGTCTCAACTGCGGCAGAGCTGGGGGGGGGGGGTATTCTTTTAAGTCCTCTTACGTTAATAGAAGGCTTTCACTGAGGGGCTGTTCTAGAAGATTCACTGAGGAGTTGTCTGCCTGATACTGGAGGTATCCAGGGACACTGTGAGTACAGACCTAAACAAAGGAACCCTAGTGACTGTTGCTGCTGCTATGTCTATCCTATTAATACTAGTGTTTGCCTGGCCTAGGACACTGCTGAAGGTGTCCCAGTGCTGTCCAATTGTTGGGCTACTGCTGGAAGATCTGCTCTGCGAAGTGAACTCCCCGATCTATTGCTTATTGTCAATGGAGTATCGCATAGCTACATGCCCTAACCAAGCAATTAATTTATAAAAAATGCAACCCCTAGCCAGAGGTGTGACTGTTGCTGTGTGCCTGACTGCCATTGCACATATTTGGGGGGAAGAACGTGGGACAATTCTAGAGGCATGAGTCTTGCTCTCTGTGCTGAAACAAGAGAAGTCTAAGGAAAATGTTTCCAAAAGTAATGCAAAAGGGCCCATGACTTCTTTTTATTACCTTACATAGGTTGTTCAAATTTAACATGTTGGTAAAGAAACTCTTTCTCTATAGTAACTCTTCTTCTTTTACACTTTAGGTAAATAATGCATCCCAAGCAGAAGCTAAGTGCCTTCATTGAGGGGTGCAGGCTGTCCGACATCCACAGAAGGCTACAGAACGTTTTTGAAGATGAAACTGTTGACAAGAGTCACCAGTGACAATACATTGCTCTTGTCAATGTGTCATCTCTGTAGCCTACTGTGTATGTTGTGTTGCAGAGTGTGATCACGGGGTGCAGCGGAGTCCATTCAGATCAGACATTGTGGAGTAAACAGGAACTGGCTTCTTTATTGGAACATAACACAGAAATCAAAGATGTCACCTCATTGTAATAAGAACAACAGAACAGGAAGAGATAACCAACAAGTTCAGTACAGTGTACAGGAAATTACAACACATCATAGAAATGCATAGCATATCACTGAGCATTAGCGACATCTAGTGTCCTATTTGTGAACTGCAGTTAATCTGCTAAGCTGAAAGCTGTTGTATCTCCAACATGTTGAACAGCCTGCACCCCTCCTTCACCAAGAACCCAATGACAGTATATTGCTTCTGCTTGGAATCCATTATTTATCTGCATTGAAAGACAAACCACTGAAGGAAGAGCCACTGTACCAACATATGAAATTTTTATGACATATGCAAGGCAATAAAAAAGGTATGCCCACTTTTGCATGCCTTAAGATACAACCCCTTTCTTTTTTTTTTTTACATGCAAGGATAATGCCATACACATTTTAGCCATGGCAGGTAAGCAGACCTGGTCCCGGTACACAAATCTCCCTGCTGAAATCTTCAAAGAGAAATCAAAACTGTATATGTTTCAACCCAATGAGCTTCTACTCAAAAATAAAAAAATCTTTTTGGGCGAGGTGATTCTTTATATCTCCAAGTATCGTAAAAATTTAAAATTTTACAGTGTTAACTTTCTATTCCAAATATATTCAACCGCTAAAAACTAAATGGCTTCTAAATTCCCTGTTCCAGGGGCAAAATGTATCTTGTAAAATTGTGAACATTTTGGAGTCCTATGTTTACAGGAAAGTATTATCTGTTTAATATTTAGCAATTAATGTTTGGTACCCAGGTCACCTTCCTCAGTCCCTCTATGTAGTGCTAATTTACTTTCCCTTCTTAGATAAAGATGCTAACGAGCTCGGAGTCTAAGATACATTTTGCTGAGTTAGAAGATAAAAAAAATAAAACTGCAATTTTTTTTATGCTTTCAGAAATGATTGAGCCAAGGTCGAAAGGTGGAAAGACAACAGATGGTAAAATTTCCACTGGAAGAGAGACATTACGGTTACGATCTAAAGGACCAGCTACTGTGGAAGAAATGGTAAGTCATTACGTTTTAAAACCAGGGAAATTATCGAACATTCCAACCATACTTTAAAAGAATGACATTTAAAGGAAACCCACAGTCTTTTAAAAGAGAAACTAAAATCTGTAAGTATTGCCAAAAAGGCAGGCAGAGGGAAAAGGACTAGTCACCGGTATTGCCTATGGCCTCTCTGTAGCTAAACCTTTCCCATCACTGACTTATCATGACTTGTTCTGCACTGTATCTCTATATGGAGGTGGCCATCTTGGTAGAGGCACAAAAAAAGAGAGAACCTCTACGGTACTTAAAAGGCCAAAGTGCACAAAATAACAGTGTCTGCAGATTTTTTTTATATAAAAAGATCAATACAAAGCTTTATGAAGACAATCAAAAAGATGAAAAAAGTTTCGGCTGGTGTAATCATTCGACATCAAGAAAGAAACAAGCAATATGAGATGGTGTTCCACAGTATCTGTTGGCGATATAGTGGTCTCCTAAGGACTGATCACACGAAAAACAACTGACATGTTTTAGAAATGGGATTCTTTCTTCAGGGGTGTACACTGTGTAGAGCAACATCACTGGTGTGTATAGTCAACAAGTAAACATGTATAACAGCCAACAAAAACTTAAGAGCCGGTTCACATACAGGCGACCCGACTTGCCGGGGTGACCTGTGAAGTCAATGCAGGTCGCTCCAGGTCGCCCCAAAGTAGTACAGGACCCTTTTTCTAAGTCGGAGCGACTTGTGCCGCTCCTATTAGAACGGGTCCTGTGCTAATCTATGGCAGGCGACCCACGGCGACTTGTCAGGCGACCAAGTCGCCTGACAAGTCGCCCCAGTGTGAACCGGCTCTAAAACCAAGTAGTAGCATCCATCACATAGCCCGAGTGGAATAGACAGTCGCCACCCACAACATGGTGGGTCTTAGACAAGGGCCACCTCAAAGCGGAAGATGGAAATAGGAAATTAAAGAAGCAGAGGTCAGCATAGTACTGTGGTGGACGGTCTGTGGAGGCCTGCCTGGCTGTGGCCTGGGATGCATTGAGGCAGGGTTTTGCTTCCTTGTGTCAGAGCCTCCAGTAAGGAGTACAATGAGCAGCACAATAGTGTCATCACCAAATCTCACTCCAAATTCCAGAGGAAGTGAGAAGTGCCTAGGCACATTCACATACCATGAAGTGTTCTGCCATTTTTCAAGAGAAATTTCAGATAAAAGGTAGATTTTGCATAGGCACAACTAACATTTCAAGATGTTCAATATAACATAGCAGATATGAACTTTTTGAGTTCAGTTTCAATTTAGGAGTGCATAACGGGACAGGAAATCTGAAGAAATCTCCCCAGTGTAGACACAGAGAATAAAAAAAACTTGACAGAGCAATAGCTGCATGGCATTTCTCAGGGTGGGTTTCCTAAAGATGATAATAGTAGACCATGCCTGTGTAATGTGTGTTGAGATGTCCGTTTGTAGTCTGCATTGGAATGTCTATGGAACAATTGGTGGAGCCCCAGGGCTTGTTGGTGTATGTTTGTGGCTCTGGTGTATGCTCAGAGACACTGCAGGGCTCTGCCAGTTCCTATAGACCTGACAACCCCCCCCCCCCGCAGTGGGCCTGCCTATGCGCTGGTTTTCGATTCAAGATGGCAGCCCTGGAGAAAAGCATTGTAGGGAAAACCTTCTTTGCTTGCAAGCAAGACAACTGAACTGGTTATGAACTCCATGATCTTGTGATTGGCTGTAAATAGGTATGCATATATGTGCCATCATATAAGGTCCACCTCTGAGCTGCCATATACATTGTTCGGTTGGCTCAAAGGGGCTAATGGGAAACCTAAACATGAACATTTATGCTATTCCTCATACCTGGTTACACAACATAAATGCAAGTACGCACAAGGTCTCACATTCCACTTGTGCATACGTTTAGGCTTGTGTCCACTCATCTCAGCTCACACCATGCACATGAAAAACAAGTCAACAGCACTCAGCATACCCAGTTTCTTTTCAATAGTTTTTATTAAAGATTTTCAGGGTAACAATAAATACGAACAATCCTCACCACAACAGTGAGTCAAGCTTGCATTGATAAGTCATACATACAGTCAATTATCAAGCAATATATAATAGGGATACTTGTGACAGACAACAGGAAAAACAAAGGAAAAAATGTAGCATACAGAGCTAAAGAGGAAACACTGTGGCGGTCAGAGGGCGGCGCCCCAGCCCCGGAACCCCGAAGGGAACACACTGTGCTAGGACTGGGCCCCCCCTGGCCACCTCCTAGATACTGCGGCCCAAACGCCACCATGTCCAGCATGTCCATTAAGTCACATCCCGCTAATTCTGAACCTTTAACCGTGACTGTTGCAATTTGATTCTTAGTAGTGAGAATGGGTTTAGATAGAAACAATTTTACTATCAACAGGACAGTCCGAACATTACCTCCAAAATGATGTATCAGTCATCAAGCATACCCAGTTTCAATCACATTTTATTGGCTACAAGTAAATCCAAACAGCGCCTAGGCTCCTTATGTACAGTGCATGGCTTGACTCATATTTAGTACACATACACTTCTTCAGGGGAGCCAGGGCGGTGCTTGGATCGACTAACCGTCAATTCACACACTGCCTATGTGGTATTTGGGTTGACTTGTAGTCAGCGAAGTCTCCTGTTAGGTTGTGTGTGGATTGACTCAGAGCTAATAAAAATTATTTGGAAAAACTATTTGGAACTGAGTATCTGGAGTGGAGCTCCAGCAAGCACTGAACTTATTCTCTCTGGAGAAGAGACGATTGAGGAGGGATATGATAACAATGTACAAATACTGTACTGGCGACCCTAGCATAAGAAACAAACTATTCAGAGAAAGGGAATACAATAAGACACGTGGCCACTCACTAAAACTAGAGGAAAGGCGGTTTAACCTTAAAGTACGTAAGGGGTTCTTCACTGTAAGAGCGGTAAGGATATGGAATTCTCTTCCACAAGCAGTCGTATCAGCAGGGAGCATCGATAGTTTAAAAAAACTATTAGATGGGCACCTTTAAGACCGCAACATACAGGGGTATACAATGTACGGTTAACAGCAAACACACACACACACACATCATAGGTTGAACTGGATGGACTGGTGTCTTTTTTTCAACCTCACTAACTATGTAACTATGTAGCTCTCTCTCACGTGTTCCTTGTTGCATGACCAGAAAATTGCGATCTCAAAATTACAATTTCTGTAGGCCAAAACTCCACTTGACCCAGTACTGTAACATCAGTCATCCAAATCAACCTGATCTTTTTTCAGAATTCTAAATGCAGAAAAACTCCATAATTCCGGCAACTCATTTACCAATCCACCTAAATAATCAACTGTCATCTGTTGATGATGTGCATAAAAGTTCAGGATGGCATTTAGAGTAGCCTGATTGGCACCTGAATTATATACAAATTAGCCCATCCTCACTCTAAAGAGAATAACAAGAGACATGTAATGATGATCAATTTATGTGAAGGTGAGCAGGAACTCTTAGATTTGAGTGCAGGTTTCCAGGTCAATATGTTCAGTACCTGTAGAGGAAAAACAATCTTCTCTAATAGTTCAGATACAACAGATAATCTTTTTAGTACGCTCTGTACAGTGAGGCCAATCTATGAGAACATGAGCTTTCAGCTATACATGTGAGCTGCAGCATGCGTGCGCCAGTATAAACCTCGACATGTCCAAGAAAGTACTCTTAGAGGGCAAATTGCTAACAGAATGTAAAACGAAAAGTACAGAAAACCCATGGGGGGTCTTCAAGATTAAATGCATGCTTTAACATTATTGTGCAAAAAGTCACAGACTTTGGTTGTTGGGTACTTCCATCATGAACTGGTCATAAATGGTCAGATAGAGCAATAAGAGGTCAATTGTTGCTCGATATGCACACTACATTTATATATCAACTAATGAGAAAAAGGTAAAATGGTATTGGTGTTCCAATACAACAGGCCCTGAGTGAGCCCCGCAGGGAACCGTGTATTTAGAGGAGACACCCAACCTGGGACTTTGTAGGCAGGAATTAATTGGCATAAATAGATAAATAAAGAAACCATTTAAAATATAATAATTTTATTAATACATGTGTACAAAATTGTTAAAGAAGAAAACACAGATGCAAATGCATCAAAAAACAGACAGTGTAGAAAATGTGTGATACATAAAATTATGAACCATATCCTAAAGTAATGGGGTCACCCAGGTCCAACATGTTTCACCAGACAACCAGACAACGATTACCCGGTCCAGTTTTCACTATTGTTTGAGGACTTTTTTGTGTCGTCCGGGAGTGGGAGCACTCCCCGGCTGGACGCAGATCATCCCATTAATTGCTGACTTTTGATTGTGCCCCAGATTCTATAATAGTGGTCAGTGTTTGACTCTATATCTACACTCAGATGATGAACATATATGGTGTCATGCTTTACTAATATGTTTCTTCTATGTGATGTTTAAGAAGCAGAATATATATAGCTTTGTATTGACAATATGTTATTTATACCTAGAACCTGCATAGAGGTCACCAGCACTCATGGTCCCCGAAGAAGCCCCCAGAGTTGGCGAAACATGTTGGACCTGGGTGACCCCATTACTTTAGGATATGGTTCATAATTTTATGTATCACACATACTAGGACTAAAATAGAAATTGGGATGTGTTGTACTTGGCCTTACAGGGGCTGCTCTAAGAGTCCATTCAGACTAGCGCGACTTGTCAGGCGACTTGGTCGCCTGACAAGTCGCGGTCGGTCGTTTGCCATTGAGTATTACAGGACCCGTTCTAATAGGAGCGACACAAGTTGCTCCGACTTAGAAAAAGGGTCCTGTACTACTTTGGGGCGACCTGGAGGCGACTTGCATTGACTTCAATTATATGAATATAATTCACAGGTCGCCCCACAAAGTTGTGTCGCGCCAGTCTGAATGGGCTGTAACACCAACATGTTTTTTTTTTTTCTCAGTAATAATGAAATTAAACAAATAATAAAAAATGGTCAGAATACAAACGCAGACAGTAAAAAATAGTAAATCCTCACATTGAAGGTCTCCATTACACTAGTAAGTAGTAAGGGACCTTAATACACTGGTGGTCAGTGGGAAGACTGCTCCTCCATTGGTGGTCAGTGGGTGGTCAGTGGGAAGACTGCTCCTCAATTGGTGGTCGGTGGGTGGTCAGAGGGAAGACTGCTCCTCAATTGGTGGTCAGTGGGAAGAATGCTCCTCCATTGGTGGTCAGTGGGAAGACTGCTCCTCCATTGGTGGTCAGTGGGAAGAATGCTCCTCCATTGGTTATCAGTGGGTGGTCAGTGGGAAGACTGCTCCTCCATTTGTGGTCAGTGGGAAGAATGCTCCTCCATTGGTGGTCAGTGGGAAGAATGCTTCTCCATTGGTGGTCAGTGGGAAGAATGCTCCTTACATTGGTGGTCAGTGGGAAGACTGCTCCTCCATTGGTGGTCAGTGGGAAGACTGCTCCTCCATTGGTGGCCAGTGGGAAGACTGCTCCTCCATTGGTGGTCAGTGGGAAGACTGCTCCTCCATTGGTGGTCAGTGGGAAGACTGCTCCTCCATTGGTGGTCAGTGGGAAGACTGCTCCTCCATTGGTGGTCAGTGGGAAGACTGCTCCTCCATTGGTGGTCAGTGGGAAGACTGCTCCTCCATTGGTGGTCAGTAGGAAGAATGCTCCTCCATTGGTGGTCAGTGGGAAGAATGCTCCTCCATTGGTGGCTAGTGGGAAGACTGCCCACTTTACAGATAGCTAAGAGGACCATTGGTGTCCATGTTAGCTAATCTGAGAGGAAGACATTGCTTATTGCTCATGAAACCCCTATCAACCTCTGGAAGAAACTTTGGTTTCTGCAGAACTTTGGTTGAGAATGGATGGAGTAAATGGATAAGTTAATTATTTTTCACCTAGCTTCTTCTTCATTGTCCTGGCTGGCGCAGGGAGCTGACCAAACTTTGTTACCTAAACGTCTGGTCAGAAGCCTGGCTCTACTGTCTATCAGGGCTTCATATATCTTTGAGGAGAAAATAAATTAATCATTGAAATGCTTCAATGGTGAATCCTTGACTCCTAGTAACTCACTCTTTTAACTCTGCTGTTTATGCATTGTTTATGTCATGTATATTTTAAATATAATTTCTCTACTTGTTCCTTCATAGCCTACTGCTTTCGAAGAAAAGGCGATTAAGAAAGTGGATGACCTTCTAGAGAGCTACATGGGGATAAGAGACATCGAGTTAGGTGAGTCCATTTTCATCTTGTAATAAATGCAAAGGTCACTATAATCTCCCTTCTATATTACCGTCAGCCTCTCCTGCATTATTAAACTGCGGTTTTCAAACAATCTTGAGGTTTCCAGAGCTGAAATGCCATGCTTTGCAACGGTAAAACCTAATGGAAAGTAGCAGACTTGGGGAAATTCAATTTATTTTCATTGAGAATGCCTTGATTTCACGGCCTGTGGCGAAGACGGTTTTACAGGGCTGCAGCTGGCGTTCAGCCCAACAAAACACATCTCTCGGGATTGTTTCACAAATCAGACTTGAACTTTGAGCTTCTCAAGCGATCCGAGGACCAAAATGTCAAACAGAGTTTATGGAAAAATTTTGCTGGGCTGATTTTCGGAAATAAACACAAGCTTAGCCTCCACCTCTTCGAAGTATTCACCCAAAACGTAACCACAGACCGATAAACCCGGGATATTTAGTGGTTGGCTTCAATAACATGGCTGCCGTGATGCTACCTGAGCCCAGATCCCTTCTACTCCAAAGCTTTGACCTGACTGCCAGTGAAATTGCTTGTTAAATTATTTCCTTATGTTTTCTTGTTGGTATTTTGTAAAGAGGGGGTGTTGTGTAAGCTGTGAGATGGCCTAAACGCAATGATTTACAAATATTTGTCAAAATTCATCACATCTTGCACACATGGAAAGTATTTTGGCTTGTAGGGTTTTGGTTGGAATGCCTGCTCTTGTGGGCTGCCATCTGCTGGTATGCTGCGTGTACTGCAAGACAAAGTTCACATTTTGTTAACCACTTTACCACCGGAGGATTTTGCTGTCTTACGTCCAGGCCACTTTTTGCGATTCGGCACTGTGCAACTTTAACTGACAATTGCGCGGTCATGCAACGCCGTACCCAAACGAAATTTACGTCCTTTTTTTCCCACAAACAGAGCTTTCTTTTGGTGGTATTTGATCACCTGTGCGATTTTCATTTTTTGCGATATTAATTAAAAAATGCGACAATTTTGAAAAAATAACCATATTTTTCTACTTTGACAGTAAAAATATCCAATATATTCAATTTTTGTCATATATTTAGGCCAAAATGTATTTAGCTACATGTCTTTGACAAAAAAATTCTCAATGAGCGTATTTTTAACTGCTTTATGACGGAAGGTTTTACCCCATTCCTGACCAGGCCATATTTTGCGATTCAGCACTGCGTTAAACGGACAATTGCGCGGTCGTGCGACGCTGTACCCAAATTAAATTGATGTAATTTTTTTCCCCACAAACAGAGCTTTCTTTTGGTGGTATTTGATCACCTGTACGATTTTTTACCTTTTGCGCTATAAACAAAAAATGAGCGACAATTTGAAAAAATAACAATATTTTTCACATTTTTTATATGAAATTCCCCCCCAAAAAAATATAAAAATCTAAATTTTTTAACATTTTAGGCCAATTTGTTTTCTGCTACATATTTTTGGTAAAAGAAATCGCAATAAGCGTATTTTAATTGGTTTGCGCAAAAGTTATTGCATTTACTAACTAAGGGAAAGCTTTCTGTCATTTTTGGTGGTTTTTTTTTTTTTAACGAGTAATGGCGGCGATCTGCGATTTTTTTTTTTTTTTTTTGCGGGACTGCGACATTGCGGCAGACAGATCGGACCTTTGACTGACATTTTTGACACTTTTGGGGTTGCCAGTGACATCACTACAGTAATCAGCGCTATACATATGCACTGTTACTGTAAAAATGACACTGGTAGGGAAGGGGTTAATTTTTATTGGAGAGGGAGGGGTTAATGTATGCCTGGTGCTTACTGACGTGTGGGGGGGGGAGGTGACTGAGTGACACAGGAACAGATCGCAGGTTCAGCTATGCTGAACCCTGCAATCTGACCCTGTCTGTCACTTAGGAGATCCGTCCGCTTTGTTTACACAAGCGGGCGGATTTCCACACTAGATCCCCGACGATCGGGGAAGAGCAGCGGTGATCACCGCCCCTCCTCCCCTGGCCCGACTCCCGCTGTGACTGAATACAGAGGGAGCGAGCCTCCGGCAGCACATGCCGCCGAGAGAGGGGAGTGTCTGGTGACGTAGGTCTACGTCGCCAGACGATAACGAACCACTTTGCCGCAGTACAGTCAACGTGACTGGTCAGCAAGTGGTTAAAGAACAATGAATTGCAGTGCCTTGAAAAAGTATTCATACCCCTTGAAAATTTCCACATTTTGTCATATTACAACCAAAAAGGTAAATTGATTTTTTGTGATAGTCCAAAACAAAGTGGCACATAATTGTAAAGTGGAAGGAAAATGATAAATGTTTTTCAAAGTTGTCAACAAATAAATATCTGAAAAGTGCGGCGTGCATTTGTATTCAGCCCCCTTTACTTTCATACCCCGCCTAACTGAACCAATTGCCTTTAGAAGTCACCTAATTAGAGTCCACATGTGTGTAATTTAATCTCAGTATAAATACAGCTGATCTGTGAAGCCCTCAGAGGCTTGTTAGAGAACCTTAGTGAACAAACAGCATCATGAAGGCCAAGGAACACACCAGACAGGTCAGGGATAAAGTTGTGGAGAGGTTTAAAGCAGGGTTAGGTTTAAAAAAATATCCCAAGCTTTGACTATCTCATGGATCACTGTTCAATCCATAATCCGGATATGGAAAGAGTATGGCACAACTGCAACCCTACCAAGACATGGCTGTCCACCTAAACTGACAGGCCGGGCAAGGAGGGCATTAATCAGAGAAGCAGCCAAGAGGCCCATGGTACCTCTGGAGGAGCTGCAGAGATCCACAGCTCAGGTGGGAGAATCTGTCCACAGGACAACTATTAGTATTGCACTCCACAAATCTGGCCTTTATGGAAGAGTGGCAAGAAGAAAGCCATTGTTGAAAGAAATCCAAAATAAGTCCCGTTTTCAGTTTGCGAGAAGCCATGTGGGGGACACAGCAAACATGTGGAAGAAGGTGCTCTGCTTAGATGAGACCAAAATTAAACTTTTTGGCTTAAAAGGAAAATGTTATGTGTGGCTGGAAAACTAACACTGCACATCACCCTGAACACACCATCCCAACTGTGAAACATGGTGGTAGCAGCATCATGTTGTGGGGGGATATCCCAACTGTGAAACATGGTGGTAGCAGCATCATAATGTGGGGATTTTTTCTTCAGCAGGGACAGGGAAGCTGGTCAGAGCTGATGGATGGAGCCAAATACAGGGCAATCTTAGAAAAAATGTCACTCTCTAGATGTGCAAAGCTGGTAGAGACATACCCAAAAAGGGATTTGCAGCTGTAATTGCAGCGAAAGGCGGTTCTACAAAGTATTGACTGAATACAAATGCACCCTACACTTTTCACATATTTATTTGTAAAAAATGTTGAAATCCATTTATCCTTTGACCTCCGGGCAGGTTTACCCCCCCCCCCATGACCAGGCCACTTTTTGCGATACAACACTGCATTAATTTAACTGACAATTGCGCAGTCATGTACCCAAATTAAATGTATGTCCTTTTTTTCCAGCACATAGAGCTTTCTTCTGATGGTATTTGATCACCTCTGCAGTTTAGATTTTTTTGTGCTATAAACAAAAAAACACACAATATTTTTTACTTTCTGCTATAAAACATATTCAATAAAAAAAGTCTTAATCAATTTAGTGCCGGTTCACACTAGGGCGACCTGTGAGGCGACCTGGTCGCCTCACAGGTCGCCGTAGGTCGCCTCCCATAGGGAAGCTACGGACCCGTTCTAATAGGAGCGACACAAGTCGCTCCGACCTAGAAAAAAGGTCCGGAGCTTCTTTGGGGCGACCAGGAGGCGACCGCCATAGACTTCAATGTTATGAAGTCCGTTGCGGCCGCTCCAAGGTCGCGGCGCGCTGCTCGCACCGCGACCTCGGAGGTTGCCACCTAAAGTAGCGTCGCGGTAGTGTGAACCGGCGCTTAGGCTAATGTGTATTCTGCTACATATTTTTGGTAAAAAAAAAAATCCCAATAAGTGTATATTGATTAGTTTACACTAAAGTTACAGCGTCTACAAAATTTTTTTTTTTTTTTTTTATTAGTAATAGCGGCGACCAGTGGTAATTTTGGCAGCAAATTTCTATGTAGTTTTAGTCATAGTCTTTTGACTAAAATGCCATTTTATTTTTAGTCGTATTTTAGTCATCTGAATTGTTTTAGTTTTAGTCATATTTTCGTCGACTAAAATCCCCAGTACATTTTAGTCAGTCAATCTAGGTAATCTAATAATGTTATTATTTATGGTATTAAGTAGTGATCGACCGATGTCATTTTTTTTATTGCCGATACCGATATTTTGGTCATCGCATATCGGTATCAGTCGATATCTGCCAATATTTTCGGACATTTAAAAAAAAATTTTTTTTTCATTTTTTTTTTTTTTTTACACAGGTACTCTTGTGGAGAGATCTGGGGATCTAAAAGACCCCAAACCCCTCCTCTGCACTTAAAAGCATTCAAAATGCCAAGTTTGGCTGTTTTAAATGCTGTAATTTTTTTGAATTTGCCGCCAAGTACCCGGAAGTGATGCCATGACATCCCTTCCAGGATTTTACATAGAGACCCGATCAGAGCCGAATGCGGCTTTGATCGGGTCTTCGGCGGCCATGCAGAATGGTTGCCCGGGTCTCCCGGTGGGACGGGAGACCCGGGCGAGCCGCGGAAGGTGGGGATGTTCCCTCCCGCTCCTTGTAATGACAGCCAAGCGGCTTCTCAGCCACATCGGTTGTCATTACAAGACAGCCGACTGTCGGCTATGGACGCCGGTATCGGGGTGATGCCTCTAGCTGCAGGCATCACTCCGGTACAGCACTTTCCCGAAATATCAGCAATAATGATCACCTTGGTGGCTGATTCCAATATATAGGGAAAAGTGCAGATCGGCCCCAGATATATCAGCTTTGCTGCTAATCGGTCGATCCCTAGTTTTAAGGTTTGAACGTGCACTACAGACACAGATTTAGCCATTTTGACATATAATCTCTTAATAAATAAAACCAAGTTTCATAAACAACGAAAATATTGCTTTTTGACAAACAGAAGTGCAACTCTAAAATCCCAAAAAAATTTAAAAATTGTAAACTCTATTGGCTGTAATGTCATTTTACCTATATCCTGAATATATTACCAACATTAAATACTAAGAAAAAATACCCCCATCGCTCAAAAAATACATGAGCTTCTTTTTTGGCAGATTATAGGCGTTTTTTAAATTTTTTTTATTGTTCACAAAAACACTGCAAAATCGCCTGTAAAAACGCCCGAAAAAATGCCCCTAAAACACCTGTAAAAATAGCAACGCTTATATGTGAACTGCGCCTTTGTGTATCAACCCCACTGTGGGGGAGATTTACTAAAACTGGCGCACACAGCATGTGGTGCAGCCATGCATGGTTGCCAATCAGCTTCCAGGTTGTATTGTCAAAGCTTAATTGAACAAGCTGAAGTTAGGAGCTGATTGGTTACTATGCACAGCTGCACCAGATTCTGTGTGCTCCAGTTTTAGTAAATTTCCCTCACTGTGTATATATATTATTTAAGATGTACATTTTTGTAAGATTATTTTTTTTAGTTCCTGGGGAAAATCACCTTGTGTAAATGCAGATATGGAAGTTTCATTATCAATTTGCAAATCATGTAGACTGGTAAATCAGGGAATTGCTTTTTTTGCCTGAACATAATTGTGCAGATTTTAATCTGCAGTAAATCATACAATTATAAATCATACTTGTCTGGATTCCTGAAGCATGTAGGTAATCCAGATAATCGTAAATTATAATGTATGATTTTTACCTGATTGGACAACCTGTATATGTGTATGTGTGTGTGTATATATATATATATATATATATATATGGGAAACTGAAAAATCTAGATTCTCTATTTACTAGAATTGCTAACTAGCTCATGTCTGCTTTCCAGTTTAATAGGCTTCAATAGGGAAATATGAGTTGTGCAGTGCCATCTAGTGGTTGAGGCATTACCTAACATCTGATAGATTACAGCAGGGCTCATTGAGATACAAATGAAGCACAGCACACATTTATCTCCACTACTGCTTCTGTCTTTGATTGTGAGCTGCAGCCTTACCTACATTAAAAGTTCCTCTCAGCTAAATACCTGTCCCTGATTATGGCAGTTTGTGGTAAGGGATAATGAGGTTCATTGGGGATTTAAAAAAAGCAATTATAGAATAGTGCTGTTCTGCTTATAAACAAAATAATTTCTTTTTCAATTTATAGTTGTGGGAACACTATTAGGTGTCTGCTGCAGCCACTTAATATAGCGCCTGGATCTATATTCATATCATATAAAGTGGAAGTGCAGACGTTTATTTCACTTATTTAGCAGTACACTTATTGGGGATTCAAGCTCCCCAGAATGTTATCCCATGCACACACAGGGTCCTTTCACACGGGCGGTCCAATCAGGTCCACCTGTCAGTTTTTTAGGTGGACCTGATCAGACCCTTCATTCACCCCTATGGAGCGGCAGATGGAAGCAGTGACCTGTCCGCTGACACCCGCTGCTAACAGACTTGATCCTCTCCAGAAATTCCTTATGGCTGGTGACCCTATTTTCTATGCATCTGGCGGATTGGATCAGATATAATTGGATGAAAACGGACAGGCGATCTGTTTACACCCAATTTCCCCATAGGAAATGCTCTGCACAGTGAGTGGAGACGGACCTGTCATCCATCTGCTTAGCGGGGATCAGCGGAGCGATCCCCCACTGAGCAAGCGGAGTCTGTCAAGCGGAGAGGCGCCTGTTTGAAAGGACCTATAGACTGTTGTCAGCAGTTTTTGGCAGGGGTGTTTTCTGTCTGGAAAAAAAAAACTTAGAACAAGTGGGGTTCGAGAGGAGTTTTTCAGCTGTAAAAATGCTTAAAAACGCCCAAAAACGCTGAAAAACACAGCTATTTATCAGCGTTTTGTGGGAGTTACAGCTGCACGATTCTGGATAAAATGAGAATAACAATTATTTTGCTTAGAATAATGATCATGATTCTCTCACAATTCCTGGCATAACCTTATCTTTCACATTATACAAAAAACTGGGCTAACTTTTTACTTTGTTTTTTATTTTTAATTCAATAAAGTGTATTTGTTCCCCAAAAAAAATTGCATTTGAAAGACTGCTGCGCAAATACAGGGTGACCTAAAATATAACAACAACCGCTATTTTATTCTCTGTGGTCTCTGCTAAAAAAAAAAAAAAAAAAAAATATATATATATATATATATAATCAGAGGGCCCTGCTCTTTAGAGCTTACAATCTAAGAGGGGGGGTCAAGAGATACAAGAGGTAATAACTGTGGGGGGGGGGGGGGTGGGCTGATAGAGAAAATAAAAGTACAGTTGTTAGGTGGATGCCAGATAGGTTTCTCTGAAGAGATATGTTTTCAGGGATCGTCTGAAAGTAGACAAAGTACGAGATAGGCGAACAGATGGGGGTAGAGCATTCCAGAGGATGGGGAGCCTCGGGAGAAGTCCTGGAGGCGAGCATGGGAAGAGGTTACAAGGGAGCTAGAGAGCAGGAGGTCCTGGGAGGAACAAAGAGAACGAGTTGGTTGGTATTTTGAGACCAGATTAGTGATGTAGCTGGGTGCCATAACTTTGTAAGTTATGGTTAGTAACTTGAATTTAATTTGTTGGTTGAGTGGCAGCCAATGGAGGGATTGGCAAAGAGGGGTGGCAGACAGAGCGGTTTTCAAGGTGGATGAGCCTGGCAGCAGCGTTCACGATGGACTGAAGGGGGGATAGCCTTTTTAAAAGTAAGCCAATGGGAAGAGAGTTGCAGTAATCGAGACGAGAGATAACCAGGGAGTGGATTAGAAGCTTTGTTGTATCATTGGTTAGGAAGATCTTTGCTCCGTGATTTATATTTTCATAGACCCCCTGCCACTTTTACATTTAGTAGCCGAGATCAGGGAAGTGACAGGGGTAGGAGCGGAGATGATTCATGTTGCAGCGGAGATGTTTTAATGTAACCGCGGCAACAGCTGATGCGGTGTAACGTTACAACACACTACCGTGAAAATTCCCTACCCTCCGAGCATGCGCAATGCTAAGCTCCTCAGCTGTTCAATGACGTAGGTGCACCGGAAGTGATGAGGGCAGGGAATTTTCACGGGTATGGTTTTTTCACGCAACACCGGTCAATGTAGGCAGGGGATCAATCCACCATTGCTTACTTTTCAAGGAACCCCTGGGGGAAACCCTGGTTGAGAAAACCTTGGCTCGATAGTTATACTCTTTCAACTGACTGCAGTCCACGGCCCCATAAGGCAAGTTGGTTTTAGTGTAAACAGTGTTATCTTTATTAACAGGGATTTGTAGCAGGATTCAGAGAATCCACTCTAATAAAACAGTCATTTCCTAAATTGCACATTTTCAGATTCAACGAAGCGAAACATAAATTAAATTTTTTTTCTCTTCTCTATAATAAAATAATACCCACTATTACACTAGATAACCATCTTTATAAAGTAGTAACCATTTAATTATTTGCAGACGGAAGCTAAACCAACCAAGCATGGCCACCTGGCTAGTCACTGGTCCAACTGAGACCTGTTGGTGATAGTGCTGCTATGTCTGTGACGATGAACCCGTATTGCAGCAGTAAGAAATTATAGGTTGAACATTTTGTTCCAGCTTCCTGAGTTCACTTAGAAAAAAAAAAAACACAGTTTGACAGCTAATGAAAACCGCGTGATGGTAATTCAACTTATGTAATGGGATTCTTGTAAATTATCCACCCTAGAATTTGGTATTTTTCTAAATGGTCTTCAGTTTAATGTGATTTTTGTGAATGTGCTAAGCTGTAATGGCAGCAGATTGTATTTTAATAGAATTAATTTGTTTACTCTGGGAGACAAAAAGATGTTCCAAAAGGGTCTATTTGTTTCCCTTGACTGGAAAGTGCAATAGCAGCCGCCATGATCACAGGGGTTTACACATAAATAGGCACAGGCTCTTACTGTCACATCTAGACAAAAACACAAAATAAAAGAGCGCAAAGCCACCCTCGTGTAACTCGGCTTTACTATGGTAAAGTTAAAAACACTACAATGGTCAAACTGCAACTACAGGTCAGGTGACCTGAAGGAGGTTACGCCTCCGAAACGCGTTGTCATAGCAACTGTGTGACGTTCACACTCTCTTCCCCCCTGTATAATTGCTTGTGTGGGTTTTGTGTGTTCTCGAAACGCAGCGCCGGCTGGACCGGGCGCATGCGCATTAGGATCTGCACGTTGAACGGGTGGTTGATAGCTCCGGATAGCCAGGATCTGGGCAGCTAGGTTGAACGTCCTCGGCTCCCCCTCTCCTGTCGGGATCTTGAGGTGGTTTTATTGGCCACATTGGAATCCTTATTCTGTATCTATCGTCACACAATGTGAGTTTGACCATTCTTGTGTTTTTAACTTTACCATATTAACCCCTTCATGCCTAAGCCTTTTTCTGACATTTATTGTCAGAAAAGTTAAAATCAGTATTTTTTTCTATAAAATTACTTAGAACCCCCAAACATTATATATATATATATATATATATATATATATATATATATATATATATATATATATATATATATATATATATATATTTTTTTTTTTTTCTTTTTTTAGCAGAGTCTCTAAAGAATAAAATGCCAATCGTTGCAATATTTTGTCACACAGTATTTGCGCAGCTGTCTTTTAAATGCAATTTTTTTGGAAGAAATACACTTTCATGGATAAAAAAAAAAAAAAAAACAGTAAAGATAGCCTCATTTTTATGTATAATGTGAAAGATGATGTTACCGCGAGTAAATAGATACCTAACATGTCATGTTTTAAAAATTGCGCACACTCGTGGAATGGTGACAAACTGCGGTACTTAAAAATCTCCATAGGCGACACTTTAAAACGTTTTTTAGCGGCTACCTGTTTACAGTTACAGAGGAGGTCTTGTGCTAGAATTATTGCTCTTGCTCTAACAACTGTGGCGATACCTCACATGTGTGGTTTGAACACCGTTTACATATGTGGGCGCGACCTACGTAAGCGCTTCTGCGCGAGAGCACGGTGGGACGGGAAGGTTTAATTTTTAAAAACATTTTTTTTTACTTATCGTATTTTATTTTTACACTGTCTCTTTAAATTTTTTTTTTTTTTATTACTCTTATTGCTGTCACAAGGAATGTACTCTTTTTATGGAGGGATCTGGGGTCTATAAGACCCCAAATCCCTCCTCTGCACTCAAAAGCATTCAGAACGTCAAGTTTTGCTGTTTTGAATACTGTCTTTTTTTTTTTTTTAATCTGGCGCCTTTAAGGCTCTAGAACCCAGCAGTGATGTCATGATGTGATGTCAAGTTTACTTCCTCTTTAAGGAAAGTCTTCTCTATGGTAGACAGATGGCAAAAAAAAAAACTGACAGGGGTTACAAAACTCCCTTACTCTATCCAAAATTTAAAAAAATGTATGCCTGTCAGTCCTGTTTTAGGGTTTATGTCAATGGGCTTTTGTTCTCATCTGATGGGTATTACATTCCCATACAGGTCGACAGGGAGGTAGTGCCATGATTGGACAATGGAAGTCAGCAGAGCTACACTTCATTCACAAAGCTCTGGGGAGAATTGCCTTGCAAAGTAAAATTTCTCATGCAAAGTGAACAGTTGATTTGCCTATAGTGAATCAACCCTTAGGCCCCATGCACACTGGATGTAGTAGAAAGCTGTAGTTGTAAAAGGCGTCGTTTAGCTTTTTTGCAGTAGCGTTTTTCAGTGTTTTTTAGCTTTTTTCAGCTGCAGCGTTTTTCAGCTTTTTTTTTTTTTTTTTTAGCAAAACTATACTCCCACAAAGCTTATGGCTCAAACACGTTTGGCAGCGTTTTTCAGCTTTTATTAACCACTTAAGCCCCGCAAGATTTTACCCCCTTCCTGACCAGGGCCTATTTTGCGATTCGGCACTGCGTGACTTTAACAGACAATTGCGCGGTCGTGCGACGCTGTACCCAAATTAAATTGACGTCCTTTTTTCCCACACACAGAGCTTTCTTTTGGTGGTATTTGATCACCTGTGCGATTGACTATGCTGCTATAGACAAAAAAGAGCGTCAATTTTGCAAAAATAACTATTTTTCACATATTTTTATATGAAATCCCCCCCCCCCCCCCAAAAAAAAAAATTTAAAAATCAAAATTTTTTAACATTTTAGGCCAATTTGTTTTCCGCTACATATGTTTGGTAAAAAAAATCGCAAAAAGCGTATTTTGATCGGTTTGCGCAAAAGTTATTGCGTTTACTAACTAAGGGAAAGATTTTTGTCATTTTTATTGTTTTTTTTTTTTAACGAGTAATGGCGGCGATCTGCGATTTTTTTTTTTTTGCGGGACTGCGACATTGGGGCGGACAGATCGGACCCTTGACTGACATTTTTGACACTTTTGGGGGTACCAGTGACATTACTACAGTAATCAGTGCTATACATATGCACTGTTACTGTAAAAATTACACTGGGAGGGAAGGGGTTAACTTTATTGGAGAGGGAGGGGTTAGGTGTGTCCCTAGGGGCGTGCTTCTAACTGTGATTGGATGTGGCTGTGTGTGTAACAGCACAGATCAATGGTCCTACATAGCAGGACCGTATGATCTCTGCAGTTACAAAGGGGAGAATGACAGGCGGCTTTGTTTACATTAGCCGCCTGCCTTTCTCCCTCTCCACCCGACGATCGCGAGTGACCGGCGGACATCGGGTCCGCCTCCGGCGGCGTGCGATCGCCCCCTATTGGCTCCCAGGCTACGTCACTTTGCCTGGGAGGGGCTGACGCCGCTGTATATAGTCGGTCGGCAAGTGGTTAAAGAAACTCCTCTCAAAGCACACTAGTTCTGGGGTTTTTTTTTCCAGCCAGAAAACCCCCCTGCCAAAAACTGCTGATGACAGCCTATGTGTGCATGGACCAGTGATGGGAATAACGGCGTTATAACTAAATGGCGTTACTACTAAATGGCATTACTACCGGCATTACTTTTTACAGTAACTAGTAATCAAATGAATTACTGTTTCCCCGGTAGTAACGCCATTACCGTTACTGACAATAAAATAGCGGCGTTACTATTCAGCTAGTTACAGAACATCCCTAGTAAATATTTTAGCCCGCTGGATGTGTATACAGCAAGCTTCGGCCACTTACAGAACATCCCTGTGCTGTAATACTCTATGTACCGCGCTGAGCCAATCACGGCAAGCGGTGTATTTATTTAATGCATACAAAGCCTGCTCGGATTGGCTGAGTCAGAGAGGCGGGCTTATACAACCTTTGCCAATCCGAGCAGGCTTTGTATGCATTAATAGAATACAAACAATAAATTGCGCTCAGGTGTCAGGAAATACTAACTAAAGGTATCTCATCCCAAAATGAGCATAGATACTGGACAAGGAAATTGGGGCAACTAACGGGATTTTAATGGTACCGTCTAAGACTAATAATTGGTTGTGCAGACAGGTAATTAAAAAAGTATATTTTATTGCAAAATGTTAAAAAACACTAGACCACAAACAAAAGTAAGCCATATTGCATCAGTATGTATATGGAAATACACATCTCACATAGTTGCCAACATTTGAAAAAAATTTCCAGGGACCCCTTGCAGCACAGCTATCAATTACGTACCACGCCCACTTCCCTGAAGCTCCGCCCACTCCGCATAATTAATCTCCGCCTATTTATCATCAGATTATTGGGTCTACTCAATAAAGAGAGAATTACAGGAAATTGAAAAGGGAATTTTAACCACTTTACCACTGGAGGATTTTGCTGTCTTACGTCCAGGCCACTTTTTGCGATTCGGCACTGTGCGACTTTAACTGACAATTGCGCGGTCGTGCGACGCTGTACCCAAACGAAATTTACGTCCTTTTTTCCCACAAACAAAGCTTTCTTTTGGTGGTATTTGATCACCTGTGCGATTTTTACTTTTTGCGCTATAAACAAAAAAACAGCGTTTATTTTGAAAAAATAACAATATTTTTAAAAAAATTTTTTATATGAAATTCGCCCCCCAAAAAATGTAAAAATCAAATTTTTTTTCAATTTTTGCCCAATTTGTTTTCTGCTACCTAGGTTTGGTAAAAAAAAATCACAATAAGCGTATTTTGATTGGTTTGCGCAAAAGTTATTGCGTTTACTAACTAAGGGAAAGATTTCTGTCATTTTTGGTGTTTTTTTTTAATGAGTAATGGCTGTGATCTGCGATTTTTTTTTTTTTTTTTTTTGCGGGACTGCGACATTGCGGCGGACAGATCGGACCCTTGACTGACATTTTTGACGGTACCAGTGACATTTCTACAGTAATCAGTGCTATAAATATGCACTGTTACTGTAAAAATGACACTAGCAGGGAGACTTAGGAGATCCGCCCGCTCTGTTTACACAAGCGGGCGGATCTCCAAAATCGATTCCCCGACGATTGGGGAAGAGCAGCGGTGATCGCCGCCGCTCCTCCCCTGGCCCGACTCCCGCTGTGACTGAAAACAGCGGGAGCGCGCCTCCGGCGGCGCGCGAGCGCCACCTACAGGGGGAGGAGTCCAGCGACGTAGCTCTACGTCGCTGGACGGAATCGAGCCACTTTGCCGCAGTACAGTCAACGTGACTGGTCGGCAAGTGGTTAAACTTGAGGCCAAAGTAGCAGAGTTGGAATAATTCTCATCACAATTCCCTGCAATTCTAAAGTGTCAAATGTGCTCAGGTGTGACCATATATAATATAAATATAAATAAAATATAAAGTGCAAAGTGTAAATAAGTACATTGCCGGGACAATATAAATTACCTGGGACAGGCTCCTATTTGCTGGGACTGTCCCTGCAAAAACGGGACAGTTGGCAAGTATGATCTCATGACAGTATATGTCTAATGATATAGTGAGGCAGCTAGAGGCATCACCCCAGTACCTTTGTCTATCGATTTTTGGCGGACACATACTGTAGTGGAGGAGGGAGGAGACGCAGAAGACTGAGGGGGAAGAAGCTGAAGCCGCCGCCGTTGCCATTTTCTCCTGCTGCCTGCCCTCCCTCCACATATCCAGGCAGCGTGAGTGAGCCGGCGACTTGGGGGTTATGGTGTGTGGTATGGTGCGGTCCGCCTGCCGCCCCCCCCGGCCCATGGAGCACCAGCCGTCACCGGTAGCTACGTATCAGATAGTGCAAAGCAAAAACAATGTCAGGCAGGCTTTTCCGACTTGCTTTCCTGTTTCTGATCATGCGCAGTCTTTGTCTATCGATATTTAGCGGACGCATACTGTACTGTTGTTCGCTAGGCTATCGTACGTCAAACGTTTTCGTGTTTGTCCCTTGGGATTTTGTTGGACGAAATGTGGTGATCGGCTGTCGGAAGCTGTGTACTAACGATCACATCGTGTGATCAATTCGAAAGTGATTTTTTTAGTACGATCATCTGATTGTGTGTACAAGGCATTACGCTCAGCATCCAAAAACAAAAATCTCCATGCTGTACTGGTAAAGGTCAGGCTTTCCTTTTCTAGAGCACACATGGAACCGATGACACATTTTATCCAGAAGTCCTTGTATTATATTCATGGAATAGCATCTGGTTTCATACCGCAGCACTCGTTTGATGTGACAGTATTGTATATCAGCGGCAGATATTTCCTAATTACACCATATGCATGACCTCTCCAATGCCGTACTTATTCTAAACATAAGTCAAGACAGAAAGGCATGAACACCTGATATTCTCATACTATTGCTAGAAATTCTTTTTGGATTATTGCATATGATACACACATAGCTATTGCAACCTAATGGCTAAAATATAACTGGACTATATATTTTCAGATGAAGATTCCTTAAAACTTGCCAAGCTCCTCTTTTGCTCTATGCATTTCTGAACAATGCTGTTTTTATAAGATCTGTTTATAGCAAAAATAAACATCCTGGTTCACTTTATAGCTAATTAGAAAAGGAAATGCAGGATACAAATATATCTCCTCTTCTTTCCATCCACTCTATCTTCTCTCTCACACCCCCCTTCTCCATCTGCACTCCGTAGTCTCTCTATAGCTAACCATGCACGTTGCAATATGATTGTCATGTCTCTCTGACATTCCCTTAAAGGGATTGCAAATAGGGATGATCGAACTTTTGAAAAGTTCGGTTCGACCAGAACACCCGAACTTCCCGAAAGTTCGGTTCGGATTCCAGAACCCCATTGAAATCAATATGACCCGAACTTCTGGAATTAAAAAACACCATTTTGAAGCCCTAAAACCCAATCAATGCCCCTAAAAAATGCCTAGGGTTCTGGGTCATGCCCCAGGGACTATTAATCACACAAAAAAGTTCTTAAAAATTGTCGTTTTTGATAGAGATCCAATTATTGAAAAAATTATTGAAAAAATGAGATTTCTTTGGATTTAGTATCTGGGGGGTCTAAAAAGTGTACCTGTGAAGTTTCAGCTCTGTAGCATGTCCAGAACCAGAAAAAAAAGATAATTTTTCTTAGAATTTTTAGTAGCGCAGGGATGGGGTTCCGCTCCTTTCACACCTGGGCGTTTTTGTTTCAGGAGTTTATTGGGCATTTTTTGGGCGTCTTTGGAGGCAGGCATGACATCTGAACTTCTGTATAGGGGTATATATACACACATATATATATATATATATATATATATATATATATATATATATATATGAAAAGAGAAAGGAAGTAACCCATATCTCGACAAATAGTCCTCATCCCGGTTAGGTAATTTTACAGAGAGAAATTATTCCACATCAGTGATCCCAGAATACACTGGTGATAGGAATGAAAAGGATTGGGACTATAACGGGCTATTAGTCGAAAGTATGTAGGCAAGCCAGGGAAAGAACGAAAGAAAAGTAAAATTGACAATATTTATTGAGTATGAATAAAAGTCGACATTGAAACAATGAAGAAAATGAAAACAATGAAAAGAATGAAAAAAAAAAAAAAAAAAAAAAAACTAATGATGCAATACAATACAGCATGTTATGTCAAAGTAGTAGTCGATCGAACGGGTGAGTGCCTTTGTTCAATGCATTTCGCCTTTCGCTTCATCAGGAACTCCGGCGTGATTGAATCACCCTTTTGTTGGATTAGGACTACATTAAGACCACACTTAAAAGTACATTATGCCTAATACATGGAACAGTTGGACCAAAGATTGCGCTTCCCAATGGCTTGTCTTAAGGCTCGGAACCACATAGATCCAGGTGGGGAAATAATTTCAGTAGCGCAGGGATGGGGTTCCGCTCCTTTCACACCTATATGTGTGTATGTGTATATATACCCCTATACAGAAGTTCAGATGTCATGCCTGCCTCCAAAGACGCCCAAAAAATGCCCAATAAACGCCTGCAACAAAAACGCCCAGGTGTGAAAGGAGCGGAGCCCCATCCCTGCGCTACTGAAATTCTAAGAAAAATGATCTTTTTTTTCTGGCGGTCACCCTGACATGGAAGAGTTCGGTCACCCTGGCATAGCAGAGTCAGTTCACCCTAAAATACATTACGGTCACCCTGGCATGGAAGAGTTCGGTCACCCTGGCATAGCAGAGTCAGTTCACCCTAAACTACACTACGGTCACCCTGACACTTAAACTTTCCCTACAGAAACTGAATTATTGAATCTAACTATAGTGGTATATAGTACCCTAACTACACTGCAAATCCCTTTCCTCACACTAATAATTACAAAATGACACTGGAGCAGCAGGAGTAACAGAACTGCTTCCACTCTATTGCACAGCCTCTCTATTACAATGCTAGAGATTTGGCGGGGCTATGTTATATACTGGGGGGCGTATGGGGGGCGTATTCACTCCTGATTGGCCTCTGGACCCCCTAGTCACTCCAATCTGCTTTTACTGATGTTTCTGGGCCAATCATGGGCTTTTAAAGCCCAGTTCCTGTCCCATTGCATTTTGGGCGGTTCTGGTGGCCAAATTCCGAACTTTTACCACAAAAAGTTCCTGAATTCGGCCGAATTTTAAACAGCCAATGTTTGGCTAGGGGGTGTTTTCTATTTATGGGGGGGATGGGCTTGTGGAATCAACACAGAGACCTGTGATACTAAATAGGAGGCTCACAGGCGCTCTGTGTTCATTCCAGAGAGAACAACGGTCTGGTGTGTTTACAACAGCAGACTTTAGTTCTCTCTCCATGGGGAGCGATTGGCCCGGCTTGACCCCACCCCCCTCTTTCCTCATTAGCTTACTCATTTTTATTGACAGCAGCGGGAGCCAATGGCGCCCGCTGTGTGTCTCAACCAGTCAGGAGGGAGAGTCCTGAACAGCCGAGGCTCTCTTGCAACATCGCTGGATCGAGATAGGCTCAGGGAAGTATCAGGGATTAGAACACCTGTAAGGTTTTTATTGCTGTCTGTGTCCCCCGTTAGGGAATCCACCCTCTCTATTTGTCCTATTTATTGTTCATAAAACACAAGGGGGGTGCATGGTGTGCCTGGGCACACCCTAATCACTTTGTTTGATGCCAATTTCCACTACTGCCCAGGCTTCCCCCTGTGTTGCGCCCTCCACAGTGCTGTTGGCTTCCTTTCTCTCCTCTGCCCCTGGCTGCTCTGTTTCAGGATGGAAAGCAGGGAAAGGTCTAGTCAATATATTATTTACCATCCCCTTCCTTTTCTAAATGAACATAGTGAACACACTCACTCACTGTGTTCATGTGAAGCATAGTAAAGTGCTTTACTTACTAAGTGTTTACTATGCTTCAGTTTGTGAATGACCAGGAAGCCGCTCAGCACAGAGCACTTCCCATTAATGCATTGTCCAGTGCAGCTGAGGCCTGTGGGAAAGGCATGTGTGTTTGAGCTTTGGTGTGCAAACCCTAATACAATGGGCTACGCACGCCCATGTTATTGTAATAGGTGAAAGTTAAAGAAAATCACAAATTTTGGATTGTCACTTGAAATAGAGGGGATGCTAGTTCTGGTGACAACCAGGGATTCCCCCACAATGGACGAATTTCCTCTCATTTAATGTTGTGGCTATGGGACAGGAAAATTAAGGGAAGTCTCCCCCAAAAAAGTTATGCCTGTAGTTCTTCTTTAGGGTTTGTGTCAATAGACTTGTGTTTGCATCAGATAAGTATTACATTCCCATACAAGTCTATGGGAATGCAAAACCTGCTTGAAGCAAGTCAAGTACAGGTTAGGAGGAGGTCAACTGCAGATAAATAGGCCTGTCAATGAATTCATCATGACCTCAAACTAATGCCACACTGATGCCATCAACACAAGGCCAAAGCCTTTTGACACAGGAACCTAAGATATACCAACAACATGGTAGAGAAAAGGCCCACCAGATTAGATACACATTAATCGAGTAGTTTTGTTATGTCCTCCTGTTGCAAAGTTTTGTTAGATCTAAAGAAGTTTGTAAAATCTGATTGTAACCCATATGGTGAGCTTTAGATTGACCAACAACTGTCATTGAATTGATATCCAATATAATGGGTCCTTGAAATACACTATATTGTCAAAAGTATTGGGACACCTGCCTTTACATGCACACGAACTTTAATGGCATCCCAGTATAAAGCCCCGTACACACGCAACGATTATCGACCGACCGATCGTCCGTCTTTTGTCCTGAGTGGTGTTTTGTTGGTTGGAATGTACCTAGACTGCACACAAAAATTCTACTTCAGAAGTGATGTCATGTGTTGGTTTGCTTTCTTTGTGTTCTTTCTTCACTGAGCATGCCCAGACTTGCTCATCAGATTTTTCCCTGTTGAAATCTGTACTGACTGCACGAAAATCGGCCGTTGTGTTGACGGCTAACAAAAATTTTATAGTCTGCACACCAAATTTTTTTTCGGCCGAAAAGTCGGAGTTGGTTGTCGGAAGCATCATACTAACAAGACGAAAATCTGCAGATCGGTCGTCAGACGAAAATTCCCTGCCAATTTTCGCCGCGTGTGTATGGGGCTTTAGTCAATAGGGTTCAATATTGAGTTGGCCCCACCCTTTGCTGCTATAACAGCTTCAACTCTTCTGGGAAGGCTGTCCACAAGGTTTAGGTGTGTGTTTATGGAAATGTTTGACTATTCTTATAGAAGTGCATTTGTGAGATCAGGCACTGATGTTAGACTAGAAGGCCTGGCTTGCACTCTCCGCTCTAATTCAGTCCTAATCATTTGGTGGAGGGGGGATTATGGTGTGGGGGTTGTTTTTCAGGGGTTGGGCTTGGCCCCTTAGTTCCAGTGAAGGGAACTCTTAAGGCGTTATGCTCTTCATGCTCCCAACTTTGTAAAGGGAGGATGGCCCCTTACTATTCCAACATGACTGTGTACCAGGGCACAAACAAGGTCCATAAAGATATGGATGAGCAAGTTTGGGGTGGAGGAACTTGACTGAACACCTTTGGGTTGAATTAGAGTGGAGACAGCGAGCCAGATCTTCTCCTAGAACATCAGTGCCCGACCTCACAAGTGCGCTTCTGGAAGAATGGTCAAACATTCCCATAGACACACTCCTAAACCTTGTGGACAGCCTTCCCAGAAGAGTTGAAGCTGTTATAGCTGCAAAGGGTGGTCAAGCTCCATATTGAACCCTTCGGACTAAAGCCCCGTACACACGTACCGATCGTCGGCCGAACGATTGGCTGTCTTTTGTCCAGGGCTGTCGTGTCTGTTGAAAACTGCAAAAGACTGCACACGAATTTTGTCAGCCAACAACAGCCGACTTCAGAAGTGATGTCATGTGATGGTTAACTTTCCTTGTGTTTTTTCTTTTCTGAGCATGCCCAGTCTTGCAAATCTGCTGTCTGTAGGCCGAAATCTGTACTGACTGACGAACAATCGGCCGTTCTGGTGTGGGCCTACAAAAATTTTAATGCCTGCACGACAGATTCTGTTCGCTGGAAAATGCGCTGTCGGCTGTCGGAAGCTTCATACTAACAAGCCTACAATCGGCCGATCGGTCGGCGGCCGAATATTTGCGGCCGACAATCGCTACGTGTGTACGGGGCTTGAGACTGAGATACCATTAAAGTTCATGTGCGTGTAAAGGCAGGTGTCCCAATACTTTTGACAATATAGAGTATACAACTATAAATTGACAAATTTCTGCACTTTGAAACACCGTGGATTTGAGAATTCCAAATACCCCTTCATCATAAACCCAGCAAATAAAAAAAAATTGTTTTTCCATGTTATTTTATGTGTTTTTTTAATTTTTTATTTGCCTCTCTAACATATATCTATATTTTTGTTTTGTCCACAGCCGCAACAATGGTAGAAGCCGGAAGGGACAAGAATAACCCAGATGAGTTTGCTGTGGCTCTGGATGAAGCTCTCGGAGACTTTGCTTTCCCGGACGAGTTTGTCTTTGATGTCTGGGGAGCCATTGGTGATGCTAAACAAGGGCGTCTTTAATGTGATCCACTGACATTTCTAATCCACTTTAATTACCCTTCTAAACTCTTGACTGAGGTTAATTTTATAATAGCGTTCCTCTGGGATAAACCACAGGACACTCCACGAATTCCACTGATTCCACAAACCAAGCAATCAACTTGTGTATATCTCCAGAATGACAAACTGTGCACTTTTGTCCGGTTGTAGTGAGTCTCTACAGCCCACATATAATGTGAAAGTCCTTTTCTACTTTGTATAGGGTGACTCCACTCATTATCATTGTTTTGCTTTAAGTAGATGAAGGTCTGAATCACCGACTGGATTTTCTTATGCATCCCTTTGGTAGGATCTCTGAACCTGCGTTCCCATCTCCACCCATTTGCTAGGGTCATTAAAGGATGGTCTCTGTTCCTATTGGAGTTTTTATTTGTTTTATATTTAGAGTAACGCAGCATGAAGACTCCAAGTCTCTACGTTTTAAAAAGGTTTTGGGTTGTCCATTAAGAAAAAACAAGACTTGGACCAGGTATGGATAGCTAAAATATGAACAAGATATGAGATATCTGGCAGATATAGTTGTTTGGAGCTTGCCACCTACTGTATAGTACAATATGATTTACAATTTTCTGTAGATTTACTAGCAGCTAAATACTGTGAGGGTCTACCTGACTGGATATAAGTAAAATGGTGGGGGTGGTTGGTAATAATACATATCTCTGTGATTCTGGACAGGCAGCATGGGTGGTCTTGCCTATCTAGACTGAGAGAAGATGTGGGGGGTTGGTTGGTAATAACACAAACTTTGCAATTTTAGACTGGTAGCATGTACAGTACTGCCCATCTAGACATCTAGAGGAGGTGGGGTGGTTGGTAGTATGACAACCCATTCACACTTGTGCGACTTCTCATGCGACTTTGGACTTCAACTTTTTCCAAAGATAACCATATATGTGCAGCTTAAGTTCACCACTTTAGGGTGGTTTATGCATTACCTTGGTCTAACTTTCAGGCGACTTGAGGGTCATAGACTTAATTTTCAACCCTCAAACGGTGCATGAAACGTATCGGAATGTTTAATATGCAGCAGTGGTGCAACAGTGGGTCCGACTTTGCAGAGAGACAACAAGTCACATCCAAGTGTCGCCAAAGGTGCACTCCAAATTCATGCAACTTTGGAGTCATACAAGTGTGAATGTAGCTCTAGAAAACCCTCTAATATTACCCGCTTCCCAACTGGCCACAGTATAATATATTGGTTGCAGTAGAGAAGCTGTTATACCAGGACCATCAGTTTATAGTGCCAGTGATCTTCTTTCGTGTTAAAGAAATCCAAGCGGCTAGGCAGCCGCTGGAATACTTTTACAGTGGCAGAAGGGGGTCCCACTCCCCTCCCATCGCCACCGCCTCCTTTACCGGGCTCTCCCAAGTGATCGGGAAGCCTAATAACAATGCGACCGGCGGCATCCAGCTCTGGACTCACAGCGAGAGGAACCTTTAATTGTTCCTCCAACTGAACCTGGAAGCAATGACTATTTCGTCACTTCCAGTTCTGGCTCTAGCAGCCAGTGAAGCAGCCAATCAGACCCATCTGTTTCTGATCGGCTGCATTGGAGTCCAAAAGAGAGATGAAGGGGTCTAATAGACCCCCTATCTCTTCATAAAGAGTACCTGTCACTGCTATTGCTGTCACAAGGGATGTTTACATTCATTTTGATATTAATGAAAGTGATCACATTTTTTTTGTAAAGGAACAGTGTAAAAAATCAAAAACAAAAAAAAAACCAAATAAAATAAAATTAAACATTTTTTTTAAAGCGCCTCCACCCCCCTGTGCTCACACGCAGTGACGAACACACGTTGGTCCCGCATGCATATGTAAACAGTGATTGCATCACACATGTGGGATATCACCGCGAATATCAAAGCAAGAGCCGTAATTCTAGCACCAGACCGCCTGTGTAAATCTAAACTGGTAACCTGCAAAGGCTTTAAGCATCACCTATGGATAATTTAAATTACCATAATTTGTTGCCATTCCATGAGCGTGCAAAATTTTAAAGTGTGACATGTTTGGTATTTGTTTACTTGGTGTAACATCATCTTTTATATTTTACAAAAAAAAAAAAATGGTATTATATTGTGTTTGTGTTCCCTAAAATTCATTAATTTGTATTTTTTCCCTAAAAAAATGCGTTTTAAAAAACCTCTGCGCAAATACCGTGTGACAAAAAAAATTGCAAATTCTGGATGAACCTTCTGCACACTGCTTTACACCCTTTCCAGCAAACTTTGCAATGAAAAACAGGGATTTTTCGTTCACACAAATTGAATTAATTATTAAAAACTGTAACAACCACCATTTTTGGTGTCATTGGGCCCTATCATTGGAGTCATTGGGAGGAATGGTGCCTCGTCTTTGGTGTTTTTAGGAGGAATTGTACCCCACTGTTGGTGTCAATGGGAGAAATTGTGCCCCATTATTGGTGTCATTTGGCCCCATCTTTGGTGTCATTGGGAGGAATTGTGCTCCAATATTGGTGTCATTGGGAGTAATTGTGCCCCATCGTTGGTGTCATTGAGAGGAATTTTGCCCCATTATTGGTGTTATTGGAAGGAATTGTGCCCCACCATTGGTGTCATTGGGATGAAATGTGCCCCATTATTGGTGTCATTGGGCCCCATCGTTGGAGTCATTCAGAAGAATTGTGCCTCGTCTTTAGTGTCGTCATTGGGAGGAATTGTGCTCCACTGTTGGTGTCATTGGGAGGAATTGCGCCCCCATTATAGGTGTCATTGGGCCCCATCTTTGGTGTCATTGGGAGGAATTGTGCCCCATCATTGGTGCCATTGGGAGGAATTTTGCCCCTTAATTGGTGTCAGTGGGGGGGGGGGGGGATTATGTCCCATTTATGGATACAAATAGTGCTCCAAAGGCCATATAGAAGCAAGCAAAGGGTCGCATCTGGCCCCCAGGCTGCAGATTAGAGACTACTGCTCTAGGGCCTTTACTTTAAAAAAAAAATGTAAAGTTTGGGGGCTCTAAGTAATTTTCTAGCAAAAACAAGATAAATTTTACATGTAGGAGAGAAGTGTCAGAATAGGCTTGGGAAGCACGTCTTTAAGGACTGGTAGCATGAATTGTATTTTCTATCCAGACTCATAGAGGAAGAGGTGTTTGGTTGGTAATAATAATACAAAGCCTCTGTGATTCGGATTGGTAGTACAGATTATACTGCCCATCCAGGCTCAAGACAGGCGGGGTCTAATTGGTAATATAAAACCTCTATGATTATGAAAAGGCTTAGATTGTACTCCCAATCCACATTCAGAGTGCGTAATAATAAAAAACTTTGTGTTTTATAGACTAGTATCATGGGTAATACTGCCTATCCAGACCCAGAGAAAGAGATTAGGTTTGGTTAGTATTAAGATAAAAAAAACCTCTGTGATTTTGAAAAGGCTTAGATTGTACTCCCTATCCAGATTCAGAGAACATATGGGTTTGGCTGGTAATAATTAAAAGACTTTGTGTTTATAGACTAGTATCATGGGTAATACTGCCTATCCAGACCCAGAGAAAGAGATAAGGTTTGGTTAGTATTATTATAAAAAAAAACCTCTGTGAATCGTAGCATGGATTGTACTGCTAATCCAGACTCAGAGAGGAGGTTAGTAATAATACAAATTTCTGTGACAAGGAATAGTAACATGGACGGTACTGCCAATTCAGACTCAGGAGATGGGGTGTGGTTGGTAATAATACAAAACCTCTTTGATAAAGTACTGTAGTATGGTCAGTGCTGCCCATCCAGACTCAGGAGGTTGGGGTGGTTGGTTTTCATACAAAACCTCTGTGATTAAGGGCTGGTAGCATGGATGGTGTTCCTCATCCATACTCAGGAGGTGGGGGTTTGGTTCGTAAAAATACAAAACCTCTATGATAAAGGACTGTAGTATGGTCAGTACTGCCCATCCAGACTCAGGAGTTTTCGCTTTCATACAAAATCCCTGGGATTAGGGGGTGGTAGCGTGGATGGTGTTGCCTATACAGACTCAGAAGGAGGTGGGGGTCCATCCAGACTCAGAAGGAGGTGGGGGTTTTGTTCGTAATAATACAAAACCTCTTTGATAAAGTACTATAGTATGGTCAGTGCTGCCCATCCAGACACAGGTGGTTGGTATTCATACAAAACCCCTGTGATTAAGGGCTGGTGGCGTGGTTGGTGTTGCCCATCCAGACTCAGAAGGAGGTGGGGGTTTGGTTGGTAACAATACAAAACCTCTTTGATAAAGTACTGTAGTATGGTCAGTGCTGCCCATCCATACTCAGGAGGTTGGGGTGGTTGGTATTCATACAAAACCCCTGTGATTAAAGGCTGGTGGCGTGGTTGGTGTTGCCCATCCAGACTCAGAAGGAGGTGGGATTTTGGTTCGTAATAATACAAAATCTCTTTGATAAAGGACTGCAGTATAGTCAGTACTGACCATCCAGACTCAGGAGGTTGGGGTGGTTGGTATTCATACAAAACCTCTGTGATTAAAGGCTGGTAGCATGGATGGTGTTCCTCATCCATACTCAGGAGGTGGGGTTTGGTTGGTAATAATACAAAACCTTTTTGATAAAGGACTGTAGTATGGTCAGTACTGCTGCCCATCTAGACTCAGGAGGTTGGGGTGGTTGGTATTCATACAAAACCTCTGTGGAAAAAAAAAACAAAAAACCTCTGTGATCAAGGTGCTGGTAGCATGGATGGTGTTGCCCGTCCAGACTCGGAAAGGAAGTAGGGTTTGCTTGGTAATAATAGTAATGATACAAAACCTCTGCACAGATAATACAGCCCATCCAGACTAAAAAAACAGATGGGGTCTGGTTGGTAATAATAATTAATTTGTGATTCTAAAAAGGCAACATAGATTGTACCTCCTATCCAGGCTCAGTGATCATCCAGGAGTGGTTTATAATAATACAAACCTTTGTGATTAGAGACTGGGAGAATAGATAGTACTGCCCATCTGGACCTTAAAAGGAGGCATGATGGGCGGAGGGGCAGTTGGTAGTTATACAAACCATTGTTGTTCTGGACAGGCAGCATGGGCAGTAGGAGCTCCGACTTACCTGTATAAGGAGAAGGCATCTGCCATGGCATTCTTTGCCCTTCAGCCTCACATCCATTGTGGAGATCCTGTTGCAGTTCTGCCACTGTTCATTTTTGATTTTTGACTTTTATTCATTTGATTAAACAACATCAACATGGTTTTTATTTAACATCTGGAAGAGATAAAGCCCGTGTCACATCAATCCTGAAATTCAGACAATACTTTTTAAAAATGAAATTAGTGTATGACTCATGAACAACGTGAGCTGGAATTGTGTAGGTTTGTGAAAAAAACATGATGCTGATAATATTGATAAGACTGTTAACTGATTGTTGTTTTTTTTTTGTATAAAGCATTGCTTGAACTATTAAGCTGTATATATTTTATTGGTACATGATATAAAATATTAAAAATTTTTTGGCACTGACTGAATTTTTATTTTCAAGGGCTCCCTAAAGTGTATGTAAACCCTAACAATGACTTTCTCCAATTTGCTTTTTTTTTGGTCTGTTTAAATATACCATAAGAGTCGGTTCACACTGAGGCAACAGAACTCCTTACTACTTCGGGGGCGACTTGTGCATTACCATGCACCACGACTTCGGAGCGACTTGCAGAGACTTCACATAATGGAAGTCTATGCAAGTCGTTCCGAGGTCGCCCCCGAAGTAGTACAGGACCCTTTCTCTAAGTCGGAGCGTCTTGTGTCGCTCCTATTAGAACGGGTCCTGTAGCAGTCAATGGACCGCGAGGGAGCGCGACTTGTCAGGCTGACAAGTCGCCTGACAAGCCGCGCTAGTGTGAACCGACTCTTAAAGAGGTTTGTTATACAGTATATGTTCAATATGTGCAAAAAAGTGCTGCCAGAAATCTTGTGAGCTGATAACTTCCTGCACTCTCTGATTGTGCTGACTGTTATCCAAATTTTTTTCTAGATCTCTCTGTGAACTTCAAAACACCTCCCTTTGTTATGTAGAAGGGGAGATTCCCTGTAGTCCTGTCCAAGGGTGGCAACACTGCTCCTCCATACATACACTATATTGTCAAAAGTATTGGGGCACATGAACTTTAATGGCATCCCAGTCTTAGTCCATAGGGTTCAATATTGAGTTGGCCCACCCTTTGCAGCTTCAACTCTTCTGGGAAGGCTGTCCACAAGGTTTAGGAGTGTGATTATGGGAACGTTTGACCATTCTTCCAGAAGCACATTTGTGAGGTCAGGCACTGATGTTGGAGAGAAGGCCTGGCTCGCAGTCTCCGCTCTAATTAATCTCAAAGGTGTTCTATTGGGTTGAGGTCAGGCCAGTCAAGTTCCTCCACCCCAAACTCGTTCATGGACCCTGCTTTGTGCCCTGGTGCGCAGTCATGTTGGAACAGGAAGGGGCCATCCTCAAACTGTTCCCACAAAGTTGGGATCCTGAAACTGTCCAAAATGTCTTGGTATGCTGACGCCTTAAGAGTTCCCTTCACTGGAACTAAGGGGTCAAGCCCAACCCCTGAAAAATAACCCCACATAATAATCTCCCCTCCACCAAATGATTTGGACCAGTGCACAAATAAGGTCCATAAAGACATGGATGAGCAAGTTTGGGGTGGAGGAACTTGACTGGCCTGGATTTAAAGATGTTTCTGTATTTGCTTTATGGAGTGTTACCTGCTCATTATAGTCCTGACCTCAACCTAAAAGAACACCTTTGGGATGAATAAGAGTGCAGACTGCGAGCCAAGTCTTCTCATCCGACATCAGTGCCTGACCTCACAAATGCACTTCTGGAAGAATGGTCAAACATTCCCATAGACACTCCTAAGGCTCCGGGGTCTTCTGCTCTTTTGCTGTTGGCTGTCGGCTCTTCTTCCTCCGGTCCTCCTCCGACGACGTCTCCTTGATTATGACGATCTCCGGTCTCTGCAGCTTGTTATATAGCCATTAGGGCGTGGCCACGATGACGTCATCGGGAGGCCCCGCCCCTCACATCACAGATGACGCCATCTGTGACGTGAGGGGCGGGGCCTCCCGATGACGTCATCGTGGCCACGCCCTAATGGCTATATAACAAGCTGCAGAGACCGGAGATCCTCATAATCAAGGAGACGTCGTCGGAGGAGGACCGGAGGAAGAAGAGCCGACAGCCGACAGCCAACAGCAAAAGAGGAGAAGACCCCGGAGAGGAGAAGACCCCGGAGAGGAGAAGAAAAGAAGAGAGGACAGCAGAAGAGGGACAGCAAAAAACAGAAGACCCCGGAGTAGAGAAGAAAAGAAGAGAGGACAGCAGAAGAGGGGACAGCAGAAGACCCTGGAGAGGGGACAGCAAAAGAGCAGAAGACCCCGGAGAGGAGAAGACAAGAAGAGCCGGATGAAGATTTTTAATAAAACTTTCCAAAACGTCTCCTGTCGTTATTTCCATACACTGCCTTTTATGTGGTGAATGAGTAGGGGTACAGTGCACCCCATACCCATTCACATAGGGAGGGGGTCCGGGATCTGGGGGGCCCCTTGTTAAAGGGGGCTTCCAGATTCCGATGAGCCCCCTGCCCGCAGACCCCCACAACCACCGGCCAGGGTTGTGGGGATGAGGCCCTTGTCCTCATCAACATGGGGGCAAGGTGCTTTGAGGTGGGGGGTGCAGAGCTCCCCCTGCCCCAAAGCACCAACACCCCCCCCATGTTGAGGGCATGTGGCCTGGTGTGGTCCAGGGGGGGTGGGGCCGCTCGCTCGTCCCCTCCCCTTTCCTGGCCTGCCGGGCTGCATGCTCGGATAAGGGTCTGGTATGGATTTTGGGGGGGACCCCACGCCGTTTTTTCGGCGTGGGGCTACCCTCAAATTCCATGCCGGACCCGAAGGGCCTGGTTTGGAACCTGGGGGGGAACCCCACGCAATTTTTTTTCCCATTTTTGGGTGGAGTTCCCCCTCAAGATTCTCACAGTGCAGGTCGCGCCGCAAGTCGGATCATCCTGATCTGACTTGCGGTGCGCCTTCCATTCAAATCAATAGGCTTCCATAGGGAACCATTGATTTTGAATGGAGGCAGAAAAACGCTGCTAAAAGCAACGTGGCCAAACGTGCAATAACGCAAATGGAAAAAGCTACTGAAAGCACGTTTAACAGCTGCTTTTTCCCGGCGTCAGAAATAGCTTTGCAAGACGTTTTTTCTAACGTCCCGTGTACATGGAGCCTAAACCTTGTGGACAGCCTTCCCAGAAGAGTTGAAAGTTGGGCTACCTCAATATTGAAAAATTAAGAAATAAACACCTATAAAAAAAGAGACCAATACAGCCAATACATTAAGTACTGGTTCACACCACAAAAACGCACTCCAGATCTGTTCCGGATGCGTTTCTGCATGCATGTTTTTAGCGCATTCCAGTGCGTTTTTGATGCATTTCCAATGCATTCCAGATGCTTTTTGTTCCTTTTTCCTTTTTTTTTTTTTCACTGTACTGGGGTCTGGTGCATTTTTTTTTATGCGTTCCAGTGCATTCCATTGCATTTTTGATACGTTTTACTCCAGTGCAGGAAAAATTCTGCATGTTCTTTTTTTTTTTTTTCTGGAACTGGAAAGCTCTGGAACTGACCACACTGGTGTGAACTCTGCCATTGGAAACCCTATAAGCTACTTTCTATGTGTTTTTGATGTAGAAAAAAAATGCACTGGACTGCATGTGGTGTGAACTGGCCCTTAAGGAATGGTAAGCTGTGATAGATTTTTGTCCTTTTGTTCAGTTTTTTTAACTAAAGTTATGGGCCATACACACTATACGATTTTCTAAAGCCTTTTTCCTTTAGACAAAACCATATAATATGAGGTCAGACCTAAACCCTTTCAATTTGTATGCAATCTGGCCGGCCCTTGCACTACATAGAAAAGGTAAATCTGAAGGAAATCTAACCACAAAAGTTGGATAGTGTGTATCCAGCTTTATACATGTGGCCTAAACACGAATTTGCACCTCCCACACTGAATATGCTCCTAAGGCCCCTTTCACACAGGCGATTCGATCCGATCCGCCTGTCAGTTTTTCAGGAGGACCTGATCAGATGCTCCATGCATTCCTATGGGGCTGCGGATGTCAGCGGTGACATCTCCATTGACACCCGCTGCTATCCGCTTCCGATCCTGTTCGTGAAATTTGGATAGAAAATAGGGTTTCCATCCGACTGGCGGATCGGATGGGATCGGATGAGAATGGACAGGCGGTCCATTCTCATCCAATCTCCCCATAGAGGACAGCAGGGATCTGATAGCTCCGTCTCCGCACACAGAGCGGAGACGGAGCTGTCATCCGCCTGCTCAGTGGGGATCGGCGGATTGATCCCCCGCTGAGCAGAACGGACTCCATTGGCGGATGCAGCCGTGTGAAAGAACCCTAATGATTTTTACTTACATGAAGTTACGCCATTATTATCATTGGTATGCATCAACCTCTGTGATCCTTCTGTGAAACAATGGCAGGGATAGACAGCCAGCAACTCAAAACATCCAGATGGGATAATCATTATTGAATACAGGGTGAGTGCAGAATAAAAAAGCTTACACGTTTTGGCCCATGGCTTTAGTCATAGCTATGACCAAGTGGGCCAAAGTGTGGGCCAAAACGCGTACTTTTTCTTTTCTTTTTTTTTTTAATCCTTTACTCACCCTGTAGCAAAAAAAAGATTTTCACATTTGGATGTTTCAGATTACTGACTGGCTATTCCTGCTATTGTTTCAGTTTGTGAAAGGAAGAGCCTGCGCATTGAGACCTCACCTCCTCATTGGGAATCCAAACAAGCATTGCTTTTCTCATTGAGGGGTTGATTTACTAGAGGCAAAACGACTGTGCACTTTGCAAAGTGCAGTTCCTCCAGAGCTTGGTAAATGAGCAGGAGCTCTGCTAACTTCCTTGCATGTGATTGGGTATTCTTTGCAAAGTGAAGCTTTACCTCATTTACTAAGCTCTGGAGCAAATGCACTTGCAGAGTGCACAGTCTGTTTGCCTTTAGTAAATTAACCCCTGTATGTCATCCTGTCCATTAGTACAACCGTCCCACAGACCTTTCTCTTCTTCCCCCTCCAACTTTTTTGTGTGTCATCAGTACCTGTCTTCCTCTTCCCTGCCACCCCGCCGATGACACGCAAAGTAGATCTGTGCACAAGTAAATCTGGCATTGTGTATCCTGATTTACACATTGCCATTGCTTTGGAAATAAGTATGAAAATTAATAACAGAGAAAAAACATTAACCGTTTTTAAAAGGTGTCTGAGTGTGAATCAATAGCCAGAAAGAAAAAGGAAATTGTCTGGTCTTTTTTTTTTCAGTCTGGAGATTCTTTAGTCTACACTGCTGGAAAATACATGGCAGAATAATGGGGATTCTCATTTGGATTCTTCATTTCAGCCCAGTGCAGCTCAAAGGGTAATGCCGCAACCTATTTTCCGGATACAAAGGAATTTCAAAAAAAAATTAGTCTAAAAAGTGTGCAAACCCAATATTTGTAGTGATAAAAATAAATAAATCACAAAATCACACAAAAAATATGCGTGTGAAAAAATAAACTTAACTCATGTTAAACCAAAATAAACAAATGTGCATCAAATAAATAGTAAAATACAGTAACAGTCCCATAACATATAATTCACTTATGAAAGAAGAAAAAATAAAAATCAGACTGAGCTCAACCTCAATATGCAAAAGTATAATGGAGTTTACTGTATATAAGAGACCTAGCAAAGTTGCATGACCCATTTAATAATTATTTCTCTTTCGTTCGTTGACGGACACAGCTCCAGATCTTCTTGACCCTTGGGTTTATGATGCCCCCTACAGGAGTAGGACACTAGGCAGAAAAAAGTTTAACTACTCCTATAGGGCAGTCCCAGGGGGTATACTCCCACTTCCTGCTAGAGGTCCTCAGTTTTTCTCTTCCTAGTCAGGGGTAAGGACCTAGTTCCTTGCTGGGATCGCTGGTCCTGGCATTTTTTCCTTTTTAAACTGATTTTTTTTTCTTCTTTTGTTATTTTTCTGTTCCTGTGAGAACTACAATCAATTCTGTTCCTGTGAGAACTACAATCCATTCTGTTCCTGTGAGAACTACAATCAACTGCTGGACTGGGCGACGGACTGGATATCCTAGATCTAGTTGCAGGATGCGATACGGTTCCTGTTGTCCAGCCTCCGGTCATCTCTAAGGACTTGTATGCAAGTGCTGGGCTTGATGGTCTCCACCTTTTGAGGTAGTTCCAGTTGCTCAGTTCTATACCAGATCTCTGCAAAAGGAGATTCTTGCCAAATGGAACAAGAACCCACAGTCTCCAGACAATCTGATCCTGTTGAGCCGGAGTACGAGGGGATCCCTGATCTGGTGGCTCCGCTCTCCGGCGCTTCGACAGGGAAAATTCTTTCTCCCCCTGTACTAGACAGTGGTCACCAAGGATGCCTGTCTGGGTGGGGAGGTGCCTTTGGCACGGATTGTGCTCAGGGGGTTGGACTCTGAAGGAGTCCAGCCTGCCGATCAATATCCTGGAAATTCAGGCAATCAGGCTTTGCCTAACCCAATGGACGGTTCGTCTGCAGGGGCGCCCGGTAAGGATTCAATCGGACAATGCCATGACCATGCCATATGTCAATCATCAAGGGGGCACCAAAAGTGTCCTAGCGGCCCAGAAAGTAGCCAGCATTCTAAGGTGGGCAGAAAGGTTCGCTCCAGCCATCTCTGCTGTGCATATTCCAGGGGTAGAAAATTGTCAGGCGGGTTACCTCAGTCGGCAGAGAGAGGAGAGAATGGTCTCTCCACCATGAGATGTTTCATCGACTGTGTCTTTGGTGAGGGATTTCTGATGTGGACTTGTTGGCCTCTCATCTCAACAGGAAGGTGCAGAGGTTCGTAGCAAGGTCTCGGGATCCTCTGGCCGACGCCACAGACGCTCTGGTGGGTCCCTGTGGCCAGTATGGCCTGATGTACCCATTTCCTCCGATAACTCTTCTGCCAAGACTCCTGTAAATAATCGAGGCAGAAAGGATTCCGGTCATCCTAGTGGCTCCAGACTGGCCTCCCAGGTCCTGGTATGCAGACCTAGTGTGGCTGGTCGCTGATGTCCCTTGGAGACTTCCTCTCAGCGAAGATCTGTTAGTTCAAGGACCGATCTACCATCCTGCATTACAGTCACCGGCTTTAATGGCTTGGCTGTTGAAAGCCAGGTGCTGAAGGATAGAGGGGTGTCTGAATCAGTTATTCCTACGCTGTTAAAAGCTAGAAAATCTACTTCTAGGAAGATTCATTATCAAGTCTGGAAAGCGTTAACTGCTTGGTCTCCCCCCATTCCTTTTCTGTGTCTTGTGTTTTGGAGTTTCTCCAAAGAGCTGTAGATCAGCGTTTGTCCTTGGGTACCATCAAAAGCCAGATTTCAGCCCTGCCGATTTTATTTCAGTGCCTGTTGGTCACGAACTCCTTGGTTCACACCTTTTTTCAGGGGGTCCGCCACCTGGCTTCCTCGGTGAGATCTCCGTTGCCTCTGTGGGACCTCAATTTGGTGCTGTAGATTCTTCAGAAACTGCCTTTTAAAAATATTTATGAGGTTTCTCTGCTTACTCTGTCACAGAAGGTAGCCTTCTTGGTGGCTTATTTCTGCGCGCAAGGTGTCGGAGTTGGCTGCGTTGTCTTGTCATTCACCCTATCTGGTGGCTCACAGGAACAAAGTGGTTCTTCGTCCCTGCCAATCGTTCCTTCCTAAAGTCATCTCTGTTTTCCATTTAAATGAAGACATTGTGTTGCCTTCCTTGTGTCCTAAGCCTAAGCATCCTAAAGAGATTGCCTTACATTCTTTGGATGTGGTTCGGGGAATCAGGGTGTACCTGGTGGCGACTGAGTTGTTCCTAAAATTGGATTCTCTTTTTGTCCTTACGGATGGACCCCGTAAGGGGCTGGCCGTGTCTGCTGCGACCATTTCTAGATGGATCAGACAGACGGTGGTGCAGGCCTATTTCATTAAGGGTCAGGATCCTCCTTTCCCTGTTAATGCACATTCTACGAGGGTGCTTAATGCTTCTTGGGCCTTCCATCATCAGGTATCGGTAGTGCAGGTTTGCAAGGCAGCCACCTGGTCTTCCGTACACACTTTCACAAACTTTTATAAGGTGGATGTATTGACATCTGTGGATGCTTCTTTTGGCCGCAAGGTTTTGCAGGCCGTTGTTGGAGAGGATTAGTCCTCTTTGAGGGTGTTTTTTTGTCAGGTGAGTTCCAGTTGTTCCTGGTGAAGCTCATGTTTTACCTGATTGGCTATGTTTAGCCTAGCCTTTGGGAAGTGTCTTTTCTTGCTGTGTTCTTCCCACCCCTCATGTTGACACTGCTTTGGGACGCCCCAAGGGTCAAGAAGATCTGAAGCTGTGTCTATCAATGAATGAAAGAGAAACTGGATTTTTGTCTCATCTTAAAATCCTTTTCTCTCATGTTCATTGATGGACACAGCACAAGCCCTCTATTGAGTTGAGTTTTATGTTCATCTGACACTGCTTGTTACAAAACTGAGGACTTATAGCAGGAAGTGGGAGTATACCCCCTGCACCTGCCCTATACGTGTAGTCAAACTTCTTTTCTGCCTAGTGTCCTGCTCCTTTGGGGGGCAGCATAAATGCAAGGGTCAAGACGATCTGGAGCTGTGTCCGTCAATGAACATCAGAAAAAAGGATTTTACGGTAAGACCAAATCCATTTTTTTCTTCTTCTTTTTCTGTCTTGAGGACACATTTTATGTTTTTTTTTTCATAATTCACTTATGCATAACAAACAGAAATATATAAGTCCAAATGTGAAATCTTGAATATGATGAAAGTCCACATGTATGTCATGTGTTACACTATGTGATTTATCATCATTTATCTGCGTTCATAACTTGGTTTATTATTGCTCTGTGTCTTTAAGCTGTGTTCTCCTGTCTAAGATGAGCTCTTTCTCTTACCGTACTTCTGTACACTCCTCCCCCCTCCCTCTCTCTGGATCATTCCACTGTATCCTGTCATGCTGTAGACAACTTTCCATGTGGCCTACAACATGAACGTTTTTCTACCTATGAGTATCCTCCATTAAACAGAACATTGAAAAGGCTTCATCGTCTCTCTCCTCAACATGTGAGTTTATTCATTGAGTTTTCCTACATATGAGTATCCTCCATTAAACAGAACATTGAAAAGACTTCATCGTCTGTCTCCTCAACATGTGAGTTTATTCACTGAGTTAAACTGTCTGAATCAATGCAAGGGATAAATAGATCACCAGGTTGTATAAGCTCTATATGTTGCTGGAGATAAAGTTTATGGCCTTGTAGTTGATTCAGAGCAGTAAGAATCCCAAACAACCTCACAGACAAGTGTGCCAGTTCCCTTACCAAATGGCAATGATCTCTAAATGATAAGAGATCAATAGTGCAGAAATCATCCAATTGGGAGGCCACCACTCAGGATACCACTGACTCCACTGCCTCCACAGTCCTTCACTGGTTATCCAAAGCCAGCACCTCAAAATAATAATGGGTAGGAGAAAGAACAAAGGACCATAGAGTAATATGCTAAAACCACATGATTTATTAAAGGAGATATACTCACAAAAGTTACAGAGTAACAGTTAAAACACACCACACCAGGGATCAACAGTGGGTGTACAACATATTATTATTATTATTATAATACAGGATTTATATAGTGCCAACAGTCTGCACAGCGCTTTATAAAATGAGGGCAGACAGTACAATTACAATACAATTCAATACATAAGGAATCAGAGGGCCCTTCTTGTCATAAACCATTGGCCTTGTCCTACGCATGTTTTGTCCTGTGCAACGGTCGTGTTCAGGGAATAAACATGTGGTGTGTCTGAGCGTGCGTGGGGGATTCATGCAATTTTGCTGTGTATGTGCAGACACATCACCAGTCTTTGCCACATCCTATAGACAACATATACTCTCCCTTTGAGAGTAAACACTTCTCCATAAGATAAGGGTCTCATCACTGGCATTTTTTCTCATGGAGTTCCCTTTTATAGCTCCTTGCTTCTTATTGTTTATTCTATCTAGAGATATTGTTATAGTTGCTGTTTTGTCCAAAATACAGTATGTGTATTTTTTGTGTTGTATTGAACTGCGTCAAGTTATTATTGTTCAATAGTATGCTGACATCTAGCGGAGGTTTTATATCACTACAACTTGTTTACTAATGTGTTTTAGGTTTTTCACTCTGTCTTGCCCTCCTGTTTAGTGCTAGTTAGTTCAGTCCTAGCTAGAACCTCACAGTTTCTTCCATGTTCCCTCAGTCATTGATTGTGCATCACAGAGACAGGGCTTAGAAAAGTCATTGTTTTTTTACACTTTCAAAGACTGGAAAAGCATCCTCTGTACTGCAATAATCAGAAGTAAAATTGTGTTGGATTCAACTTCTGTGTATTAAAGTGGTTCTAAAGCCTTAAGGGGTTGTAAAGTTATGTTAATACATTCTATGCATTAAGATAAAAAGCCTTCTGTGTGCAGCATCCCCCCTCATCCCCCTAATACTTACCTGAGGTCCATCTAGACTCAGAGATGTTGCAGGAGTGTCTCAGCTGCCTGGGACTTCCCTCCTCATTTTCTGAGACAGCAGCGTGATGCCATTAGCTCCTGCTGCTGTCAGTCAGCCAATAAGGAGAGAAAGGAGGCGGGCCTGGGCCATGGCTCCATGTCTGAATGGACACACAGAGCTGTGGCTTGGCTCAGGTGTCCCCATAGCAATCTGCTTACTGTGGGGCCCCTCAATGGGATGGAGAGGCCTGGAGCACCAAAGAAGGACCCGAGAAGAGGAGGCTCTGGACTGCTCTGTGCAAAACCAACTGCACAGAGGAGGTAAGTATAACATGTTTGTTTTTTAACTATAAAAAAAAAACGAGACTTTACAATCACTTTAAGGTTCTTCACTTTAATGCATTCCATGCAAAATACATATTAATCTGTATGATAAACTAAAATCAAAAAGTGACAAAGTGCAATGGTAAAAGTGCATATGAGTCCAATATTTTAAACAATTAGGATTAACAACAACTGTAAATATATTAACAGTGCCTAAAACACTTCTGTGAAAACAGTCTCTGTGCATAAAGGAAGAAAGTGCAGAAGGAGTGCAGGAAGTTCTTCTTTTATAAATGTCTCCACCTTAATCCATATGTGCACCTCCACCCATAGATGAAACAGGGGGGGGGCTTACCAGACAGATAGGACCTGATAGAGCATATACTCTCCAGGTCACAAAAGCAGAATGATTTTATCAACGATCACGGTGTCAGCAATCCCAAACTGGATCTGATGTATTCATTATCCGCTGGACATCTCTATTCCCAGCAAGTATATCATCATATAATACCACATAGATCGAATATATCATCCATTGCCTACACCACCAATGCCTGCTGTCATCAGAAGCTTTGCTGGATTAAAGACCTTCAGCAACTAGTCGTCTTTTCCTAGTCGTCTGCTGGGCACTGTTTCATGTAGTGACAGAGAGGTCGAAGGAAGGAATTACAAGGCGCTTATAAAGTCCCCCATGGTCCACAGAACAGGCACCTCTAAGTACCTACAGTATATACACAGATGAATGTCTGCTGAGATCAGTATCACTCTGGTACAACCACTTGAAGCATTATCGGCAAGTTTATGACCGATACTTTAAAGCAAGTGAATATCGGCTCCACCGATAATCGGTCGATCCCTACTTGAAACTTTAAAATTCCTTAGCCCCTTAGCCCCTCCTGCGCGAACTGACGTAGGTATACGTTGGTCGCACACCTGATGCTAGGGGGCGAGCTCAGCAGCGGGGGACTCCGATGCATGGGGCAGGCGGCTCCGATTGCCGCCTGACGCCCGCAATCGCTCCCCGCTGAGAGAGAAGGACGGGCAGCTGTTGTAAACACAGCCGCCTGTTCTTCTCTCTGGAATGATCACAGAGCTCCTGTGATCCTTCTACACAGGATCACAGGTCTCTATGATCATTTCACAAGCCCCGACCCCAACCCACAGTTAGAATCACTCCCCTAGGCTCACATTTAACCCCTTGATCACCCACAGGGTTAACCCCTTCCCTGCCAGTGACATTATTACAGTAACAGTGCATATTTTTACCACTGATTACTGTAGTAATGTCACTGGTCCCCCCAAAAGTGTCAAAAATGTCAGTTAGGGGTCTGATCTGTCCGCCGCAATGTAGCAGTCCCAATAAAAATCGCAGATCGCCGCCATTACTAGTAAAAAAAAAAAAAAAACAATAAAAATGACATATATCTTTCCAGTAGTTAGTAGATGTGATAACTTTTTCACAAACCAATCAAAATACGCTTATTGCGATTTACCAAAAATATGTAGCAGAAAACAAATTGGCCTAAAATGTTAAAAAATTTTGATTTTTAAATTTTTTTTTTGGGAATGTTATATAGCAGAGAGTGAAAAAAAAATATATATTTTTTTCAGAATTTTCGCTATTTTTTTTTGATAGCGCAAAAAATAAAAATCGCACAGGTGATCAAATACCCTCTAAAGAAAGCTCCATTTGTGGGTAAAAAAAGGACATCAATTTTATTTGGGAACAGTGTCACACGACCGCGCAATTGTCCGTTAAAATAACGCAGTGCCCAATTGCAAAAAATGACCTGGTCATTAAAGTGGAGTTCCGGCCTCAAAAACATTTTTTAACTAAAAATACCCCTATAATACTAATTAATGGCCCTTTACAGAACCGCTATTCTCATACTTACAAGGTGTACAGTATTGGATTTTAGTCAAAATCTTCCTTTTAAAAATGCTGTCTGAGCGTGGCCATCTTGGATGTGGGCATCTGAAGCGTGTCCTACTTCCTGATTCCAGGGAGTCTTCTGGGAGTTCTTCCTGATTCCAGCCTCCTGGGAGTGATGACAAACAGCTCCCAGGATGCAATGCAAAGGCGGAAGTGATGTCGATGGCCGTGGCCACAGAGGGGGGAGAAGGAGGAAGTACAATCAAAAATTCCCTGAAAATAAGGTAAGGGACCCCCGAAAAAAATTGAAAATGCCCAATTGTTGATTAGCATAGCGAGCACTCCAGGAATCACTAAAGTTGCAAAATTGGCCGGAACTCCGCTATAAAGGGGCAAATCCTTCCAGTCCAGAAGTGGTTAAGAAGGTCTGTCAATGCATAAAGAGGCATTTACTACAGAATGGCTGCATTTGCTGGAGCTGAACTTCCCTTTGCGGAGCTTATCTTAGCCATAATAAATCCCTTGGCATTTTTTATCGGTGTGACGGTGGATATCGGGTTCAGTTTAGGGTTGCTCATCACTTGGGGTATAGGAAAGAACCGACATACTAGCTGCTCAGTGAGCGTAAGATCTAAGTATGGAGATGTGTATACACGTATAGCCGCAGCGCTATGAATACTACTATCTGTGTGTAAACACAATCACGTAGTCACCAGTCAATGCTTTCATAAGAGCTGCCAGATTGGCTGATAGAAGGGGAGACTGAGCGGTATTTAATGGCTTGATATGGTGGAAATTTATTTTATCCGTAATCCCCGCTGGCAAGAGGCACTGCTCTACTTCATGTCTCATCTGCAGCCGATAACAAAGAAAAAAAAAAAAGCTTAAACATTTCTGCCATACATGGAGAGGCAAGCGGAGGACACAGCTGTTTGTTATGTACACTTTATGACTAATCACATTGCATTTTGCAAGAAATATATTCCTATACAATTTATTATGCACAAAACGATAAGTGGATAAAAAATGGGTTATGCGAAAAAACAATGGAATGCATAAAACTTTGGCTTGTTTTTAGGACACTAAGCTCAAATGTTTTCCCAGCTTAAAGCGGAGTTCCGGCCTCAGAAACGTTTTTTTGATAAAAAATACTGCCCAAATAGTAATCCTTAGCCCTTAATATATCCGCTAATTCCATAGTTAATAGTTTTATATGTTTTGATTTATCAGAAATTCTTAATTTTAAAATCCTTTGCTGAGCGCGGACATCTTTGCTGGGGTTATACGAAGCTGCAGTGTATAGATGTTTTCCCTTCTTCCTGGTTTGAGCTCATTGTGTATGCAGAATGCGGCGCAAAATCTCGCACATGCGCAGTACTATGCGATCGGTTTCCATATCATCGCGTCATTTCCTTTTTGCAAATAACGCGATGAGAGGAGCGGCCAGCCGCCTACGTCACTGCTCATTGCCTTCTGGGAGTGATGAGTAAGAGCTCCCAGGATGCATTGCAGGACAGAAAGTGACGGCGTGGGCCGCGGTCGCATAGGGAGGAAGTGAAAGAAAGGTGAGTATATTTTCTTCTGAATCAAGGTTAGTAAAAAAAAAAAAAAAAAAATTGGGACTATCCAATTGTTTTTCAGGTTACACTCAGCAAGCGGATGGCACAAAATCGATTACTTATACTTTTATATATATATAAAGTACATTAAAACTGCAGGCAAGGGCACTGGGGGGCAAATTAATGTCAATTTATTTTTTTCCAATAGGATTACAATATATCAGTGTGTTTGTGTGTTTTACTATTTGAATTTGCCGCCGGTTCCACCTCTGCGACACGACGCTCGCAGGAGACAGAAGCCAGGACACACAGCATCAAACGGAAGATCCGGCCGCTGTATGCTGCCGAAATACATCGCGGCATCCTGGGGACAAGGTAAGTAACCTCTTCCAGGATCCAGCGACTTCTCCCTGGCGGTACCCCGAGTATGGCTCGGGGTTACTGCTAATGGCACTAAAATTCCACCCCGAGCCACACTCGGGAATACCGCCAGGGAGGTTAGCCACCTCCTTCCCAAGCCTATTCGGACACTTCCCTCCTACATGTAAAAATCTACTTTTTTTGATAGAAAATGACTTAGAACCCCCAAACATTATATATTTTCTTTTGTAGTAGAGACCCTAGAGAATAAAATGTTGTGTAGTAATAAAGAAGAAAAAGGGGTGCGCTGATGAAACAAAAGGCAGCAACTAGGATTCCAAAAACCTTATTGGAATAAATGTGTGATGTGAGAAAGTTTAGCTAGTGCGCACAAAAAATGAATACAGATGGAAAAGAAACAGTGTCTTTCAATCAATAACAAAATACGTGTAAAATCTGCATAAGTAGGTAATTGTCAGAAAATTCCAAAATAAAAAATTCCAAGTGCAGTGGGCAACACCATCCATGCACAGTGGCATATAAACAAAGTCCAAACTATAAATATATTAACACATGTGAGTCCATAAAGGTGATAATCTGTTCCAGAGAATGGTGGTTAGAATCACTCTTTAGGTGCAGCTAATCTTCACAGTGCAAAGGTGAATTGGCTCCTTACCAAAGACAACTGGTTAATAGCAGGTATTATGCAACCAGTGCCGACCCCACGCAGAGACAACTGGTTAATAGCAGGTATTATGCAACCAGTGCCGACCCCACGCAGAGACAACTGGTTAATAGCAGGTATTATGCAACCAGTGCCGACCCAACGCAGAGACAACTGGTTAATAGCAGGTATTATGCAACCAGTGCCGACCCCACGCAGAGACAACTGGTTAATAGCAGGTGTTATGCAACCAGTGCCGACCACACGCAGAGACAACTGGTTAATAGCAGGTATTATGCAACCAGTGCCGACCACACGCAGAGACAACTGGTTAATAGCAGGTATTATGCAACCAGTGCCGACCCCACGCAGAGAGAACTGGTTAATAGCAGGTGTTATGCAACCAGTGCCGACCCCACGCAGAGACAACTGGTTAATAGCAGGTGTTATGCAACCAGTGCCGACACCACGCAGAGACAACTGGTTAATAGCAGGTGTTATGCAACCAGTGCCGACACCACGCAGAGACAACTGGTTAAAAGCAAGTATTATGCAACCAGCGCCGGCCCCACGCAGAGACAACTGGTTAATAACAGGTGTTATGCAACCAGCACCGGCCCCACGCAGAGACAACTGGTTAATAGCAGGTGTTATGCAACCAGTGCCGACCCCACGCAGAGACAACTGATTAATAGCAGGTATTATGCAACCAGTGCCGACCCCATGCAGAGACAACTGGTTAATAGCAGGTATTATGCAACCAGTGCCGACCCCACGCAGAGACAACTGGTTAATAGCAGGTGTTATGCAACCAGTGCCGACCCCACGCAGAGACAACTGATTAATAGCAGGTATTATGCAACCAGTGCCGACCCCACGCAGAGACAACTGGTTAATAGCAGGTGTTATGCAACCCGTGCCGACCCCACGCAGAGGCAACTGGTTAATAGCAGTTATTATGCAACCAGTGCCGACCCCGCGCAGAGACAACTGGTTAATAGCAGGTGTTATGCAACCAGTGCCGACCCCATGCAGAGACAACTGGTTAATAGCAGGTGTAATGCAACCAGTGCCGACCCCACGCAGTGACAACTGGTTAATAGCAGGTATTATGCAACCAGTGCCGACCCCACGCAGAGACAACTGGTTAATAGCAGGTATTATGCAACCAGTGCCAACCCCGCGCAGAGGCAACTGGTTAATAGCAGGTGTTATGCAACCAGTGCCGACCCCATGCAGAGACAACTGGTTAATAGCAGGTGTAATGCAACCAGTGCCGACCCCACGCAGAGACAACTGGTTAATAGCAGGTATTATGCAACCAGTGCCAACCCCACGCAGAGACAACTGGTTAATAGCAGGTATTATGCAACCAGTGCCGACCCCACGCAGAGACAACTGGTTAATAGCAGGTATTATGCAACCAGTGCCAACCCCACGCAGAGACAACTGGTTAATAGCAGGTATTATGCAACCAGTGCCGGCCGCACGCAGAGGCAACTGGTTAATAGCAGGTGTTATGCAACCAGTGCCGACCCCACGCTGTGATAATCCACGGCACACTGTGACACCACGTGCACTGGACAAGATGGTCTTACCAAATATAGGAGGAGCTTCAGCCAAAAATTGAAGGCTTCTACTGAAGGAGTTTGCGGCCGCCTGCAGTGCGGACCACGAGATGTGACGGCACAGCCATACTATCTCTACTATCCGACGCGTTTCCCCTCAGAAGGTGTCGACGGGGATTGGAGGGGAATACTCGTCACTCCCGGTTTCCTGGGTTTTAGAGAGAGGGGAACAACGTCAGTTCCTCTCTCTCTGTCCCAGGCAGCCATCGCCACTGGCTGCATCGCTCCCGGCCTCCGCGATGGGACAGGAGAGACCGGGGGAGGTGGTGGTGGGACCCCCTTTCGCCACCCGCAGAAGTGATCGAGTGGCTAATTAGCCACTCAGATCACTTCTGATTTGCAGAGAATCGCCGGCTGCAAATAAAGGTACTGGGATGATGCCTGTAGGTGCAGGCATCATCCCGGTATAACCACTCAAACACAAGGACCTACGGGTATGTCCTTGGGTGGGAAGTGGTTAATTAAATGTTAACTCCACTTTCGGGGGGAAAAAAATAGCAAATAAAGGAAAACAATATAGTGCATACAATTGCGACACAAATCATATTGTAATTAAATGTTATCAAAAATTACCTTTCCTTTTGCAATCTGCGGCTGTTGTAATTTTCTGAAAATGAAATGCAATATGGCCGCCTGGAGGTGTTCTGTACACAGAATGTATACTGACCACACCCCAGAAACATAATTTCCTGCTTGTGTGATTGGCTCACCAATTTTCCCAGAAGTCTGCCTAAGATACAAGTCAGATTTCTGGCATCCCCTGCAACAGAAATTTCATTTTTGGTGAGATACTCCCAATAGGAACACGTCTAAAGGGATGCAGGCCCAGAAGCTTTCCTCATTAAAGCTCTGCAGGTGAAGCAGCTGACTGATAATTATGAAACCACTCCCATTAGATTCATTTTCCCACATAGATACAGACAAACAAACAATGATTTCTGCAGAATAACAAAAGGTAGGAATCTGCAACAAAATTTGTTAAAATCCTTGTAATGTACAGAGATCACCCAGAGGGGAATGTTTTTTTCTCAACAAAAGTGAAGTTACTCTTTAAGCTTTCAACAATAAAACCTCGAAGCTGATTGGTTTCTATGCAGAGCCGCACTAGATTTTGCACACTCCAGTTTTACTAAATAACCCCCAATATATTTTTAGTGAGCGCAAAGTTTGAGTTTTCATTGCTATGATGACCTAACCTGTTACTGTCACATTTTTACATGCTTGCTCTTGTAATATTTTATTTTATCAAAGTCCAACTCTGGGATATTTTTGACTGCGATACTTACTTTCAGTCCAGAGCTGTCCCTGCAGCTCTTCTTTTCTCCCACAAGATGTCCTCAGTTGTCTGGTTAGAATGACACTCACCATCACTCAACCAGGAAGGCTGAGGACAGTACAGTAAACACAGGGTGTCACGGCCCCGCCCCCATCACCACTGGGCTTCCTGTTCACAGTATGTTGATGGACAGAGCAGCATTCTGGAGGATTGTCCACCAGTGGGAGTAGACTGAAAAGGAAGAGGAAACAGCTTGTCACATGACTCACCTTACGGCTCCATTCACACCTGAGTGTATCATTTTAAGGCGTTTCTTTTGGGCTTTTTTCAGGCATTTTTTGGGGCTTTATTCAGCATTTTTTTTAGGCGTTTTTTGCAGGTGTTTGGAGGCAGGCTTTGACATCTAACAAAAATGCTTGTAATCTGCCAAAAAAGAAGCTTATGTACTTTTTTGAGCTTCAGGCGTTTTGCTTCAGGCGGCAAAATGCTCAGATGTGAACAGGGGTCACTGAAATGAAAGAGATTTTGCTTGTTGGGCATTTTGAGACTTCAGAGATGAGCGTTTTATGAGCTGAAAAACTCCCAGGTGTGAACAGGGCCTTAGACTTCGGAAAAAGCAAGTATAATAGAAAAATAGCATAGTATACAGTGTGTGTGTGTGTGTGGGGGGGGGGGGGGGGGGTAAGGTTTGCACTTCAAGGGTGAAATGGGGGTTCATTGGCTGGTGGTGGGCTGAATATGGAGCTGAGCTTTAATTGTTGAAATTTGTGTATTAACCACTAGATGGAGCTATGTAATTATTTTAAACGCTCCGTCGCTCTGCTTAAAGTAGAACTATAGGCAAAACTTTTTGTGCTCTACCTAGAGGATGTGCACTGAATATCTTCCTTATTAGACATACAAGCCTAAAGTGTGGGTCCTTAAATTTACAATCAATCATTTGCTACCTAAAAGTTCTAAGAATTGCAAGTCTAAATCTGGATACTCATGTGTCACTACATTTTGGACCCCATGTGATGTCTTGACGTGCCGGGCCCCCTCCTCCCTACTCACACTCGTTGCTCTCAAAACCTGCACCTCTCCACCCGTGGTGTTTGGTAAGGTGAAGGTATTGTGGGATCTTGGAGCGATCTCGGGCATACTACTCCCTGCGGGTCGAACAACCAGGGCTGCCATCAGGGGGGGACAGCCCATACACATGTAAGGGGCCCAGGCGTCCAAGGGGCCCGGCTGCCCAGGCCCAACCAACGAGATCATGTTGTTGCTCCTGTAGTAACTAGCAATTGCTAAAGCAGGGTGGCTGCAGGGTAAGCTGATGCAGCCGAAGGGATGTGTCTTTGCTGGATTGGATGACTCTTTGCTGAATATATGGAGTTGTCTTTTTGATGGATTGGATTCATTTTCACATATTAAGTTGTAAGAGTGTTAAAATAAAAGTGGGTGCACTGAAGGACTCGGTGGGATGGCCAGCGGGCGGATTCGGTGGGGCGGCCAGATGGCCGGCCCTGGGGAGTGTTGGTTGTCAGGTCGGGAAGGGGCCCAGGCCTAAAGCTGTGCAAGGGGCCCCAATTTTTCTGATGGCTGCCCTGCGAACAACGAATGTTTTTATACAGGCGACTATGCTTAGAACTGTGACGTATTACATGAATATCTATAATGGAACTATGGTCTAAGACCCCTGAGGAAGAGACTTTTTGAAACGCGTAGGGTCTCCAGGACCAAACCCCAGGTTCCTCCATGTTACATTCGTCACAATTTAGCTTTATTCAGTCGCCATTTCTGAGATTTTAAAGTAATTTTTTGTACTCGAACATATATTTGTAAACTGTATATACTTTTCATTTTGTATTAATACATTTACACCTTTTTTGACACATTTATGAGTTATTACCCGCTACAGTCCCATTTAGGGGGTCCCCTTCCTATTTTATGCTCACTAAATAGCCAAACAGGAAGTGAGAGGAAATCCCTGCAAATTACTTGGGGACCCCTAGGCCACCAGAACTAGTGTCCCCATTGAAATATTTCCCCTCTATAACTTTTCTGGGGACAACCCAAAATTTGACTTTCATTGATAATGGTAAACAGGACAAATAGAGAGGGTGAATCTCCCTAACGGGGGCACAGACCGCAATAAAAAACTGTCTGGTGTTCTAATCACTCTCCATTCTGTCCGAAGCTAAAAAAGTTTTGCCTTTAGGTATACTTTAACCACATAAGGACCGTTCGCCTCAGTTATACTGCGGCAGGCTGGCCCTCCTGCGCAAACCGCCGTAGGTCGCGCGCTTACAGCTAGGGGACGAGCGCGTACCGCCGGTGGCGCGCTCCCGCCCCCACTTGGCAGCGGGGACTCCGATGCACGGGGCCGGCTCCGATTGCTGTCTGACACCCGCGATCGCTCCCCACTAAGAGGGAAGAACGGTCGGCTGTTGTAAACACAGCTGACCGTTCTTCTCTCTGGAATGATCACAGAGCCCCTGTGACCCTTCTATATAGGATCACAGGTCTCTCTGATCATTTCACAAACCATACCCCCATACAGTTAGAAACACGCCCCTAGGTACACATTTAACCCTTTGATCTCCCCTGGGTTAACCCCTTCCCTGCCAATGGGATTATTGCAGTAACAGTGAATATTTTTAGCACTGATTACTGTAGTGATGTCACTGGTCCCCCCAAAAGTGTCAACAATGTCAGTTAGGGGTCCGATCTGTCCGCTGCAATGTCGCAGTCCCACTAAAAATCGCAGATTGCCGCCATTACTAGTAAAAAAAAAAAACAATAAAAATGACATAAATCTTTCCCGTAGTTAGTAACTTTTGCGCAAACCAATCAAAATACGCTTATTGCGATTTTTTTTTAACCAAAAATATGTAGCAGAAAACAAATTGGCCTGAAATGTTAAAAAATGTAGATTTAAAAAATTTTTTTTTGGGAATGTTATATAGCAGAATGTGAAAAATATTGTTGTTTTTTTCCAGAATTGTCGCTCTTTTTTTGTTTATAGCGCAAATAATAAAAATCGCAACAGGTGATCAAATACCACCACAAGAAAGCTCTATTTCTGGGGGAAAAAGGACATCAATTTTATTTAGGTCGCACGACCACGCAAGTGTCTGTTAAAGTAACGCAGTGCCGAATCGCAAAATATGGCCTGGTCATTAAGGGGGAAAATCGTTCCGGTCCAGAAGTGGTTAGGAGCTGTAATGATGTATTATCAGTCACACAGGGACATTGATATACTGAGTGGACTCACCAGAGCATACTTATAAAGCATTCAATCCGATATTCACCAAACAATACAGGTCAGTCGCCAAGTTTGTGTTTTAAATGACAGCGATTAACCACTTGCCAAATGCCAGCAGTACATATACTGTTGCTCTGTCCCGTGAAACAACGTAACTGTACTTCGCTTTGCCGGGCCGCGATTAGGGGCGCGCGCGCACCCATTTGCTGCAGGGGAAACTGATCTGCAGGTCCGGCAGCCGTGATTGTGGCTGGGCACCCGCGATCGCTCCCTGTGGAGACAGAACAGCGGTCTGCATTTGTAAACACGACAGACCGCTGTTCTGTCAGCAATGAACACAGAGCTCCTGTGTTCCTCCTATTTAGGAACACAGGCCTCTATATTCATTCCATAAGTCCATCCCCCACACAGTTAGAACGCACCCCCTAGGGACAAATTTGTTGCAAAGCAGGGAACAAAATCCATCTCTTGCCTTGGTAAAAAATACCACATAGTACACACAAAAACAGTGGTTAGGCACACATTTAACCCTTTGGTCGCCCCTAATGTTTAACACCTTCCCAGCCAGTGTCATTAGTACAGTGACAGTGCATATTTTTAGCATTAATCACTGTATTAGTGCCACTGGTTCCCTCAAAGTGTCAAAAGTCAATTAGTGTCCGACTGTTCACCACAATATCGCAGTCCTGCTAGAGGTTGCCGATTGCCACCATTACTAGTATAAAAAACAAAGATTCCAGTATATATCCAATAGTTTGTAGATGCTATAACGTTTGCGTAAACCAATCAATATACGCTTTTTGGGAATTTTTTTTTTAACCAAAGACATGTAGCAAAATACATATTGGCCTAAGAGTCGGTTTACACTAGCGCGACTTGTCAGCCTGACAAGTCGCGCTCCCTCGCGGTCCATTGATGGCTACAGGACCCGTTCTAATAGGAGCGACACAAGTCGCTCCGACCTAGAAAAAGGGTCCTGTACTACTTCGGGGCGACCTCGGAGCGACTTGCATAGACTTCCATTATGTGAAGTCCCTGCAAGTCGCTCCGAAGTCGTGGTGCATGGTAATGCACAAGTCGCCCCCGAAGTAGTAAGGAGTCGTGTCGCCTCAGTGTGAACCGGCTCTAAATTTCTGAAGAAATGTTTATTTATTTATTTTTTTATTGGATGTGTTTATTGGAGAAAGTAAAAAATATATATTTTTTTTCAAAATTGTTGGTCTTTTTTTGTTTATGGCGCAAAAAAACAACAACCCAGTGATGATGAAATACCCCCAAAAGAAAGCTCTACTTGTGGGGAAAAAATTACATCCATTTTATTTGGGTACATCGTTGCATGACCGCGCAATTGTCAGTTAAGGTAACACAGTGCCGTATCGCACAAAATGGACTGGTCATAAGGGGGGTAAACCTTCCGGAGGTCAAGTGGTTAAGGAGCTGATTATTTTGATATAAATACATTTTTTTTGGGAAGGTGAAAGCTTTTGGAAAGTTTGAAAGATCTTCAAATTCTTTTTATGACCAGAAACTTTCGCTGGAAGTAACGCCTTTATTTTCTCCTGCTTTTCGGTCTTCACCCAAACTGTAAGCTTGAAAATGAGTTGTGACATGATCTTTGTTTGTCTTAAAAAAATGGAAAGGATGACAAAATGATGGTAATTTCCTTGCTAGCTTTGTGAAAGAGGTCATGCCGATGTGTTGCTGAAATATTGCAAAGTTTATTTCCATACTCATTTGTGCATCCCCTGAGTGTGAGAGGTGACTCTTCCAGGACATAGTCATCGGTGAAATCTGTAGAACAGATGACAGTAAAAATACTTCTATTCCAGGACAACACATGAGTGTGGGAGGTGAAGTGTGTGTGACACTGGATCCAAGCTACCAGTAAACCCATAAGATTCCTGGAATCACATGTATGATAATTAAAGTGAACCTGTGCTTCATCTATGGTCTATGGTGGTCAGTGGGGCCAAAAATTGCCCCACTATCAGAGATCAGTGGGAGTTAAAGATGCTGTGGTACCCATCTGACCCCCAAAGGCTAGTGTAACCCCAAGGAACAGGACAGGCTAGCATTATACCTCAGAGTTACATAGTAACATAGTTAGTTTGAAAAACGACACAAGTCCATCTAACTCAGTCATGTCCAAAGTCTGGCCCGCGGGCCAGTTGCGGCCCGTCCTTTAGTTTCATACGGCCCCCAGAGACACCGCTGACTTTTGTCAATGTCTCTCTCTGAGACATCTCACATCCCTGCCCCGATGGGATGGCTCGGGGACGGGGCCCGGGGCCTCTGGCCTCCCTCGGCAGCTTGGATGCTCCTAAGTCCCGCTCCGCCCCCGCTCTGCTCTATTTGGCTGGCGCCACCCACGACTGCGTGGGAGTGCAGAATTTAAAAACTGCATTCCTTCTCTCCTTCACCGCACACAGCCACCTGTACAAGCCGACCGAGGATCTTGTGGAGCTGACCGAGGAGGTGTCATCTCTACAATTCTACTGCCTGTTTATGTAAGTGTGATTTTATTCATAAAGCACTGATGCTTTTTATTTCACATATATATATATATATATATATATATATATACATATAGTCGGCCCTCACGCATGTTCACTTCATCAAGTCTGGCCCTCTTTGAAAAAAGTTTGGACACCACTGATCTAGCTCAACCAACAAAAAAAAACACAACATAACAATACAATCCCATATACACAATCCTATGCCCACAGTTGATCCAGAGGAAGGCAAAAAACCCCAGCAAAGCATTATTCAATTTTCTACAGCTGGGGGAAAAAATCCTTCCTGATCCCTCAAGAGACAATCAGATATTCACTGGATCAACTTTACCTATAAATGTAAGTATTCAGTTTTATTATGTACATCTAGGAAAGAATCCAGGCCTTTTTTAAAACAATCTGCTGAGCTGGCCAGAACCGGCTCTGGAGGGAGTCTATTCCACATTTTCACAGCTCTTACTGTGAAGAAACCTTTCCATATTTGGATACAAAATCTCTTTTCCTCCAGACATAAAGAGTGCCCCTTGTCCTCTGTGATGACCTTAAAGTGAATAACTCAACACCAAGTTCACTATATGGACCCCTTATGTATTTGTACATGGTGATCACACCCCCCTTAATCTCCTCTTCTCAAGAGAAAGTTTCTCTAATCTTTTCTCATAGCTGAGCTCCTCCATGCCTCTTAAGGCGCTTTTCCACTGCATGGTACAGATCAGTTTGGCTCGGTTTGGCGCTTTTCCACTGCATGGTACCGCATGGTACGGGTTAGAACGGTCGGTATGGTTTGGTACAGCGGCACTTTTCCACTACATGGTACGGCGTCGGTACGGCTCGCTTAAACAGTACCACCTCGGTTGGGGTTCCAAGCAGGCCTTACAGATACCATATCCCACAATCCTTTGCATGCAGCATTGATTGTTTGTCACTACTAGCCACTGATTGGTCAGAGAATCGTTGTAATCCCAACAACTTACTACTAAGTACTACAACAGTGGAAAAGCAAACCGAGTCGAGTAGAGCCTATACAGTGCTGAAAGGTGCCGACTCGTACCACGTAGTGGAAAAGCAAACTCAGCCAAGCTGGTACGTTCTTTTACTCCCACTGACCCCCAAGCCTATAGCATTTTTACTCCCACTGATGCCAGGATATTTTCTACTCCTACTGACCACAGTTTGGCCCCCCTAAAGTTTGCTTCCAAAGTTTGGAGACCTCTGATTACGAGCTTTAAATACAGACAACGAGTTTTGGGGCATAGAGTCTCCCCTTCCCCAAGACTTGAGCAGTGGATCTTATTGGAATTGAGGCGCAATAGGAGACCTATGTTAGGGCTTAAAAAGAACGTCAATCCTTAACGGTACTATGAACTGCTATGAACTGCCGGCAGGGCGAGCAGAGAGGTTGGCAGCCTAGGACCATAAAAAGGTACACCTACACAATATCTCATTACTTATCGGCTCCTTTGTAGGTGGATGCACTCCACTGTATATCCATCAAAACCAAGCCTCACTTTTTGTATTAATCATACATACATCATACAACTCATCTCTGTATTTAGTTGTTTGTTTAGAGTTCACCATTGAAGCGTTTGTTACCCCAACACTTGATACTCCTGATATGTGCCTGCTGCACCATTTCCTTGTATGAGAAAGTCTTCTCTTTGTATTGCTTCCTTTGTGTGAAATCCTGCCAGTCCCTCTGCTTTCCTATTAAAAACTGACCACACTAGGCAGGAGAGCACAGTGTAGACAGTTCCCTAGCTATACTGGGAACTCAGTCTGCTCTCTTCCAATGAACAGATTAGTCCTGACACACCCCCAATACACAGCCATTTACTGGCAAGCTCATTATGCTGCTGCTTCTCCTCCCCCAACTCTTATGCAGCTGAGAACAGAGAGAATGTGATCATTTATAAAAAAAAAGGAAAAAGTATCGTATTTATCGGCGTATAACACGCACTTTTTCCTCTTAAATATGGAGGAAAAAGCAGCTGTGCATGTTATACGCCGATATGAAAAAAAAAAAAAAGTCCAGGAAGCAGTGGCGAGAGGTAGAAGGGGGCGGGCAGGGCCGAGGAGAAGGAAGGACGCGCTGTCATCGGAAGTCCCGCCTCCTATGCCGACGTCTATAATAGGCGCCGGGACTTCCGATGACAGCGCGTGCGTCCTTCCTTCTCCTCGGCCCCGCCCACCCCCTTCTACCTCGGTGCTGCTTCCTGGACTTTTTAAAACATGATCCTAATAGTGTCAATGGCGCTGGCGAGGCTGCAATTACTGTCACTGCGCTGGCGAGGCTGCAACTATGGGCACTGCGCTGGCGAAGCTGCAATTATGGGCACTGCGCTGGCGAAGCTGCAATTATGGGCACTGCACTGGCAAAGCTGCAATTATGGGTACTGCGCTGGCGAGGCTGCATGTTTGGGCACTGCGCTGGCGAGGCTACAATGATGGACACTGTGGTGGCGAGGCTGCAATGATGGGCACTGCGCTGATGAGGAGGCTGCATTCGTGGGCACTGCGCTGATGAGGAGGCTGCATTCGTGGGCACTGTGCTGATGAGGAGGCTGCATTCATGGGCACTGTGCTGATGAGGAGGCTGCATTCGTGGGCACTGTGCTGATGAGGAGGCTGCATTCGTGGGCACTGTGCTGATGAGGAGGCTGCATTCGTGGGCACTGTGCTGATGAGGAGGCTGCATTCATGGGCACTGTGCTGATGAGGAGGCTGCATTCACGGGCACTGTGCTGATGAGGAGGCTGCATTCATGGGCACTGTGCTGATGAGGAGGCTGCATTCGTGGGCACTGTGCTGATGAGGAGGCTGCATTCATGGGCACTGTGCTGATGAGGAGGCTGCATTTGTGGGCACTGTGCTGATGAGGAGGCTGCATTCGTGGGCACTGTGCTGATGAGGCGGCTGCATTCACGGGCACTGTGCTGATGAGGCGGCTGCATTCGTGGGCACTGTGCTGATGAGGAGGCTGCATTCGTGGGCACTGTGCTGATGAGGAGGCTGCATTCGTGGGCACTGGTGAAACGGCATTTGATTAAAAAAAATGTTCAAAGCTGTTTATTTTCAATTTCAGCTTTTTTCCTGAAATTTACGTGCGTGTTATACCCCGATAAATACGGTATTTATGTTTTTTTTTTTTTTATATCTATACACAAATGTTTTGCCTTTCATTTCTGTTTTAAACTGAATGGGTTGTTTTACAAGGTCATTGTTTACACTCTAGGCAAAGCTGTTAGGTTGAATCGAATGGACTACATGACATTTATTATTGTTATCTGTAGCCATTTATCAAATGGTGGTGTAATCTAGTCCACCTCCTATGCAGCTAGCAGTTGGAGATATTATGCTGCTCCGTGGGAGGCCACCTCCTGAGCATGTCTGACTATTTGGATGGAAGATCTAACAACGTCTCCATCTCACTTGATAGCTCTCACTTCATTTTCCATCACAAGTTACTTAAACATAAATAAACTGAGATGCATTTTTCTGTAATGAGGTTTGCATAGAGAATATCAGCCAAATGTCTTCAGTTTTACTCCCCAAGCCGTACCTTTCCGGAAATACTGCGACTTTACCGGACAAGCCTGTCTTACAATCAGCAGTGACACATAAACCTGCTACGTGCCATTCCGCAAAGTGAACTTCTTCAAGGTCTGTAGTTTTGTTTAGTCTTTTACAGACTATTTTTTGAGAATAACAGATTTGTGGAGGTTGGACACTCCAGCCAAAAGTGGTCCAAATACAGCTGTCAGACTTTCGAATGGTTTCTTTCATATCGTGACAATTCATCTGTTTTCACTGCAATACTTTACAGAATACTGTTTGTGTCATTGGTCTACCTCTTCCAGACATCCCATTTCTCTCCAGACAGTCCAACGTTCCAACGTTTGTCTATTTCACTCAACTCTACAGCAAAACTCCAGGAAGATCCCTACATGAACACTTGAAATACTTTTGCTTACTGTCCCCTTTTTTGTTGTTTTTCTTTTTTTAACATTTGAAGTTTATTAGTTAGTTATTATTTCTCCACTTAGTCGGAGCATAGTCCCATGTTTATATAACCCTCCCTGGCGGTATGATTCTTTCGGATTTTAGGTGCTGAAAGCGGTACCATTATTTTGCATGTCATTCTTAACCACTTAAGCCCCGGAGGATTTGGCTGCTAAAAGACCAGGGGGTATTTTGCGATTCGGCACTGCGTGACTTTAACGGACAATTGCGCGGTCGTGCGACGCTGAACCTAAACGAATTTGACGTCCTTTTTTCCCCACAAACAGAGCTTTCTTTTGGTGGTATTTGATCACTTGTGCGATTTTTTGATCACGCGCTATAAACAAAAAAAGAGCGACAATTTTGCAAAAATAACAATATTTTTCTCATTTTTTTATATGAAATTCCCCCCAAAAAAAAGTAAAAATCAAAATTTTTTAACATTTTAGGCCAATTTGTTTTATGCTACATATGTTTGGTAAAAAAAATTGCAAAAAGCGTATTTTGATTGGTTTGCGCAAAAGTTATCGCGTTTACTAACAAAGGGAAAGATTTTTGTCATTTTTGTTTTTTTTTTTAACGCGTAATGGCGGCGATCTGCGATTTTTTTTGCGGTACTGCGACATTGGGGCGGACAGATCGGACCCTTGACTGACATTTTTGACACTTTTGGGGTTACCAGTGACATTTCTACAGTAATCAGTGCTATATATATGCACTGTTACTGTAAAATTACACTGGCAGTGAAGGGGTTAACTTTATTTGAGAGGGAGGGGCTGTGTGTGTCCCTAGGGGCGTGATTCTAACTGTTATTGGCTGTGGCTTGAGCTGTAGGAACACTGATCAACGGTCCTACATAGTAGAACCGTATGATCAGTGTTTCTACACAGGGGAGAATGACAGGCGGCTTGTTTACATCAGCCATCTGCCTTTCTCCCTCTCCCCTGACGATCGCAGAGTGACCAGCGGACATTGGGTCCGCCAGTCACACGCGCGGGGGGGGGGGGGGTCCGTGACCGCGCGGGAGCGGGAGCGCACCACTGGCGGCGCGAGCTCGCTCCCCAGAGCCTCATAGGCTAGTGACGTACCGATACGTCACTCTGCCTGTGAGGGGCTGACCGCCGCAGTATATGTACTTGCGGCGCTCGGCAAGCGGTTAAGAATGAGCAGCCCAAACCAACTATTTACATATGATTTTTTTTTTTACTGTGCGTTCTTCTTTATAACATCTCGGGTATGATAAAGTTTGAAACACAAAATCATAAATTATAATATAATAAATAATTATAAATACGTTAAAGTATATATATACGTATACATATATATATATATATATATATATATATATATATATATATATATACATATATACATATATATACATATATATACACATATATATATATATATGTATATATACGTATGTATATATATATATATATATATATATATATATATATATATATATAAAAGTACAGTAAAACTGCAGGAAAGGGCACTGGGGGGCAAACTAATGTGAATTTATTTTATTTTGCATTGTATCAGTGTGTTTGGTGTGTTTTACTTTTGAATTTGCCGCCGATTCCACCCCCTGAGAACATCACCTCGCAGGAGACGGAAGCCAGGGCACACAGAGCATCGGGAGGAATATCCGCCGCCGCACACCGCCGGGATACATCGCTGGATCCCGGTGACAAGGTAAGTAACCCCTCTACCAGGATCCAGTGATCTTCCTAGCGGTACATCAAGTGTGGCTCAGGGTTACCGCTTTTGGCACTGGAATTTAACCCCGAGCTACACTCGGGAATACCGCTAGGGAGGTTAACTTACTGTTGATTAACTTACTACTAGTGATGAACAAATCTGTCCAGGTTTGATTTTCTGAGGATTCGGTGAATCCAGTTAGAAATTCAGACAAACCAACCTGAGCAGGGAATTCTGTTGAATTATTATTAGAAATGCTGCCCATTATTAAGACTAATAGACTAGGTCACATACAGTGCCTTGAAAAAGTATTCATACCCCTTGAAATTTTCCACATTGTTACAACTAAAAACGTAAATGTATTTTACTGGGATTTTATGTGATAGATAGACCAACACAATGTGGCACATAATTGTGAAGTAGAAGGAAAATGATAAATGGTTTTCATATTTTTTTTACAAATAAATATGTGAAAAGTGTGCATTTGTATTCAGCCCCCCTAAGTCAATACTTAGTAGAACCACCTTTTGCTGCATTTACAGCTGCAAGTCTTTTTGGGGATGTCTCTTCCAGCTTTGCACATCTAAAGAGTGACATTTTTGCCAATTCTTCTTGGCAAAATAGCTCAAGCTCTGTCAGATTGGATTGAGAGCGTCTGTGAACAGCAATTTTCAAGTCTTGCCACAGATTCTCAATTGGATTTAGGTCTGGACTGTGATTGGGCCATTCTAACACATGAATATGCTTTGATCTAAACCAGGGATCCTCAAACTCCGGCCCTCCAGCTGTTGTAGAACTACACATCCCATGAGGCATTGTAAAACTCTGACATTCACAAACATGACTAGGCATGATGGGAATTGTAGTTCCTGAACAACTGGAGGGTCATAGTTTGAAGACCCCTGATCTAAAGCATTCCATTGTATTATTATTATTAAGGATTTCTATAGCGCCAGCAATTTACGCAGCGCTTTACAACATTAGAGGGAGACAGTACATATACAATACAATAAAATACAAGAGGATTTAGAGGGTCCTGCTCAGAAGAGCTTACAATCTAATTGTAGCTCTGGCTGTATGTTTAGGGTATTTTTTCTGCTGGAAGGTGAACCTCCCCCACTCTCAAGTCTTTTGCAGACTTAGAAGTAGAATTTCTTCTAGGATTGCCCTGTATTTGGCTCCATCCATCTTCCCATCAACTCTGACCAGCTTCCCTGTCTTGCTGAAGAAAACATCCCCACAACATGATGCTGCCACCACCATGTTTCATGGTGTGGATGGTGTGTTCAGTGTGATGTGCAGTGTTAGCTTTCCACAACAGATAGCGTTTTGCTTTTAGGCCAAAAAGCTAATTTTTTTATCACATCTGACCAGAGCACCTTCTTCCACATGTTTGTTGTGTCCCCCACATGGCTTCTTGCAAACTGCAAGCCGGTGTAACGTTAAAAAACCATACCCTGTGGAGAAACCATACCGTCGTCACTTCCGGTCTGAAACAGCTGAGCGCGCATGCTCGGTGGGCATGAAATTCTCACGGCACTGTGTCTAATGTAATACTTGCGGCGGGTACATTAAAACACTTCGGCTGCAACATAAATCATCTCCTCTGCTATCGCTGTAACTTCCCTCATCTCCGGTAATGAATATATAAGCGGCGGCGTGAGTATGAGATGTAAATGTGACGGCGATCGCGGCTCCGTGATCCGCTTTTATATTTATTACCGGAGATGAGGGCAGTGACAGGGCAAAGAGCGGAGATGATTTATGTTGCAGATAAGCTGTTTTAATGTAAGCGCCGCAAGTTTAACTACCGTGAGAAATCCATACCCTCCGTAGCTAAACCGGAAGTGACGAGGGTATGGTTTTCTCACGGGTATGGATTTTTCACGGAACACCGGACTTCTTATGGCTTTCTTCTTGCCAGATTTGTGGAATGCATGACTAATAGTTGTCCTGTGGACAGATTCTCCCACCTGAGCTGTGGATCTCTGCAGCTTTTCCAGAGTTACCATGGGCCTCTTGGCTGCTTCTATGAATAATGCTCTTCTTGCCCGCCCTGTCAGTTTAGATGGACAGCCATGTCTTGGTAGGTTTGCAGTTGTGCCATACTCTTTCCATTTTTGGATGATGGACTGAACAGTGCTCTGTGAGATGTTCAAAGCTTGGGATATTTTTTTTGTAACCAAACCCTGCTTTAAACTTCTCCTCAACCTCATCCCTGACCTGTCTGGTGTGTTCCTTGGCCTTCATTAAGCTGTTTGTTCACTAAGATTCGCTAACAAACCTCTGAGGGCTTCACAGAACACCTTTATTTATACTGAGATTAAATTACACACAGGTGGACTCTATTTACTAATTAGGTGACTTCTGAAGGCAATTGGCTCCACTAGATTTTAGTTAGGGGTATCAGAGTAAAGGGGGCTGAATACAAATGCACGCAACACTTTTCAGATATTTCTTTGTAAAATTTTTTGAAAGCCATTTATCACTTTTTTCCACTTCACAATAATGTGCCACTTTGTGTTGGTCTATCACATAAAATCCCCAAAAAATGGATTTGTGTTTTTTTTTTTATTGTAACGTGATTGTACTGTGTGTTACCCCGGCGCTGTGGGGGTTTTACAATGCATTGCAGAGTGTACTAGGCTGGCTGCTGCTGGCGGCCGAGACATAGTTTATTTTTCGGGATTCTCCCTGGGACAAAGATTTCCCGGGACAACAGTCAGTTTCCCGTGAATGTCCTGGGAAATCCGTGACTGTTGGCACCTATGCATCAAGGGGTTAAATAGAGTTAGGTGAAAAGGGTGCATTGGACACTAGTTAGGCAACTGAAGGTTCTACAAGAATACTTTGCTTGGAGACCAAAGGGATAGGAATGGAGCACCACACTTAGTCCATCAAAACAGTATGATAAAATCCCGTACATGTATCCAACGTGTTGTGGGGGGGGGGGGGGGTCACAAATCACTCCCTTCATCAGGGCTAAAATCAATGGAAATTATATATATGGTGTCAATAAAAAAAGATTATATGAGACTGTGTACGGTGTATGATAAAAACTGTGATATACCAATCCACTATCCATACAATTTTGACTACACAAACTCTTTTTGTTTGTGTATATAATGTATACAGTCAGGGCTTTTTTTAAGCAAGAACACATGGGACCTCCAGCACTGACTGTATGTAACGGAAAGGTGTGCTAGGGTGTGCTGCAGGGTCTATTGATGCTGGCTGCTGGGGGATCTATTCTAAGTGGAAGGGATCTATTTTTGCAGGGGGGTCTATTGTTGTTGAGGAGGTCTATTGTTGCTGGTTGGGGAACTAATGTCACTGGGCGTAGGTCTTATATTGCTGGGGGTGCATGTTCTGTCTCAGCATCAATTGTACCTGTGACCTTCTTGTAGACCCAGTCTGAAAGTGTGTGCAGCAGGTTGAATGATGACTTTAACAGATGGTTTACTCAATGAATAAAGACTCCAGAGGTGTTCTCCAATGCTTCTTTATGCTTCAAGTTAGCAAAGGGCATAAACATAGAGACTTTTCCATAGGTAAATTTCCAATGAAGTTACACAGCTTCCACACTCTGCAGTCTCCTCATAACAACTAAACAAAATGGGAGTTACAGCAGGAAATGAAGGATGGGAGCAACCAACTAGCCAGAAACAGCAGGGGTGCTAGGATGATACCAATAACATAGCATAACATAACATGTAATAACAACTGCTAGACAGTTAAAGCTGCGTGGCAGCACACTCCCCGCCTGGTATCGTGAGATACCACTACACAATTATTTTCCATAAACATACAATTAACATTGAATACAGTAGAATGCTATGTAGCCCTCTCCTCTAAGCTAACTATGCTAGAGGTCTAAGTGACTCCTACACATAACACTGAATCAGAATTTTTGGAAGCAGGCATAATTAGGACTGTCTCAGTGACTGGTCTCAGGAAGGTTTTTGGGCTCCCGTCCTTTACATTCCTGACTTCCACACTTCGGACCTTTCCATCATCACTAGCAATGGCCTTTGTAATAACTCCAACTGGCCACTGGATCCGATTGATTTGCTTGTCTTTTAGAAGAACCAGGTCCCCTTCCTTTAAGTTAGGCTTCTGGGTTTGCCACTTTTTATGTCTTTGGAGAAGTGTGAGGTATTCCCTCCTCCATCTGTCCCAGAAACAATCTGCAAGGTATTGAGCGTATCTCCATTGACGTTTATATATGTCCTTTTCATCAAAGATGCTCTTTGGCGCTGGGATCTGTCCAATTTTCCGGCTCAATAATGCAGCTGGAGTTAAAACAGTCGGACATTCTGGGTCTGTGGATACAACGGTCAACGGTCTTGAGTTGATTATTGCTGCAACCTCAGCAAGGAATGTAGTAAGTACTTCATGGGTAAGACGTGAAGAACTCACATCAAGCAACATAGAATCCAGTATGCGCCTTGCCATCCCAATCATACGTTCCCATGCTCCGCCCATGTGTGAAGCGTGTGGTGGGTTGAATTTCCACATGCAGCCTAGATCACTCAAATAATTTACAACTTGTTGTCGGTCGATCTGTAACTCTCTGCAAGCACCAATAAAGTTAGTTCCACAATCTGATCTCAACATCTTCACGGGACCTCTTAGAGCAAGAAATCTCCTTAGAGCATTGATAAAGCTCGAAGTATCCATTGACTCGATTACTTCGATATGCACAGCTCTTACAGTTAAGCAAGTGAACATTACAGCCCATCTTTTGCTGTTGACTTGACCACCACGACTTCTTCTAGCCGTTACTGTCCATGGTCCAAACACATCGATTCCGACATATGCAAAGGGTGTATCTTCACTCAGTCTGTCTGCAGGTAGGTCAGCCATCTGTTGAAACTGCTGTCTACCCCGTAACTTCTGACATTTAACACAGTTGTGAATGATCATGGCTATTTGTCTTTTCACTCCAACTATCCAGAACCCTGCAATTCTGACTGCACCTTCTGTGTAGTGTCTTCCTTGATATTTGACTCTCTCATGGTAATGCTGTATAATCAATGTTCCCAAATGGTGGTTTCTTGGTATTATCAAGGGGTTCTGTTCTTTCCCTAGCAGGTTTGACCTTTTCAGTCGTCCACCGACCCGAAGCATGTCCTCGTTGTCGATCACTGGGTTCAGTGTGAATAGTGGGCTACATTTTGGGACTGGTCCATTGCCTCTTAAGCACTTAATCTCTTCCACAAAGACTTCTTCTTGCACACGACGTATGATGAACAGCTCAGCCCTCTCATACTCTAATGCATTGGGTGACTCCTTACAGGTGTGCCATCCATGGCAAGACGATGTCTGATTCGATTTGCGGAAAATCTGTGCAATATGACTCAATCTTGCTATAGTCTTCACCAACCTTTTCCAAGAGGAGAAACGTTCAAAACGCCTTACCTCCAAGTTTCTTCTTGAGCAGATGTTGGAACTCAATGCTACAACTTCAGGCCAGATTTCCGGATCAGTATCTGGATCCTCCAGGTGGAAATCGATGTCTTCTTCTGAGTTTGTAGAAGACTGGTCCATTAAAAACTTGGGTCTGTTGGAATTGTCCTTGAAGAACTCTTCATCCAAAATCTTGATGAACTCCTTGTCTTCGACTGAAGGAACAATCTTGTTGTCATCACACGTAGTCTGGTACACTGAATCACCAAAGTCCTTTTGAGAAGTGAGCTTGCAGTTAATGCTTTGGAGTGCTTGATATGGAACTTCGTTTTTAAAATCAAGTCTTTCCTTCACATAATAGTGCGATGGACATTTCATCAATCGACAGGTAACATTAGTTTTGTAGGAAGCTACATCCAAGAGCTTGTGAGATTGGTCTAAACAGACTTCTCCTATTATGACCCATCCAAGATCAAGTTTCTGGGCCTGAGGAGCATCATCTGGACCGTTACATAACTCTCTTATTTTAATGAATTCTAGGAATGTCTCTCCCTAGTAGAAACAAAATCTTAACATCCTTGTTAAGTGGTGGAATGTAGTTAGCAATGTGGCTCAAATGAGGGTGATGACATGCAACCTCTGGTGTGGGGATTTCTTCTCTGTTGTTCGGTAGCTGATCACATTCGATTAGAGTTGGAAGAGGAAACTCTGTGTCCTCATATTCTGATGCAACTATGAGGCCATGGGCTCTTCTTCCAGAAGTATTGATCTTTCCTGCACATGTCTGCAAGGTATAGGACCAGGTCTCTCCTTGAATGTTGAATAGGTCAAAGAATTCTATACTGGCCAATGAGCGATTGCTCTGATCATCGAGTATGGCATACATTTTTATGGAATTTTGTGGACATCCTTCAGGAAAAACCCTTACAAGACATATCTTGCTACAAGACTTGCTATGAAGCCCTTCTCCACATACCTCTGTACACTTTGTGGTTACGGGGTTGGCATACTGCTCAGTTCTCTCCCCGCCATCATCTGATGTAGTCTTGGGGTTGCTTCAGGGTGAAGGTTTCCTTTTGAACAGGTCTGAATGAAGAGCGTCCACATGTTTGGCACTGTTGCAGAGAGAACATCTGATGGCGATCTTACAGTCTCTAGCTAAATGATCGGAGGATGCACAACACTTAAAACAGATATTATGCTCTTTGAGAAATGACTTGCGTTCTTCAATAGGGTTGTCCTTAAATGCACGACATTTGGAGAGAGAGTGTGGCGCATTATGAATAGGACACTGTTGACTAAGATTGCTAGCTTTAATGTCTGTAGCTAAGACGTTGGATGCTATCGCGGTCTTCCTCACGGCAATAGGATGCCTTAAATCCTTGAATTTACTGTTGGTGGCAATACCCCTTGAAGTACTTAAAGGAATGGTGGTTGTATCTGGATAGAAGAAGCTTGGGTCATTCTTGGATCTTGCAACCTTCCGCACGAACTCTGCGAAATAAGAAAAGGGAGGGAAGGAAACATGATGTTCATACTTATACTTTGATCCTACACTAGTCCACTTTCCCTGAAGATAACTAGGCAACTTTGCTACAATAGGATTTACGCCCTGAGCAGTGTCTAAATAGCTAAGACCTGGTAAACTAGGATCTAACTTAGCAATTTCAAGTTCATGAAGGAGGTCACCTAACTCTCTAAGCTTATGATTGTCCTTAACAGAGATTTTAGGAAAGTCGTTTAGTCTTTGGAATAAGGCAGATTCAATGACTTCGGGGCTCCCATAGTCTTGTTCTAGACGTTCCCAGGCAGCATCAAGGCCTGCTTTAAAGTTATAAATGTAGACAGATTTAAGTCTCTTTACTTGTTCTGAAGATTGACGCCCCAACCACTTTATTAGTAAGTCAAGTTCTGCTTGAGGATCAATGTCCAAGTTCTTGGTTACCGCCTTAAATGTAGATCTCCAACTCCTGTAGTTCTCTGGGCGGTCATCAAATCTAGACAGTCCAGTTGTAATCAACTCTCGTTGAGTCATATACTTGCTGAACTCTGCAATGTCAGTGCTTTCAGTTTTTATAGCCACAGGGGGTACTGATGGTGCGCCGTCTTGGACCATGGTTGGTATATGATGTTGGCTGGTAGGTAGAGAGAAAGGTGTTGCAGGTGGGTTTAATCTAGGTAAGGGTCTGTCGTCTGAAGGTCTCTGAGCATTTGAAGTTAAAGAGAGCTGTATCAAAGGGGGTATAGAGTTCATTCTGTAGTCTTCTGCTGTGCCCTTGTAATCTCTATGCACATAGGGTTGTGGTGGCACATGAGCTGCGTAGGTTGATTCACTTGATTTTGTGACGTGCGGTAGTTGTGGAGGGTCTCTGTTAGTAGGTGTGTCTAGTTGACCAGCTTGCTTTGGTGACACATTGCCTTCTGATCCACTTGCTGGATGATTATGAGAAGAATCTCCAACTGTAGGTGGGACTGTATTGTCGTGGTTCTGAGTTAAGACAAACTGTAGGGTCCTTTCAACAGGGTCTTGACAAGCAGCCAAGCTGGTACAAGCTGATCCTTCTTCTTCCAATAGGGCTTGTTCCAAGACAGATAACTCTGCTAAAGCTACTTCCTTTTCTCTGTTCTTCTGAAGAATTTCTAGCTGAGCCTCTGTTTCTGCTTGCATTCTTGCTTCCTTGCATTTAGCTTCTGCCTTGAAGGCTGCTTCTTTTTCAGAGCAGGCGGCTTGAACCTGGGCTACTGCAACCTTTTGGCGAGCTTTGAGTATTTGGTCGCTCAGTATTGACCTTATAGAGCAGGACCGCAATGACTTAGAAGAAGATTTATGATATGAGCGGGCAGACCTAGAAGATTTTCCTGAGTGTCTTGAAGAAGCAGATTTGCAGGATGTAGTTTCATGTAGCTGTGCTAATCTACCTTCTATCTGTGCCTTTGCTTCAAGATATGTGCTATGCCTCTGCTGGTCATTAGAAGTAAAGTCCTTTAATTCCAATGCAGCTTCCTCTATGTTGGAATGTGACAATAGGGAATAGTACTTCTCAGAAAGTCTTTTATAATTCTCAAATGCCTTCTTAACCCTTGAGAGAGCAGTGTTCAATTGCTCAGAATTGTTGCTAGTTTCATTAGTGGCTGTTATACAACTTAAAGTCTTTTCCCATAATGCAGTCAGGTTACTAGATGTTTCTTCCTTACTTGCTTCATAAACCTCCCTTGCCTTCAAGGATGGGTGAGGGGCTCTGACAGGACAAGCAGAATGAAGTAAGGAGTCTGCTTTATCTTGACTAAATGCAGGTAACTCTGTGAGATCTTTGTCAGACATAATAAGTACTGTATTTTTGGTGTCTTGTTAGAAATCTGCCAGAGCTCAGCTCTGTAAGTAGTGACTTCTGTAAGTAAGCAGGCTGGGCTGAGAAGCTGGGTATTTGTTGTTACAATAGCTAGCTAGTGCTGAAACTAGTTCAGACTGGATAGCTCATCTCAGAAGGCTGTAATAGTAATGAAGCATTCAGTAGGTGTCTGGTTTCATATGCAGAGTAATGCTTCTGGTGACACACAGGCAAGTGTTTACTCACGTTTCTGAAGCTGCAGATACCTGTGATGGATGCTTCTGGAAATTTACTTTCTGAAGCTGCAGAGATAACAATGTGATGGATTCTTGGAAATTTACTTTCTGAAGCTGCAGAGATTGTACCTGTGACCTTCTTGTAGACCCAGTCTGAAAGTGTATGCAGCAGGTTGAATGATGACTTTAACAGATAGTTTACTCAATGAATAAAGACTCCAGAGGTGTTCTCCAATGCTTCTTTATGCTTCAAGTTAGCAAAGGGCATAAACATAGAGACTTTTCCATAGGCAAATTTCCAATGAAGTTACACAGCTTCCACACTCTGCAGTCTCCTCATAACAACTAAACAAAATCGGAGTTACAGCAGGAAATGAAGGATGGGAGCAACCAACTAGCCAGAAACAGCAGGGGTGCTAGGATGATACCAATAACATAGCATAACATAACATGTAATAACATAACAGGCAGTTAAAGCTGCGAGGCAGCACAGTGCAGTTGTTGCTGGGAGAATCTACCGTTGAGAAAGGCGTCTGTTGTTGCTGGCTGACAGAGAGTCTGTTGATGCTGTCTATGGGGAGAACTGTTATTGCTGCTGGGAGTCTACTGTTGCTAGGGGGGAAACTTTGTTGTGGGTGGTCAATTGTTGTTAGGGGGATCTATTGTTACTGGCTGCAGGGGATCTATTTTATGGCTTTTCTTGTTATCATTACCAAATTTCATAAAAATTACTTAGCACTACAAAATGATACTTGGTTCTGTATTCTCTAAAAGGGCAGTACTGGGAGGTGGATAGGAGGTGGAACCAAGGAACGGTGCTCGGAGGTGGGTAGGGGGCAAGAAAAAGGGATTACTCGGAAAGGGGGAGTTCCTGTACCTATTCTCTGAGAAAACAAAATCCCTATATACAGATCTTTTTTCAGCATCTCAAAACTCAGGGCCTTTATTGTAAATTCTAAGCTATTCCACCTCTTCAATCATCGCAACAAGTGAGTGCTAAAAAAAAGGAATGTAGCAGCCAGTAAAAAGAAAAAAAAATAGGAGTTACAGTAGCAATAATAATGACTATCATATTATTTTCAATTACAACATAATTGTTAGTATTCCTGCAAACAATTACTCTATAGTTCTAATACAAGCTACTTTAAAATGTGGGTTATTTTTGCAGAACTACAAACAGCTGTGACTTTTTAGTGAAGAGGAGACACTCTGGGATTTTTGCAGCCTGAGGAAGACTGTTTTAAACATTCAGGATCAATTACAGTGCCTGCCAGAATGACCAGAAGAGTACAATAACTCTACACTACTAAGGCCCCTTTCACACATACGGTCCGTTTGTCCGTTTTTCATCCATCCGTTGACGGATGAAAAATGGACATCAATGCATCTCTATGTAAAAATGGATGACAACGGATGATCATGCGTTAACATCCATTTTCATCCCCTTCCGTCAATGTCCGTTTTTGAACGAATGAATGCCCTATTTTCATCCGTCAAAAAAACGGATCGGACGAAAGACGGATGACAACGGATGGAAAACGGATGAAAACGGATGACAACGTATGAAAAACGGATGAAAACGGATGACAAACGGATGACAACGGATGAAAAACAGATAACAATTGACGAAAAAACGGATGAAAAACGGATAACAACTAACAAAAAACGGATGACAACTGACGAAAAAAGGATGAAAAACGGATATGAACTGAGATGAAAACGGACGTTGACTGAAGACAAAAACCGTGACTGAACTGATGAACTGAACAGACCGTATGTGTGAAAGGGGCCTAAAGCTGGCCATACACTAGTAGAATTTTGTTGGAAATGTTTTAGATTTAAGAACTTTTGTTTGTTTTCCACTGCAATGATGAGAAAACTCAAAGGAGCAGGATGGACTTTTTTTCTTGAAGGAACAACTTTCTAAGAGTGTAGGTGGTTTTCATTTGGTAAGCTCCATTTGTTCTAAAATCAAATGGCAAAAGCAGACCAAATTTTAACTACTTTTGAACAAAATTCCTCAAGACATCAAATGTACTAAAATCTGCAAGGCTATGACCAGTTTAATAGTCCATCCAGTTCAACATGTGTGGGTGTGTGCTCGTGTAGATAATCATTTCCCATATCCCTGTGTATTGTGTTCACTATGATGCACATCCAAGAGTCTTTTAAAACTATCAATACTTCCAGCTGACACCACCGATTGTGGGAGAGAGTTCCACATCCTTATCGCCCTGACAGTGAAAACTCCCCTGCGCAGATTAAGGTTAAACCGCTTCTCCTCCAGTCTTCATTGTGTGGCCCCGTGTCTTCATACACTCCCTGTGACTGAATTTTTTCCTACCTATGCTGGGATCACCATTGAGATATTTGTATACCGCTATCATATCTCCTCTCAAGCATCTCTTCTCCAGGGAGAATACATTTAGTGCTTGTAGTCATTGAGGTCCTCCAGTCCCCTTATTAATTTTTTTGCCCTTCTCTGGACTCTCTCCAGCTCCAGCACATCCTTCCTGAGGTTTGGTGACCAGAATTGGATGGAATACTCCAGATGTGGCCAAACCAGAGCTTTATAAAGTGGCAGGATTATAGTTTTATCTCTGGAGTATATCCCCTTTTCAAGCTAATAGTCTGATGATTTTGCTTGTTGCGGCTTGACATTGCATGCTATTGCTCAGTCTGTCTTCTACTAGGATGCCCAGATCCTTCTCCATCCTGGAATCCCCCAGAGCTTCTCCCCCTAGTGAGGAACTTGTGTTTATATTTTTAACCCCCCGGTGCATTACTTTACATTTTTTCAATGTTAAACCACATTTGCCATCTAGTTGACCACTCCATTAATGTATTCAGGCCCTCTTGAAAGGTTTCTATATCCTGCTGTGATGTTATTGCCCTACTCATTTTTGTGTCATCAGCAAACACTGAGATGGAGCTATTTATCCCACCCTCTATAATATTTATAAGTAAATTAAACAGAATATGTCCCAGGATAGAGCCTTGGAGTACTCCACTTCCCACTCTAGAGCATTCTGTGTACGTGTTATTTATCACCACCCTTTGAACACGCCCCTGCAGCAAGTTTTCTATCAAAGAACAAATCCTATGGTCCATGCCTACAGACCTGTTTGTGGATTAAGCGTTTGTAGGGGGACTGTATCAAATTCTTTTGCAAAATCCAGAGACCCAACATCCACTGGCCTACATTTGTCCAGGTGGCAGCTCACTTCCTCGTAGAATGTTAACAGGTTGGTTTGGCAAGAACATCCTTTCGTAAACCCATGCTGATTACTATTAATGATACTTCATCGGAAAATTATTGGATATAGTCACTTATCATCCCCTACAATAGTTTACAAACTATTGATGTTAGACTGACAGATCTGTAGTTTCCAGGAATATAACTCTGCTAATTTTTTAAATATTGGTACCACGTGGATACAGGGTCAGTGTTACAATAACCTCTGCAATATTTACTAATAGTGATTAAGCACATTTCTACTGAGCAAAACCCTCTTCACATGCACACAATATATCTTCACGAAATATGTTTATTCTTTTAAATTCTGCCATAACATACACATGAATATTCAGACTATAAGCCCAGTCATGGCTGATTCTCCTTTAGTTACAGAGGATAATAGTGGATTACCATTTTACCTCCGGGGATCCTATTTAGTTCTGTCATACAGTCATGTGTAATTGATTCCAGTTGTTATGTGGAGGGATTTTTGTGGCTTACTCCTGAAGCCAGGAGATTCACTCAGCAATGCCGGGAGCCAGTAAAGGCAGCTTATTCCGCACAGCTGAGTGTAAAACGAGCTCTGAAAGTCCAACTAGATGGAAGCAGATATACAGTTTTTATTGTGGAAGGTAAGTGGAGATCAATATCTTACTTATGTCCTAATAAAGATTTACAACACAGATAGCGTTCAAGGATTGCTGGTAGATATAAAAAGGAAGTGAAAAAAAAAAAAACCTTCAATGTTGCCAAACTTTTGAATTTCATTTGAATTTTAGTGGAAGTAAAACTTCTCACATGTTAAACAATAGTCATATGTGTAATGACAGGCAAAATATGCCCTAAGCTGCGTATTTAGCTGAAGTTCCTGTAAGATGAAACTTGGCAACTAGGAGTGCTCTTGCGAAGAAAATTCTTTATTGGCTACATGTATAAAAGCATGATACAAAAGATGCTAATGCGTTTTGGCTTTTGCAGCTTTCCCCATAGCAATGAGAGAGGCTGCAAAAGCCAAAACACGTTAGCATCTTTTGTTTCATGCTTTTTACATGTAGCCAATAAAGAATTTTCTTTGCAAGAGCACTCCGAGTTGCCGGATTTCATCTTTTTTTTTTTGACAATTTTTTGACAAAGTTTTTATATATTTCAAATACAAATAGAAAAACAAAAGTAGAAGAATAAACACTAAATATGCTACAAAGGTACCAAGAGCAATCTGTCACATCATATACACACTAGTACTCTCAAGACATGGACTACGGGAGAGCAGGCAAGTCATACGTTTACAGTAAACCCCCCTCCATCGCGGGGGTTACGTTCCGTACCCACCCGCGAAAAGTAAAAATCTGTGAAATAGAAAAACTCTATTAAAATACACTGTAGGCATGTTTTTTTTAACTGTCACTGTACTTTTAAAAGCATTTTAACCACTTGCCGACTGCCGCACGACTATTTACGTCGGCAGTCAGCCCCTCACAGGCAGAGCGACGTAGGGCTACGTCGCTAGCCTGTAAGTAGCCGATGTCCGCCGGGCACTCGCGATCGTCCGTGACAGCGGGAGAAAGGCAGGCAGGTAGTGTAAACAAAGCCGCCTGTCAGTTCTCCCTGTGTAAGAATGATGATCAAACGGTTCTACTATGTAGGACCGTTGATCACTGTTCTTACACACACAGCCACAGCCAACCACAGTTAGAAGCACGCCCCTAGGACACACTTAACCCCTCCCTGTCCAATACAGTTAACTCCTTCACTGCCAGTGTAATTTTTACAGTAACAGTGCATATATATAGCACTGATTACTGTAGTAATGTCACTGATAACCCCAAAAGTGTCAAAAATGTCAGTCAAGGGTCCGATCTGTCCGCCCCAATGTCGCAGATCGGACCCTTGACTGACATTTTTGACACTTTTGGGGTTATCAGTGACATTACTACAGTAATCAGTGCTATATATATATGCACTGTTACTGTAAAAAATCACAGATCGCCGCCATTACGCGTTAAAAAAAAAACAACAAAAATGACAAAAATCGTTCCCTTTGTTAGTAAACGCAATAACTTTTGCGAAAACCAATCAAAATACGCTTTTTGCGATTTTTTTTACCAAACATATGGTAAAAAAAAAATTGGCCTAAAATGTTAAAAAATTTTGATTTTTACATTTTTTTGGGGGGGAATTTCATATAAAAAATTTGAAAAATATTGTTATTTTTGTAAAATTGACGCTTTTTTTTGTTTATAGCGCATGATCAAAAAATCGCACAGGTGATCAAATACCACCAAAAGAAAGCTCTGTTTGTGGGAAAAAAAGGACGCCAAATTCGTTTAGTTACAGCATTGCACGACTGCGCAATTGTCAATTAAAGTCACGCAGTGCCGAATAGCAAAATAGGCCCTGGTCAGGAAGGGGGTAAAATCTTCCGGGGCTTAAGTGGTTAAGGTCTTTAAACAGACTTTTAAAACAATAGAAACTCATTTAACCACATAAAAGATACTGAGAGACAGAGCAAGAGCTATGGAAAACACAAAAATATTTAATTTTCAATGATTTAATTAATAAAATAACATTACAGAAAAAAACGCAATATACCGGGACCGCAAAAACTGAACCGTGATGGAGCGGGAGTTTACTGTATAGACCAGGGATCCTCAAACTACGGCCCTCCAGCTGTTGCAGAACTACACATCCCATGAGGCATTGTAAAACTCTGACATTCACAGACATGACTAGGCATGATGGGAATTTTAGTTCCTGATCAGCTGGAGGGCCATAGTTTGAAGACCCCTGGTATAGACAATATAGCGGGCTTCCAATAGAAACTGTTCCAGGGATTTCAGGCCCAATTAAGTAAATCAGATGCTCACTGGATGCACAAAGAGGAGATCCAGCTTTTATCTTATTGATATATATATTGCTTTGGGAGTTGAACGCCCCCCAGCCAGAGCACCAGAATCCAGCTCCTGGATATATAATATAGCGGTTGAGCTTGGATAAAAAACTTTTATATTTGCCTAAAGTTCCACTTTAGAAACATAACTAAACCCAAGGATAAAAATGTAGTGCCCTCAGAACTACTGTTTTTTTTTTTTTTTTAAATTCCTTTTTATTGAGTTTTAACAAAGTACATAGAAAACAAGACCGTCAATACACAGTCATTAACAATAACAAAAAAAAAAAAAGAAAGAAAGAATAAAAAGAGAACAAAAGCAAAAGCAAAAAATGTAAAAATCAACAGGTAATAAAAGAAAAAGAAAAACTTCTCCCCCCCCCCCCCAATCCCCAGGACACCCAGTCTGCCCCACTCCCATACCAAACAGCCCTAGTAAAAGGGATATATAGAATGTATGGAGCCCCCACACGACTCCAAACCAATAGTGATCAATGTAACTAGTTACTGATTAAGTGCTCTATCAGATATACTGACCGTATTAACAGATTGAGTCGATGGTCAAGAGAGGTCAGCAGAACTACAGTGTTTAGTTTTTGGCTTCCCTGTAATCAGGGAGGGCACCTATTGATTACCAGGTCTGCTCTGGGCTCAATTGACATGGGCTGAATTGCTTCCCCCTGTATCCCGGGGGATTCTGGGGCATAGTGGGTGGAAGAGTTTATATCCCAGCCTCCCTGTTATATGGTTGATATTCAGGTGACCAGCAGGGGGCTGAGTGAGGTATAAATGAGTTTGGGCCTAGAGCAGAGGTCTGTTGTTCCTGGGGGAGTAAGACCCAGCCTGAGGGCTGTGGCATCCCTGGGAGTTTCCCTTTGTAGTGCAGCACTTTTGTGGGGTCCCGGCTGTGGCTTGGCTGAGGGACCTCTGCACTATCCTTGCTGGAGTATTCTCTAGACATGTGTATGACAAAAAAAATAGTTTTGTTCTGTTTAGATTAGTTAATCTAGGTATATCGTTTAGGTAAATTTGATTTATTCAGTTCATATTCAGGATTTGTATTCGGAATTCATATATGGAATTCGTTCTATGTCTTTTTTGAATTTTCTTCGAATTTACCTATTTTTTTTTTTTAGTTCCAAATGTTCGAATAGATTTCAAATCAGTTGAATCTGAAAATGTTTGATTTTTTTCAATTCGATGTGGCAAAGTGAACAAACAAAAGTATAACCTTCATCAAATGATTACAATGGCTCTTTAAAATCATCTTTGGCCTACCAAAAAACAGCATTATTTCAAAATAGTACACTAATAACACACACAGTCTTTGATTTCATAAAAAAGTTTACAGTTTGAATTCAAATGGAATTCGATATGTAGCAGAAAACAAATTGGCCAAAAATGTTAAAAAATTTTGATTTTTACATTTTTTTTGGGGGAATTTCATATAAAAAAATGTGAAAAATATTGTTGTTTTTGCAAAATTTACGCTCTTTTTTTGTTTATAGCACAAAAAGTAAAAATCGCACAGGTGATCAAATACCACCAAAAGAAAGCTCTGTTTGTGGGGAAAAAAGAACGTCAAATTCGTTTAGGTACAGCATCGCACAACTGCGCAATTGTCCGTTAAAATCACGCAGTAAAAAATTGCAAAAAACCCCCTGGTCAGGAAGGGGGTAAAATCTTCCGGGGCTTAAGTGGTTAAACTCATGTTTTTGTGGGTTTTGAGCATTTTTTTTAACAGCCCTAAACTCCCTTCTATGTTATACTATGTGTCTATGCAAAATTCAAACAAGCATGTGTAAATGCATGAAAATCATTATCAGCTTTGGTATAACCTGCTATTCACATCAAGGTATTATCCATGCAAAGCCAATCTTCTAACAAAAAAAGGAAATCAAAGAATATGCTAACAAGTGAGAAACCTGCAGAAGGAACATAATTTAGGAACATAAATGCTTATTGGGAAAATCGGTTTGCGTCGGTGATAATGTCACTGAGGAGAGATTAATTACATTATTCATTTTTTTTCTTCTTTCCTAGAGGCAATAACCTACTGATTAGTTACATAGTCAGGTTGCAAAAAGACACATTTAATAAAAAAATGTAATACTACATATATTTTTTTTTTCATAATAAAGAAATAAAGAAAATATACAAATAACTAATGCTATTTTTGTAATAACAAAATTACTAATACACAGTGTTGGGCCAATATCCTCTAACACCCAAGGCAAGCATGTCAAAGTTCTCAAATTTAAAAAAAAAAATCAAGTAACAAAATTTAGTGCCAGTTCACACCACATGTAGTCCAGTGCGTTTTTCTTTCTGCATGAAAAATGCATGGAAAGTAGGTTACAGGCGGTCCCCGGGTTATGAACATCCGACTTACAAACGACTCCTATTTACAAACAGAGAGACAACAGGAAGTGAGGAGAAATCTACTAGGGATAGACCGATATGGTCTTTTCAGGGCCGATATTTTGGTCACAACGTATCGTAATCGGCCGATATGGGCCAATATTTTGTACATTTAAAGTTTTGAAAAGTAAAGAAAATTTTTGACACAAATCTGGTACTGAATATGTTAATTTTTGTTTAATGCTTAAAGGCTGGCTGTCTGACACCCTGTGGTGGGTGGCTGGCTGGCTGGTACCCTGTGCTAGCTGGGTGGCTGGCACAGGGGCTGTGGGTGGCTGGCTGGTACAGGGCCTGTGGCTGGCTGGTACAGGGTCTGTTGGTGGCTGTCTGTCTGGCACCTTGTCTGTGGGTGGCTGGCTGTCTGGCAACCTGTGGTGGGTGACTGGCTGTCTTGCGCCCTGTGGTGGGTGGCTGGCTGGCACCCTGTAGTAGGTGGGTGGCTGGCACAGGGGCTGTGGGTGGCTTGCTGGTACAGGGCCTGTGGGCGGCTGGCTGGTACAGGGTCTGTGGGTGGATGTCTGTCTGGCACCCTGTCTGGGGGTGGCTGGCTGTCTGGCACCCTGTGGTGGGTGGCTGTCTGGCACCCTGTGGTGGGTGGCTGGCACAGGGGCTGTGGATGGCTGGTTGGTACAGGGCTTGTGGGTGGCTGACTGACTGGCACAGTGCCTGTGGCTGGCTGGTACAGGGCCTGTGGGTGGCTGGTACAGGGCCTGTGGGTGGCTGGCTGGCTCGCTGGTACAGTGCCTGTGGCTGGCTGGCTGGTACAGGGCCTTTGGATGTGGGTGGCTGGCTGGCACCGGGCTGCTGTGGGTGGGTGTATGGCTGTGATACACTCCTGACTAGTCTTGACTCCAGATAAGGCTGTCCAAGTCGAGGAAGGCGGCCTAAGGAGGCAGAATGATGTCACAAAAATTTCGGCAATATCGGCCAGTTCCGGGGCCGATACCGATATATCGGGAAAAGTGCATATCGGCCTTGCCGATAATCGGTTTATCCCTAAAATCTACCCCTAGGAAGGGAAATTCACTCCTGTAGGAGTTCTCATGGGAGAAAGGTGTCTCCACTGAAGCTTTATTACTACTCCTTAATTCCACAACAACCCAAAATTTTCAAAATCCAGTTGTCATAGGGACAGAAAGTGAGGTGAAATCTTCTGAACAGGGGTACAGACGTAAAACCAAATGATACAGGGGTGTTACCCTTCCCTATGCTATCCAAGAAACGTAAAAAAATATTCTTTTGGCTTGGGCTAAACTTAAAAAATGTACCTGTTCCGACTTACAAACAAATTTGACTTAGGAACAAGCCTACAGTCCCTATCTTGTTTGTAATCTGGGGACCACCTGTATATGGTTTCCAATGGCATAGTTCCCACCAGTGCAGTCAGTTCCAGGGCGTTCCGGTTCCAGAAGGAAAAAGTAGAACATGCTGCATTTTTCCTGCATTGGAATGTATTGAAATGCGGTAAAATGCATCAAAACGCATCAGAATGCACTGTAATGCATCAATAATGCACCATACCCCAAAACAGTGAAAAAAAAACAGGAAAAAGAAGAGAAAAAAGCATCTGAATTGAATCCGGAAACGCATCAAAAACGCACCAGAACGCATCAAAAACTAGTTAAAAACGCGCATGCAGAAACGCATCCAGAACGGATCTGGAATGCAATTTTGTGGTGTGAAAAAGCCCTTAGACTCCATTTACACCAATGTGTTTATTACTGCTTTTGCAGAAACGCAGGACATTATTTTTAAAGTGGGTTCCTATGGAACACACTCACATCAATGTGTTTTTGTGCCTCTGCGTTTTTTGGAAAAAGCCAGGGACTTTTTAAAATGCAAAAATGCTGCTTTTTTGGTTCAATAGACTTCAATGGAGAAGCAGCAGAAAAGATTTGCCTTTCGCGTTTTCGAATCTGCTCAACAACAAATTTGCCTAAAAACAAAAAGCATAAAAAAAAAAACACGGAAATTGTGGCAAAATTGTGGTATAAAAGCACAGCAAAAATCACTGAAGAAATGCTCAAAAGCAACATGCATAGGTGTGAATGGAGCCTAATTTAGATGATACACAGAGATGGGACAAATCTACCTACATAAGTTTTATTTGTATATCTGCTATCTTCAGCTTTCTACACTGTTTAGGAATTGCACATCTTGTTTCCTCTTCCAGCACTGGGTGTGGAGTCTGGGCATACATTGTGTGTCAGCTGATTGGAGGAAAGGTACACTCCACATAAGCAGAGGAACAACGAAACTCGTAGAGCTGCAGTCTGAATAGACAAGCTCTCTGCTTATCTATCTCTAAGGTTCGGTTCACACTGGGGCGGCTTCAAAGTTGCCCTACTCTGAAGTCCCCCCCTTGCAGCGTGACTTCAGAGTGGCTAGCAAACTACTTCTCTAATAGAAGTCAATGCAAGTTGCCCCCAAAGTAGTGCAGGAACCTTTTTCTAAGTTGGAGCGACTTGAGTTGCTCCTATTAGAATGGTTCCATTGCACTGAATGGAGCGTGACTTGTCAGGAGGCTAAGTCGTCTGACAAGTTGCCCCAGTGTGAACCAGGACTAAGTTCCCTCCTGTGACGGGAGTTACTTTATGCGCAGGGTGACCAAGAAACTGGTGGGCACTGAGAATAGGGTTTGGATTACTCTAAATGGGACAGTGATATTCAGGAATGATGTCTCTCTAGAAATATGAAGATTTTATTCCCTGTACACTGTGAGGCCCATGACCAGGAAGTACAACTCCTAATATGGGCATTCCAGGAAGTTTATTGTAAGAGACCTGTCTATTGCTTAACGGTGTTGCTTTTGTCTGGATAAGTAAATTGTAATAATCTTGTCTGAAGTGGCTTTCCATTCACCTATTGTTAAGTGTGCTAATGAACTCACCTGTTGTCTGCTAAGGGATGTATTGACACTCAGAGTAATGTGTATTGGGGGCTCGTTATGTAACCATTGTGTGATGTTGGGGGGTGGATTTGGGTCATTATCCTGCGATGACTGCAGTACTCTCAGGTGTATATAAAGAGCCTGTATGCTTTTCAATAAAGAGTCTGATTCCTGCTTGACCCTCAATACAGAGCCTCGTCTCGTACTTGGGGAGGGATTATTTGTATGGGTTTCTTGTTCGGCTGAGTGGAGCGTCCGATAGCTGCCTTTGTGTTCGGGAATGAAATGTCCTAAACGACTGTAACCCCTTTCATACCCGGGGTGTCGTTACACCTCCCAACACAAATTTCCAGCTACTTTTACTTTGTGTGTTGAAGAGCTTGTCAGAAGTTATCATGCTGATAACCGAGGATCGAAGCAGCAGAAAGACACGACATTCAGAGCTTTGAGAGATAGGTAAACACTATAGGTATATGTGCCTAGGTTAGATTTCATTCATGGGGTTTACAACCACTTTAACTACAAATTTTATTCTATAAGGTTTTCTTTTTTTCATATAAAGGCACTAGAATCATGTTTCTGGTGCAAAGCATTTTTTAGTTCCGTGCTACAAAAATGAACACAAATTAAAAAATTTGATTTACAGAAAAAAGACAACTTCCCAGATCGTGAACTATGACTCTGTTGGTGAGGTTTGTTAATTCAGAGGACTTTAACTTGACACATTTCAAGGATGTCTATAACTCTTCTTTCTCTTGTCTTTAATTCTAAATCATTTTTGGTTTTATTTCCTTTCTGATTCACTTTCTGAGATAAAAGAGACAGCTCTTGTTTCTGTGGTTGATCTTCCCTCTGCCCTATTTGAACACTGTTGATCCCCTGAAAAAGGTATTTTTTAAAAAATTTTATTTAGGGATTTGCACAACTTTGACAAAAATTGTGACATTTTGTGAAAATTGCCTTGATGGGGAAGGTGAAATTAAGATGTTTTTAAAAGTCTTTACTGTTATGGGCAGTGGCATTGAAAAACGCTGAGGCGGTGGGGTCAGAGGAAGAACATCTCAAACACAGGAGATGGTCAAAGCCTTCATATCAGGTTTCGAGAGTCCCAAAATGCTTTATAAGAAATCTGAGATGATATGTAAGCCTTGCTATTACACTGCAGTGTAGCTTTACCAGTTTACTATGATAAGGTTCTCTGTAAATGTATACATTGATAGTCTGCTAGGACTGTTATCATTATTCAAGGTGATTTCTAGGCCAATAAAAACACCAATTAATAAAGTTATCTATTTAATAAATGCATTAAATTAATGTTTTAATGCAACCAATTTAAATACCTGATTAATATTTGGTGTCAACGTCTTGCAATCCCCTTCACAGTAGAACTCCTACTGCCAGGGCCGTCATTAACACAGGGCAAAAGGGGCAGCTGCCCCAGGCCTAATCATTGTTATGGGGCCCAAGGCAGCTTCCCCTTGAGCCCGCACTGCTTGCAAATAAGATTGATAAGAGGATTAGGGAGGGCCCAAGAAAAATGTTTGCCCAGGGTCCTATCAATATTAAAGATGGCCCTGCCTACTGCCAGAGGGAAGGGCTGCACACCAAGCCAATCATGTATTCTGCACTCACATACAGTATGCTGAAAAGAAACATGCTGTCGGAGGACAGAGTAAAGTCAACATAGGGTTAGGCTAAAGAAACTACTTCTTCGCCATCCAATTGCAGGCTGCCGGTAGGAAGGCAACCAAGCTGTAATGCTTACCTGCAGTAGAGAAAAGTGAGGTCACCAACCAGTTTCTGCTGTCTGAAGGTCTTTGTAAAATCTCAGGACTGAATAGATACAAAGAGGGATGAGTCAAACTGCTCTAGGTAAAGTTTGGTTCAAGCAGGGTTCGGTGAATTTCAAAGAAGATTGGATGCCAAACCCTAATAAAATCAGTGGGAGTCAAATCTCTCAAATTAAAAATACAAATTTTCTGGACTAACAGGCAAGCGAGTGTATAAAAATAGCATGGGATTGGGCACTGCCCTGGGGAACATTTACCAAGAAAAATAAAAATTTTAAATTCCATTCGGCCAGAAACAGTAATATTTAAATGCTTAAAGTGAACATGATAAAATTCCCAGTTCCTTTAAATAACATGCCTGGGGGGTGCCTTATTCCTGTCTGTAAAGGGGCACGTCTCTGTGCTGTACAGAAAGTGCTGCAGCAGCACTGAGCTTTACAAAGGAAAAAATGTTTAAAATGTTTAAAATTGCTGGCAATTAACATTCCATTGCGAAATTCTTAAAAAAAAAAAAAAAAAAAAAAAAAAAAAAAAAGAACAGACCCGCCCCTCCAAGGGTCTGTTGTGTATTATGAGGGAACTCGGGAGGGGTCTATGTGCTGTTTTTTCTCTGTAAATGTCATCTTTGCTGTAGCGAATCACACAACATGAAAAAAAAAAAATCCATAGAGTCCTCTCCAAAAGGCATACCTTTCCTTTGAGTCTGGTATGGATTTTAACGGGTACTCCATGAAAAAAAAAAAGAGTGAGTTTTCACTAACAATCCATACCTTGCATGCAGCTTGGCTGTCCAGGAAAGGAAGGGGAAGAGAGTGCACCCCTACCGGCCCCCCCCCCTCCTGAATCATACCAGGCCACATGCCTTCAAAAAGGGATGGGGGGTGGGGTATCCCCGTTGTTTCAATGCTGGTGAGGACAAGGGCCTCTTCCCCACAACTTGACCAGTGGTTGTGGGGGTCTGCAGGTGGGGGACTTATCGAAATCTGGAAAAAAGGCCAAAAAACTAAGTGCTGCACCTCTTAGTAACACTCACACAGACGAGGGAGGAATCACCCTTAATAGTCCCAGCAGTTGCAAAAACCACTTGGAGACAGCAAACATACCCAATTGACAGTGCTCAGGACCTATGTATGTGTATTGTATAGTTGTTTTAAGCAGTTCCACAAAGGGTAAATAGCAGGATGCCACTTGGGGTGATATTTATTTATTTGGCTTCATAAGCATGGATAAAAAAGTTACGAGAGTCTAAAAGTAAGCTGGTTCTGTTTGCCATGACAATGGGTTTCATACGCATGCGCTTTATTGGACTTGACCTGAACTTGATAAGGTGCATGTGCGGCAAACGCACTGTCACCGCAACCAGAACCAGCTTGTGCTCCATCCCTGCTTTCTGTGACTCCATCTGGTCCATGGCTTACATCACTTCTGGCCTGCAGCTAATCTTATCCCAGCGTAAAGTGCTAGGATGATCAGCCCCAGGCTGACCAGTTGTCTTCTCACCACCGTGTTGTCTTTCAGGTGCAGTGGCTCCAGGACTTCTTCCAGGTCCCCCTGACTCTGATTATTATACACGCAGAGCGGTTGATTGTCTACCATTTCCACTGGATATAATTCAAGCATGGAGCTGCTTGCTATAATCAGAATCTGGAAGCCACCTTTAACCACTTTACCACCGGAGGATTTTCCTACTTTACCTCCAGGCCACTTTTTGCGATTCGGCACTGTGCGACTTTAACTGACAATTGCGCGGTCATGCAACGCCGTACCCAAACGAAATTTCTCTGTCGCTCATTGACAGACGTAGTCCTCCTTGATTAATATCAACTCGGGTTATACTGCCCTCTACAGGAGTAGGACTAGACAGGAAAGAAAACGTTCTGGCCACACCCTAGGGGCAGTCCCAGAGGGTATATCCTCTCACTTCCTGCTACAGCAAATCAGTTATTCTATTAAGGGTCGGAATCCCCTGTTCCCTGTTAAGGCGCACTCCACTAGAGCGCTCAGTACTTCCTGGGCCTACCGCCATCAGGCGTCAGTGGTCCAGGTGTGCAAGACGGCTACCTAGTAGTCGGTGCATACCTTTACAAAATTTTATAAAGTTGATGTGATGGCATCGGTGGATGCCTCATTTGGCCGCAAGGTTTTGCAGACCGCAATTTGAGGAGACCGGTGGTCTACCTCGAGGGTTTTTTTTCCGTTGGAATTTCTGTTGAGTCTCATCTTTTGATTGATGAGCCGTTTAACTTCTAGTTGGCACCGGTTGGGCCTTCTAGATTGGATTTTGATTTCCATTTTCCCACCCCTCATTTGTGGCACTGCTTTGGGACGTCCCGAGTTGATATTAATCAAGGAGGACTACGTCTGTCAATGAGCGACAGAGAAAAATGGATTTTTGTAAAATCTTACCGTAAAATCCTTTTCTCTTAAGCTCATTGACAGACGTAGTACTCGCCCCTCTGTTTTTGAGTTGGGTTGGGTTAAATTCTCTAAACACTGCTTTGTGACATAACTGATTTGCTGTAGCAGGAAGTGAGAGGATATACCCTCTGGGACTGCCCCTAGGGTGTGGCCAGAACGTTTTCTTTCCTGTCTAGTCCTACTCCTGTAGAGGGCAGTATAACCCGAGTTGATATTAATCAAGGAGGACTACGTCTGTCAATGAGCTTAAGAGAAAAGGATTTTACGGTAAGATTTTACAAAAATCCATTTTTACGTCCTTTTTTTCACACAAACAGAGCTTTCTTTTGGTGGTATTTGATCACCTCTGCACTTTTCATTTTTTGCGATATTAATAAAAAAATGCGACAATTTTGAAAAAAATAACAATATTTTTCTACTTTGACAGTTAAAAAATATCCAATATATTCAATTTTTGTCATATATTTAGGCCAAAATGTATTTAGCTACATGTCCTTGACAAAAAAATTCTCAATGAGCATATTTTTAACCGCTTTAAGACCGTAAGATTTTACCCCATTCCTGACCAGGCCATATTTTGCGATTCGGCACTGCGTTTCTTTAACAGACAATTGCACGGTCGTGCGATGCTTTACCCAAATTAAATTGATGTCCTTTTTTTCCCCACAAATAGAGCTTTCTATTAGTGGTATTTGATCACCTGTGCGATTTTTACTTTTTGCGCTATAAACAACAAAAGAGCGACAATTTTGAAAAAATAACAATATTTTTAAATTTTTTTTATATGAAATTCCCCCCCAAAAAATGTAAAAATCTAAATTATTTAACATTTTAGGCCAATTTGTTTTCTGCTACATATTTTTGGTAAAAAAAATCGCAATAAGCGTATTTTGATTGGTTTGCGCAAAAGTTATCTCAGCTACTAACTACGGGAAATTTATGTCATTTTTATTGTTTTTTTTTAAACTAGTAATGGTGGCGATCTGGCGGCGATCTGCGATTTTTTTTGCAGGACTGCGACATTGTGGTGGACAGATCAGACCCTTGACTGACATTTTTGACACTTTTGGGGGTACCAGTGACATTACTACAGTAATCAGTGCTAAAAATATGCACTGTTACTGTAAAAATGACACTGGCAGGGAAGGGGGTTAACTTTTATTGGTGATCAAGGGGTTAATGTTTGCCTGGTGCTTACTGACGTGTGTGGGGGGAGGGGACTGTGTGACACAGGCACAGATCGCAGGTTCAGCTATGCTGAATCCTGCAATCTGTCCCTGACTGTCACTTAGGAGATCCACCCGCTTTGTTTACACAAGCGGGCGGATCTCCACTCTCGATCCCCGATGATCGGGGAAGAGCGGCGGTGATTACCGCCGCTCCTCCCCTGGCCCGACTCCCGCTGTGACTAAATACAGCGGGAGCGAGCCTCTGGCGGCGCGCACGCGCCGTCCACAAGGGGAGGAGTCCAGCGACGTAGGTCTACGTCGCTGGACAATAACGAACCACTTTGCCGCAGTAGGCTCAACGTGAGCGGTCGACAAGTGGTTAATAATAAGGGGGCCCCCAGATCCCAATGTGAATGAGGATGGGGTAGATAAAAATGGGTCAAAAATGTAAATCCATCATCAATCACGATGCTCACCGCCCAATGCACACGACAAATCCAGATGGTACTCATAGCCAAATGACAGCTCCCCAAGCTGTCCTCAGTTATATGGGGGAAGGTCCAGTGATGACAGTGACTTCATTAACTAGATATTTCTATCACCATAATTGTTCAATGTCCTTGCCCAAACATGGCCAGCGGCCATACTTGAGCAGTGAGGGAACAGCTATGCACTCCCCTCTTCTTAAGTGGAGGGAAATCCTGATAATGTCAATGATTTCTAGGGACGTGGAAGGTGCAAACACCCATAGCTTCGTGAGGAATCAGCGACAGCGGGACTCACTCATATAAAGAAGCAGCAGAATACCACTTCTATATATGATATTCAGCTCCCGCCAAACAGGGAGCCAAAGAGGCAGAAGTCGGGTGAAGCGTCAACTCATCCCTAGATAGAAATACAAAATGAAATGATCCAAAAACAAAATACATTTTTAATTAGCTTTCATATACAAGTATATTTTTTAACTGTGTATTTAGCTGTTTGATTGAAGTTTAGCGTTACATTGTCCTTCAGAAACAAACTGTCGAGTCTTCAATAGACATCTGCAGAAAAAGCTGAAACATACAATGCCTCAAGCTCTTTTGGAGCATTTTTGTTTCTAAGTAGGTACTTATGCTTTTGTTTTTCTTTAATTATTTAATGAAGTATTCAATATGTGAGTTTATGGTGGGCATTATAAGCTCAGTGTAAGCTAGCAAGTCATCAGCCATATGTCTATAAATGAATGAATCCATGCTGTGGGTGAAGAAAGAGAAAACATTAGTTGCTTCCATATTGTGCAGCTATAAGCTCTGAAACCCAGCATCTTTCAGCAGTGTACTGAATGTTGGGCAGAATGGAGATGACCTGGTATCCATGTGAGAAGACGCAATCTTGGCAGCATGTTCTTCCTGTCCTCTAATAACCCGCTGTGGTGTGGAGAAGACACAACTTTATTAATACGAACCAGGACCTTTTGAAAAAGAGCTTTACTTTCACAGCAGGAAATATCACAGAGAGAAACTGTCCAGTCCCGTTCATTCACTAACAGCATGTTGTGTTGTAGGAAATCCTGGTCATTATTATCAGCAATAAAAAGAAAAGCAATGACCTAATGTTCAATCAGTTTCATGTCACAATTGGCACTTCTTCTGCATGGGACACCGGCAGTTTTTGGATGACCATTATATGTTTTAAAAACAAATGGGAAAACCTGATGCATACTTATGCTGTAAGATTGGTCTTTTTGTCGAAAAAAAATACTCTTAGAAAAATGCCAGTAGCACTAAACTTACCATGACCTAAAACTTAACTTTTTTTCACAACTTTCTAAATGAAATGGAAATGAAAGGAAGTCATCAAAAAATTCCAGGTATATAACCTCATAGGGCAATGAAGAATTAGTGCATAAATCCAAAATGGTGGAACATATCTCAACAAACGGCAGGTATGTCTTAGCTGCAGTTGGTCAATCTTTTTGTCTGGGTGGAGATATGTATAAGGTAGGGCCAGAAATCTGGCCACATACCCCAACCCAAAGGCTTGAATTATTACTGAGGGTTACCTTGATTACTCCAAGGTTCCACTGTCTAGCAAAATCAAATATTTTACAGCGCCCTTCCATCCTGGTAAAATTTAATTGTATCAATCCACTATTATTATTATTATTATTATAATACAGGATTTATATAGCGCCAACAGTTTGTGCAGAACTTTACAATGTGAGGGAAGACAATACAGTTACGATACAATTCAATACAGGAGGAATTAGAGGGCCCTGCTCGTTAGAGCTTACAATCTAGAACAGGGATTCCCAAACTACGGCCCTCCAGTTGTTCAGGAACTACAATTCCCATCATGCCTAGTCATGTATGTGAATGTCAGAGTTTTACAATGCCTCATGGGATGTGTAGTTCTGCAATAGCTGCAGGGCCGTAGTTTGGGAATCCCTGATCTAGAATATCTCCACAAGTCCACAACACTCTGCCTTATTCTTCTGCAACTAAATCCACAATGCCCCAAATAACTAATTGCCCATAAAATGAAATAATAAAGAAAAAGAATTAAAAATAAAAACCATACATATCCCTTGACCCAATACGTTTTGCCCGAAAACAAGGCTTCATTAGTAGTGTACAGTGCATAAAAAGTGTTTAAAGAAAGCACATGGCAAAAAAAAAAAAAAATGGTATTTGTTTTAAACAGATCTCCTTTCTCCAGCATCATAGTTCACTTGATCCACACTCATAAGAAGTCATCCCTACCATGAAAAGACCTGTTGCTTTTCTTGATTCTTAGGCCAAACGACACACAGGTCAGTCGAAAAGCCTGAATCTCATCATTCATGTTATTTACATAGTAGTTTTCAAGAAAGAGAGGAAAGAAAGAAAGAAAGAAAGAAAGAAAGAAAGAAAGAAAGAAAGAAAGAAAGAAAGAAAGAAAGAAAGAAAGAAAGAAAGAAAGAAAGAAAGAAAGAAAGAAAGAAAGAAAGAAAGAAAGAAAGAAAGAAAGAAAGAAAGAAAGAAAGAAAGAAAGAAAGAAAATGTTTTTTTTTCTTAAGCAGTAGCAGAATTTTCTTACATAGAGTTACAATATATAAAAATATCATAATTTCCCTACGGATTAACACCTTCTCGTCCTGCCTATAATACAATGACGGCCCGGTGGGAGCACTGTTGTTCTGGAAAGATGTTGCATGACATCCTCCCAGAATGTGCCTCTCCCGCAGCAGAGTGATCTGTCACCAGCTGTGGCAAACTGGACATAGCCGATAAGTGATCAGTGTACCGGTCCACTGCCAGTACCATGTGATCGCTGTAACCAATCACAACAGATCAAATGACACTTGTAAACAATGGATGGCTGTCTTCATGCCATCCATTGTATACAATTGTGTTGCTTGCTGTGAGTGGTCACAGTGATCACATGCTACAGACAGAGCCAATCTTGATCACTTCCCCAGAGTAACATGTATTTAGGTGTTTTCTTTGAGTTGAGCTTTAAATAACAGGTATTCTCTATTTCTGCACTCTTCCACTTTATTCCTGGTCTAGGGTTGAAAGACACTAGGAACTCTGGGGCTAAAAGATACCCGATACTACAAATGTATTTTCTTTACCACTGAATTTGAATGGGAAAATGCAGGTTCTCTTTATACCTATAGTTTCTAGACTACAATTGCCAGGGCAACACATCAACGTTTTGGTCTCCTAATAGCAGTGGTCTTCAAGCTACAGTTTCCAGGCACTACAGAAAGGATTTAGGCCTTTTCAAAACCATGGCCTCCAAGATTCGATTGCAAAGGCAACGTGGAAAGGTTTCTGGCCTCCTTAGAACGGTGGTTCCCTAGGCTGCAATTTAGGGTACCATAACAAAATCCTGAGTATCATTTTAGCCAAGGTCTCTAGGCTGCAATTACTGGGGTACCCCAACAAAGTTCTGGGGATCACTATAGCCGTAGTCTCTAGGATACAATTTCCAGGGCAGTATAGCAAAATTTTGGGTTCCCTTTTAGAAGTGCTCAAAGAATGTATCCCCAGCACACCATGCATCTTCAATATAATGTCTATAAATGTATTAAAGAGATCACAATAGTAAATTGTGACATTTTGGGGCCATGCAGGACCACTTTACCATGCATGCTGCTGTGATGTGATTATTTTAAAATATTTTTGGACGCTATTTTGAAAGTCTATGTTGTGCTTGTGATATATGCTTTGTTGTGTTTATACCCAGGTTGGTTTCCATTTGTTATTTGCTACAGCACCTACTTCAAGCCATCTCCAGGAATGTGTGTAATGCAAATTAATTCCCTTAATTTTACCTATTTTCATCACAGCAGTGGTCTCCAGCCTACAGTTGTCAGACACTATAGCTACTGTATATTCTGTGTCTCCTCAAAACTCATGTTTTTTAGTCAGTGCAAAAGAACAAAGTTCTTGGTCTCCTTACAGCAGTGATCTCCAGGCTCCAGTTGTCAGGCACCACAGCAAAATGTTGGGCCTCATTATAATGGTGGTCTCCAGGATTCAGTTGTCAAGGCATGACAGAAAAGTCCTTGATTTCCTTATAGCTGTAGCCTCTAGGCTAGGATATTCGGAGCTCTACAGCAAATCGTCAAATATTTCATTGTATGGGAGTGATCCCTGGGAGAGTTGTATAGTCACAGTTAAAGTCTTGCACTTTTTCGTGCTCTTAGCTACGTCTCAAAGGCCATTGCTAAACACTATTACATTCTGAAGCGTCAGTCAATGGGCTAAAAATTCCAATTAAAGGCCAGAGACGGTTTTCAGGCTTTGAACTCATATAAACCTTCATCAGCCTTTAGATACTCCCTGCTTCCTTCCAAGATACTGATGATAGATGTGACTTTGTTGTTCATTTTATTAAGGCTTGTGTTAATTTGTTGAGGTAAAGAAAACATTCTGATGTATAAACAAGCATCCCGGGATGGTTAACATGGCTCATATCATCTACATTCAGCTTATAATTTGTTGGAAAAACTCACATTGTTTATGAAAATTGCATTCTTTCACCCAAAGAATGTGCGAATTATAATACATACACATATGTGTTTGATTTACTGGTCTCAATGTACTGTGTGGTTACAATGCTTATTACATTATCTATCATCAGCTTCACAAGGGCCAGTAAAATCAATAGATAAGAAATGTTTAATTGTTGGGCTGTATGAGGTGTAAAACAGAGTGATTGAAAAAAAAAAAACAATCTCAGCATGCAAAACATTTTTTTTGTAGTATTCACACACTTGACTTGCCAACACTGAAGTCTCTTCATAACAACCATGCAAGAGTGCCCAAGTTGGATACAGAGACTTTCATCTGCGTGGTGAGGGCCTACAAGGACCTCCCTGATTTCACTGACACCCATTATAAGTACAAGTGGCAGAGGCCCTGGAGGGAAACTGCTAAAGTAGACATGGTTTAAGAGCTCCGACAGTACAAGACACCACAATACCACACAGAAAATTAATAAAATACAAGCATGACGACATATGATGTCACAGGTGACACTGCTTTCCGTTAGCCAAAACAAAAACACCTAAAGCTTGAAAACAGATGAAAAACTATTTAAAAACTCATGTTTGCGCATGCAAAAAAAAATCTAAATAATCTGAAACTGCCCATGCTAAAGTGTGAATGGTGGGCTAAGATATTACTAGGGTAGAACAGTGGTTAAGTGATTATCCCTTTCACCTAGAAGCACTAGGGTCGTTGGTTTAAATCCCAACCACGGTACTACCTGCCTGGAGTTTGCATGTTCTCCCTTTACCTGCATGGATTTCCTCCGGTATCTTCCCACACCCCGAAGACATGCTGGTAGGTTAATTGGTTCCTGTCTAAATTGGCCCTGGTATGTATAAATGTGAGTTAGGGACCTTTGTTTGTAAGCGCTTTGAGGGCAGGGACTCATGTGAATGTATAATATATATGTGTAAAGAGCTGCGTAAATTGGTGGCGATATATAAGTACCTTTAATAATTATAATAATAATAATTATAATAATTATAATAATTATAATAATTGTGTGTTGTAAATTTTGAAAATTAATATTTCTACAGTACCTATAGATGCAGAGATAAATAAGGTTTTTTACTGCTAGTTCAGAATATGTATATAATTAAGGTGCGTGTTCTGGGCATGCGTTGTGCGTTGCTGACCGACTATATTAAGGACGTTGGCTTACTCCAGTAGGGAGCATGTTCATATTCCGCAGCTGCAATTATTCCCCCCCCCCCCCCCCATTGCCTTCAGCAACTGTACCACCTGCGGATCGTGACCCATTCAAGTTGAATGGCGGCAAAAAAAAAAAAAGTGAATGGCGGCACTCTGCAAGCGCCCCGCAACTATGTGCGGTGTGGAGTTCAAGAGGTTAAAGCAGGTGGTGTGGAGCCAGAACTCCTAACTTGCATATTGTTTCCAGGTCATTGACATAAAAACCTTTAAAGCTTTTGGATCATTATGAGCCAAAGACAACTAGCATTTTCAGAGTGAGCTTGTGATTCCCAGCCTACGTATGACTCTCAGTACAGGTTCCCGTACAAAAAAAACAAAACAACAGCCAACGATTTGCCGACCTAAAAACAATAAATTTATTGAGTTAAGTTTTCCTTTAAAGGATAAATACAAGAGGAATGCATGTCTGGATCAGAGGGCACCTATTGCTTTTGGACTTGTCTCCTGGCATCACTTTCTAAAAATTAAAGTAACTGTAGTTATTCATACACTTGGTTTTCAAATTCTACCATAATGGGTTTGTTTCTAAGGAACACGTTCACATTATTATATATATTATAACAGAGTAACTGGTTGGTAAACCATAGACAATCGCTTTTGTAGAAGCACAGATACGATTATCACAGCGACATTTCTAAGCCCTTTTTTGGGTTATTAGAATAAAACTATTTCCCAGGATATAAAAAGAAACGGATACACATTTTGCCATCTGTTTTAAATATAGTAAAAGACGTAGAGATGATGCTGAGATGGGTCATTTCTAGAGATCCAGCCTAGTAAACTGGATTAACGTAATGAGTTTGGAAAGCCCAGAAGAAGAAGACAAGGGACTGCGCCTTGACATTTGAAGAACCATAAAACAAAAAAATGCTAATCGTAATTGGAATTTGCAAAGATGTGTGGCCAAAAATAAAAATATGAAATTAAATTTAAAGCACAACTCCAGCCAAAAATAGCAAGCTAAAATGAATAGCCCATTATTAATTACATAAAAGAGCAGAGACAGATGCAATATTTACTGGTGATTAACCGTGCTGCATTTTTTTCTGCTGCTAGACATTCTTGATCTGATGGATAGAATCATTTAACCCACCTTCTCTGAGCCCAAGCCCTGCTGGAACCCTATCCTCCCCGCCTGTGACTGGACAGTGACAAGAGAAGTAGCATTGTCATGAGCTCAGCTTTTTGTCAATCTGCTCTATCCTACTATCAGCATACTTCTTGTCAGCACATGTACCCTTATGCTGCTTCTTCCTTTGACACAGGGACTTTAGAAGGCTAATACCAGGTCAGATTCAGGTGCTTACACGGCTTGTTTAAAAAATAAAATGATGCATGTGAAGTAAAGTCCGGCTTTAACCACTTCTGAACCGGAAGATTTTCCCCCTAATGACCAGGCCATTTTTTGTGATTCGGCACTGTGTTACTTTAACAGACAATTGCGCGGTTGTGCGACACTGTACCCAAATAAAATGGATGTACTTTTTTTCCCACAAATAGAGCTTTCTTTTGGTGGTATTTGATCACCCCTGCAATTTTTATTTTTTGCTCTATAAATAAAAAAAGAGCAGCAATTCTAAAAAAAAAAAAAATATTTTTCACATTTCACATTCTGCTACATAACATTCCCAAAAAAACCCCTAAAAATCAACATTTTTTAACATTTTAGGCCAATTTGTTTTCTGCTTCATATTTTTGGTAACAAGAATCGCAACAAGCGTATTTTGTGAAAAAGTTATCGCGTCTACTAACTATTTTTCTCATTTTTATTGTTCCTTTTTTTTATACTAGTAATGGCGGCGATCTGCGATTTTTAGCGGGACTGCGACATTGCGGCAGTCAGATCGGACCCCTTACTGACATTTTTGGGGGGACCAGTGACATCACTACAGTAATCAGTGCTAAAAATATGCACTGTTACTGTAATAATGACACTGGCAGGGAAGGGGTTAACCCTGTGGGTGATCAAGGGGTTAAATGTAAGCCTAGGGGAGTGATTCTAACTGTGGGGGGTGGGACTTGTGAAATTATCACAGAGAACTGTGATCCTATATAGAAGGATCACTGGAGCTCTGTGATCATTCCAGGGAGAAGAACGGTCAGCTGTGTTTACAACAGCTGACCGGTGTTTTTTCTCAGTGGGGAGTGATCACGGGTGTCAGGTGGCAATCTGGTTCCCCCGCTGCCGAGTTAGGGTGGGAGTGGCGGCGGGGCGCACTCGCCCCCTAGCTGCAGGTGCGCGACCGACCTAGCCCTACGTCGGTTCGCGCAGGGGGGCCAGTCTGCCGCAGTATATATGATCTGACAAGAAAAGCAATTACATGCACAATTGAAATACATACATGTAAGCTATTCTAACTGTCAAATATGTGGAAAGGGGGGTGGGGGAGGAGGTGCCACTAAGTATACTATTAAAATGTAACATTTAATACACAGGATTAAAAACACTTACAGGAGTTAGGAAATAGTATAAACCTGTCATAATTGGTTGGTCCTTGTGTTTATGGTGTAGCACCCTACAGGTAGGTGCTAGGTAAATGTATAGGGGGCCTTGTCTGCCTAACAGCAGGGCTGTGATTTATTTAGCTAGGGTGTCAGGGCTTCCAGATGTGCCTTCTGAGGGGAGAAGTATCCCCACTGGCTCCTGTGAGAGGCTTCTCATAGGGCAGTGTGGGAAGCCCAATCAGAGGACACATCCCAGCTTGTAACTACCCCAGAAGGCATATTAGGCTGCAAAGGATTCTGGGAGTGGGTATAAGTTTGGGGGTAAGTGCGTGGCACGGTGTCTTTGGCGGGAGCAGAGTCCCAGGAGGGAGATTACAGCTGTCTCTCCTCCTGTCAGAGGATATCTCGGGGTGTCGCCTGAGTATCCAGGGAGTGCTGTGTTGAGCTGAGGGGATCCGGTGTGCCGAGAGCCTGCGGAGAGAGCGAGAGGGGTCCAGTCCTAGGAAAGCCTACACAGGTCGTGAGTAATGAGGATTGCCCCTAGGGGTCTGCCTGAAGTTAGAGGGGACCACTCCGGAAGTGGTTCTGGGATCCAGTGTCAGCTAGCTGCAAAGGGGGTACCTAGTCAGTGGACCCTGAAGAGTTACAGTCAAGGGGGCATTTGCATCTGGGCCCTGAATTGCATAGAGTGTGTCAGTTGCAAATACAGATTTGCAGAGTTCTACCTCATACTACCTCAAGCTGGCCAAAGCGGGGGACAGTATTCAGTGAAGTGTACAGCATAACAGTGTTAGGAGTTCCACAGTTTCACAGTTCTGGATCTTTTGGACTTTCAGTCGAGGATTCAGCACTTCTGTCAAGTTGCAGTGTGTACTCAGTGTTAGTGAGCATTGGCTGGCACGTCAAGGAAGCGCCAACGGGCATTTTCAGGATCAAAGTCCCAAATGTAATTATTTCGAGCCTAAAGGGGTATCGCACTCATTCCCTTCTCCCATCCCCTTTAACTTATAATAAAAACCACAAACAAAGATGCCGGAGTTGTCGTTGCTTCGGTTGTCACACCCAGGGACTCAGCTCACATGGGCTGGAGAGGATTGCGGTACTAATGGCAGACCCACATCAGGCCACAGGCCTGGAAACCTTGCTACAATGGTAACAGACATTTTCAAGAGAGACATCTGAAATCCACAGGGGGCCTCCAAATTTGGGTCATTGAGGCCGTCCCTGGTAGCCTCCCTGCCGCAGGGAGTCTGTGTCAACAAGGAATGTATTGGATTTACAGTATTCCTTAAATACCCTCACCCCAGGAGGACTCAATGAAGAACTTTTACACTCCTTGCTGTAATTTCCAACACTTCTATTTTTTCCCAATCGTTTTGAGATTTTTCTAAACTGAAAGTGGCAGCTACACATCTAATATAGTTTATTTGCATTTACAGTAGTTGCATACTGTTTTACACATTTTTTTCTGTGGCGCATTGGTGGATTGGTGTTTTATATATTTTTTAGATCACTTATCAATAGACTATATGTTCTGAGACCATTTCATTCTTTCCTGCCTAAGGTGATCTTGGCGTTTGATTTAATTTAGAAAATAGTGTTGCTTTCCTTTTGCCCAGCTCCAAAACATGCTGAGGAGACTGTTCTCAACTTCCTAGATGTAGTGTGGGCTTTTTGAATCTATCTTGGAGCCTCGGCTCATTTCGTCAATCTAACACCTTGTTCGTGTTGCTTGAAGGATCCTAGAAGGGACAGGCTCCCTCCTTATCCACAGTTGGTAGGGGGATTGGGCAAATCTAAAAAGTAGGGTTCACCTCTACTGCTGTGAAGGTCCACTATCAGAAGTATTTGTGCTTCATCAGCCTTTTAATAATCAGGCTTCGGTTTCCCAAGTCTGTACCACCTTGTCTTCTGCTACTACATTCACCCTTTTATCATGTTCAGGCCTCGAATGGAAATTCCTACAGACCTTGTCAGTTGTTCCTTTTCTTATGTCAAGAGGATTGTTACTATCGGGCCTGTTAACCATTGTTTTCTCTTGCTCGCTTCTCATTGGATTGCTTTTGGAGGTTTCAATAGTCTAAAAATTAACTCTCCTGTGTCCTATAATAATGTACAAAAAATCCCTTTCTTGATGTATACCTCAGGACACAGATCTCTCCCTTCTGGTTTCACTTCAAAATTGCTTTCTGACAAAAATGCTAGGGTTGGGAGGTTGTAGGCAGGTGGTAAATATGTTGGTTTTAGTGAGTTCGTGGGATTTTTGGTCCCAGCCAGTGCTATAAAAAGGAGGAAGGCTGAGAGCCATTAATCCATGTTTGTTCGATTCCCACTTACAGCACAGTCCACTGAAGGCATCTGAATTTTTGGAGGACATCCAAGCAATGGAGAATGCCAAGATGGAATATCACCTCATGGAGGTATGCCTGGGCAGCCACACAACAGTACTTAGTTTAGGGACAAAGACATTGTTCATATTGAACTGGTATGCTACCACAAGTTCAGTAAAGTTATATTAACCATTATGAGCCTGGTCTGAAGTTATTCAAAGGGGTGCATTTTGGTTTTCTAGCTTATCCAAAGACCCAGGCTCTGTATAGCACAAAGGAATATGAAGCAACACCACTACAAAAGGTTAATAACTTAGCAAGACAAGGAGAAAGAGCGCAGTTGCTAAGAATAACCAAGCACAAGTTTGAGGCACCAAGCAACTAGTTGTTTGGAGTGGTATCTGGTAAGGTGACAGGTCCTCGGGTAGCAAGGGAGTCAATATTCTGGCTCCCACCCTTGGTATCCAATAGCAACTGGAGCTGAACCTGGGTTACAGAGATCCATGGCCTGGTCAGGTAGGTACAGTAAGGAGGGAATTAACAACTGCATGCATGTGAACAGCGGGACCCCATTCTGTTACTGTGAGTGAGTAACAGAGGTACGCTGGACTGGTGGAGAGGGCACAGGCTCAGCACGTCCCTCTTAATGCAACATACATCAGTTACAGTGGGTAAGTGACATGGGACAAGACACTTTTCAGAGGAACTCTGTACTTTAATTACTGCACACAGTGAAGGCTCATCTCTAAGTCAGGGAACTGCTTTAATGTTTGACTTTTCACAGGACTGAAGTCTCCCCCTGGTCCCAGGCATTGATGAGCGTGATCCGTGCGAAAGGTACCCCCATGTGCAGGGCGAAGGTTACCCCCGCCAACAAAGTGTTATGCCGGGCCGTGCAAGGATTTCATATTTGCCAGTGTCAAATCACATGAAGGTGGAGCATAACCCAATAGTTTAGAAATGACCTATCTGTATCCTGTGATGTACCCCAGGAGTGGGATTTTACTGATAAGTCAAAAATCACATTTCTATACCTTCGGCACTAACTGCGCAACAAGTATTTACCGATACACTATGAAAAAACTGAGATTTGCAAAAGTAAATGGAGACGTGGCAGCAACATAGAGAAATGGAATCAGAACCTGCATGACACGTTCTCGTATGAGTCAGGCTATCGGTGAATTGGTGCCATTTTCCATTGATCATCTGCTAATTGTATTCTGTTTTCTTTCAAGCATCGAGCTTATTTTGTTTGACCATTACCCTCAGGATGTTGCAAAAATTAGGCCCGCTATTAAAAAATAAAACAAATTAAAAAGTCATTTGAAAATAGAAGTATTGAAATGAAATGCTTTCTTTGTAGAGGTGCCCGAGGGTTGAACATTAGGAAGGAATTTTTTAATCAATGCAGCACCGTAACTTTAAAACGTGCAGTGACAATAAAACAATGAAGATTTTATTTGCTAAGTGTTGCCTGAAGACAGCTGAAGGCAAACAGCAGAGACAAGTCAATGTTGGCGTCCTAATTAGAATAAGTTGTACTTTCCTCTCTGAACTGGCTGGTACATGGCCAGATCTCCCACATTACTTTGCTGTATACCTCTGGCCTTGTGTATAAGTCTGTAAAAAAAAAAAGAAAAAAAGTGGATGTTTTTTTAATTTTAACATGTGTAGGTGTCAATGTTAGGAAGACTTGATACTCAGAATATATATATATATATATATATATATATATATATATATATATATATATATATATACACATACAGCTGCATCTCATAAAATTAGAATATCATCAAAAAGTAATTTATTTCAGTAATTCAATTCAAAAAGTGAAACTCATATATTTTATATATATGCGTTACACACAGAGTGATATATTTCAAGCATTTCTTTCTTTTATTTTTAATGATAATGGCTTACAGCTAGTGAAAACCCAAAATTCAGTATCTCAGAAAATTAGAATATTACATAAGACCAATAGAAAAAAAAAAAAAAAGATTTTAAATACAGAAATGTTGGCTTACTGAAAAGTATGTCCAGTATAGTATGCACTCAATACTTGAATACTTGGTCAGGGCTCCTTTTGCATGAATTACGCATCAATGCGGCATGGCATGGAGGTGGTCAGTCTGTGGCACTGCTGAGGTGTTATGGAAGCCCAGGTTTCTTTAATAGCGGCCTTCAGCTCGTCTACATTGTTGGGTCTGGTGTCTCTCATCTTCCTCTTGACAATACCCCACAGATTCTCTATGGAGTTTAGGTCAGACGAGTTTACTGGCCAATCAAGCACAGTGATACCATGATCATTAAACCAGGTATTGGTACTTTTGGCAGTGTGGGCGGTGCCAAGTCCTGCTGGAAAAGGAAATCAGCATCTGCTTAAAACTGGTCAGCAGAAGGAAGCATGAAGTGCTATAGAATTTCCTGCTAGAGGGCTGCACTGATTTTGGTCTTGAAAAAACATAGTGGACCGACACCAGAAGATGACATGGCTCCCCAAATCATCACAGACGGTGGAACATTTTGCATTTCATTTGGAAGTCAAGGTCCCAGAGTCTGGAGGAAGAGTGGAGAGGCACAGAATCCAAGTTGCATGAGGTCCAGTTTAAAGTTTCTTCCGTCATTGATGATGTGATCCTGAATTTTGGGTTTTCACTAGCTGTAAGCCATAATCATCAAAATTAAAAGAAAGAAATGCTTGAAATACATCACTCTGTGTGTAACGCATCTATATAAAATATATGAGTTTCACTTTTTGAATTGAATTACTGAAATAAATTAACTTTTTGATGATATTCTAATTTTATGAGATGCTTCGGAAAAGCTCTGTTCACAGCATGCACATCACTTAAAAGTAGAAGAGTCAGTGTTAAGATTTAGATCTTTTATGCCACACAATGCATTTCTATTATACACACCCAGAGTAAGGAACCTATCATGTTACAACCCCATCTCCGGGCGCCAGTAGCTGACTTCAAATAACAACAGGCATGTAAACAAAATCATATGTTTCACAAGCGCATAAAAATACATGCAGTTAGTCATCAGCATCTGTCACATTGATTACTAAACTTGAAGGGAATGTATCATTGTTTCAATTATTTTTTTTGGATGTACATGTTACAGATCAGCTCAATGTCGATCATGTTTTTTTTTTTTTTAATGTTGCTCCAATGTATTGTTTATTATTATATATAAACATGGGGCAGCTACAGTATATTTGCTCATTACACATGCAAGCTCTGCTTCCTGCTTTGCAGTGCTACGCAATGATTGTGCTGCTGTGGTTCTGCTGTTTCTTACAATTCAAGTCTACACAACTCATTGAAAACAATGGCAATTCATGTCTCCATATTTTCTAATAGACACGGAGCCACTAAAAGCTACTTCTAGTGGCTATTCTACAAATCTCCATATAAGTTAACTGAAAAAATTAGGACAAAAAGTATATGATCTGCCACATTTGAAGGTAAAATGCCTAATTGCCTCCATCCCTATATGTATAAATATAAAGAGGACAGAGTGTGGGACTTTAACCACATAACGACCGCTCACGTTGCTGCTACTGCGGAAATGTGGCTCGTTATCCGCAGTAGGAGGCTCTCTCCCGCTGTATTCAGTCACAGCGGGAGTCGGGCCAGGGGAGGAGCAGCGGCGATCACCGCTGCTCTTCCCCGATCGTCGGGGAATCGAGTCTGGAGATCCGCCCGCTTGTGTAAACAAAGCGGGCGGATCTCCTAAGTGACAGGCAGGGTCAGATTGCAGGGTTCAGCATAGCTAAACCTGCGATCTGTCCTTGTGTCACTCAGTCACCTCCCACTTGACAAAGGAGTGCGCATGCTCCACCACGGCATCCAGCGCAGACTCCGAAACATGTTGTGAGAACCGGACACGCCCACCAGACCAGGACCGCCCGTGACGTCAGACGCTGCCGGCCGCCGCCATCACAAGCTCTCTGCATCCCCCCAGCTGTCCTGACTCGGAAGCCGCCTGAGCTCAACCTCGGACTCCTCCCGGACGACAGGACGCTACCAGGGCACAGAGAAGGCGACCAGCCACCTGACCATCCCACGGAGGGCAACACAGTGTCCACTTTATTCAACCTCAGATGTGAGTTTTCCATTACCCAGCCTGTTGTTAACTAATAAAAACCGTTTTATACAGCACTCCAGTGGCGCTTTTTCCCCTTATTCTTTATACACATGTCAGTAAGCAGCTGGCATACATTAACCCCTCCCTCTCCAATAAAATTAACCCCTTCCCTGCCAGTGTCATTTTTACAGTAACAGTGCATATTTATAGCACTGATTAGTGTAGTAATGTCACTGGAACCCTCAAAAGTGTCAAAAATGTCAGTTAAGGGTCCGATCTGTCCACCGCAATGTCGCAGTCCCGCAAAAAAAATTCGAAGATCGCCGCCATTACTCGTTAAAGAAAACAACACCAAAAATTACATAAATTTTTCCTTAGTTAGTAAACGCAATAACTTTTGCGCAAACCAATCAAAATACGCTTATTGCGATTTTTTTTACCAAAAATATGTAGCAGAAAACAAATTGGCCAAAAATGATAAAAAATTTTGATTTTAAAATTTTTTGGGGGGGAATTTCATATAAAAAAATGTGAAAAATATTGTTATTTTTTCAAAATTTTCGCTATTTTTTTGTTTATAGCGCAAAAAGTAAAAATCGCACAGGTGATCAAATACCACCAAAAGAAAGCTCTGTTTGTGGGAAAAAAAGGACGTAAATTTTGTTTGGGTACAGCGTTGCATGACTGCGCAATTGTCAGTTAAAGTTGCACAGTGCCGAATCTCAAAAAGTGGCCTGGACGGAAGACAGCAAAATCCTCCGGTGGTAAAGTGGTTAAATAAGGTCAATTAGACATAAAGGTTTATTGAAATTGGCATAAGCCAGCAACAAGGACATCCACAGAGAAGTAACATGTGATCTATAAATTACATAGTAAAACACATACAATTCATGATAGGTAAATACAGGTACAACAGCCATGGATCAATTATAATACATATATTCCATATGCGACATATATTACTGTCTTCTCTGTAGGTTCGTAGTCTCTGAACATATCAAACTTAGGTAAGTATCTGAGTAAATGTAGGCTCGACGCGTTTCATGGACCTCCGTCCATTCATCAGGAGCTTCTGAAAGCTGTATATGTATCTAAAGAATACTGAAATTATAATAGAATGGATGATAAGAAGGGCAGGAAAAAATTGTAAAAAATAATATAAATATTGAGACAGACACTACCTTGTTTAGTGTCGTATGTCCAAATAACAGTCCAATCTTAGGAGGGGAGAGCAGGGTTGACTCTGGGAACGCCTTACCCGGGGCTGAGGCACGGACACGCCCCAACACAAAAGGGGGAAGGAAAGGAAAGCAGCACATGAATAGGTAACCACAACTAGATAAAGGTCCTTGGATTTAGGGTAACCAACCAGGGGGTGATGATATACGTATAATTAGATGGAACAGGTTCTGTAATTATATAATATATGCATTAAATTATATTTTTATATATACTTAAGAGGTAGTTAAGATGAGACTATCATCAATCAAGAAATTCATATGGATCAGAAGATATGCTAGATACATGTAAATTAACCCAGAAAAGATAGCAAAAGAAAACAGACAATTGATAACCAAGTGGAAGGTGCCAAGTGGTGACATTAGGAGGGAGTGCATGCGGATTCGAAAGAATGAAATGAAAGTAAGAAAAACTGGAGTGATGGAGAAAGAGCAAGGGACAAAAAAGGCTGTAATGCCTATTAAAGTGTGCATACTCGGATTGAAGTGAAAAAAATGAGGGGAAGAAGGGGGAGGGAAGGGAAGGGGGAAAGGGGGGATAATAGAAAAAAGTCTACAGTGAGTGACCACAAAGTCTCATGAACAAAAACATGAACAACCACGTGCTCAAGGAAAAGTGCATAAGTGAATGAAATTAGCGGGACTGGGGAAGGAAATGTAAGTCTATTTACCCGGTTTATGGAGAAAAAGGAGTAAGAACTTTAAGAAAAAAATTAGGAGAAATATTTTTGAAAATGTGAAAGTCAAATAAAAAATTGCATTAACAGAAACACTAAAATAACTTATACATTCACTCATGCATTGACTGAAAATAAACCTGACAATCCCTCCATTGGCTTCCACTCACCCAACAGCAACCTATAAAGCCATCCACAACTATGCCCCAAGCTACATCACCAACCTCGTCCCAAAATTCCAACCAAACCGTTTCCTTCACTCCTCCTGCTCTCTAGCTCCCCCATCACCTCCTCTCATGCTAGCCTCCAGAACTTCTCAAGAGCCTCTCCCATCCTCTGGCACTCCCTACCACCAACCTGTCTGGTGATCTCCCATTCTAAGCAACTTACTGACACTCATATTGCTTCCAGATGCACCAGCCTGGTCCTGACAATAGTGCCCAATGGCTTCTCTGGGCCTGAATAGTAATAATGGTTTGGTTATTTATTTTCTTAGTTGCCCTTTATTCTCAGTGGAGACTGTAAATGCCAACTAGGTTGGTGTCTGTAATTTTGTAGAAAGTCAAGTGTAAAGGTTTCTGGTGGAGAAGCATGAGCTGAAACCTTGGATTTTTGCAGTTTACCAAGTAGCCCTATCCCCATCCATACTGGAACAAACATTGTCATGAGTGCAAGCAGTGGATATTAGAGGGTCAGTGTACCTGGAAGTTAGAGCTTAGTTGGTAAGACCTGGGTTCTTAAATACTCAAACGGTGGGATCTCCCAGACATAATTCCTGACTTTGTTCCAGTACTTAGAGATTTCAAAACACCTTTGTATGTTTCAGTTCCTCCTGCTGCATGTCTCATTAAAAATAATAAATAAATGATTTATAAAGGAGAGTAGAAACCCCTCTTGGTGACCAAAACCAGTGTGCAGATCTATGAGCTTACTAAGGCTCCATGTACACAGGACGTTGTTAAAAGTCCCTTTGAATGCTGGAATTTTTAGGACGTTTGAAACGTCCGTTCGGTCGTGTTTGTACCCGCATTTAGCCGGCGTTTGCTTTTAGAACCGTTCCTAGAGGTCAAAAAAATTATTCCCCTTTAAAATGGAAAAACGTGAACGCCAAAAGCGAGTCATCGCGTTCGGTCGCGTTCGGACACGTTCGGTCGCGTTTTTGCGTTTGAAACACTGGGAAACACACGTTCGAACGCAAATAATTGCGTTCTAAAAAAAGTCCCTGAACGCAACTGCCCGCAAACGACCTGGTGTACATGGACAGATAAGATAAAATGTAGATGGGTTCAGGGGCTTCTAAAAAAAACGCCCAACTGCTCCTAAACGGCCATTTCCAGCGTCCCGTGTACATGGAGCCTTACAGAGTCTTGAAAGGTAAAAGAAAATGTTAGTTTGTATAAAGTATATTTAAACAATACCTAAGCGATATTTAGTTTGCTAAAGCATTGCGTATTATAAACAATTGCCTTTTTTTTTAAATCAGATACTTGTTTTTACCTTTTTTTAGTTCTTTATTTCATCTTAGGGCTGCTGATCTCCTGTAGATACTTCATTTCTGCAAGAATAGCTGCATGGTGTTTCTCAGGGTGGGTTTCCCTGTGGTAACAACAGTGGACCATGCTTGCATATTGTGTTTTAAAATAGCCATGTGTTTTACCCAGAAATGTAAGGAAAAACAGTGGTAGCCAACATTTCTAGCAAATGTCTATTGTCTAGCCTATTTTCTTTGATTATAGATATTATGACAATGTGACCTTCAACAACAATGATGCTTCTGTCGGTTCTAGCCTGCTGTTGTTTAAATCTCCAAACTTTTCAAACAGAGGACCAGTTTATTGTCCTTCAGACTTTAGGATTGCTGGATTGTAGCCAGTGAGGGATAGAAAATGTCCCACGCCCAGCATCAGTAAAAATAAACAAGAACACTTGGTTGGTGGTCAGCAGGAGCAGGAGTATGCCCCTTCTTTGGTATTACTGAGAGGAGCACAATTGGGAGACAAAGAGTTTGGCCATCCTTTACCAGGAATATTTACCTTTGAAAGTACAATAACAAGTTAAAGCTTATTTCAGATTTTAGGGATTGAGTTTATATCTACTTTACTCTAGCATCCATCAAACACTGAAACACCAGACTTTTTTGGCAAGGTTGATTGTCTTGCTTACTTAGGATGAGGAGCCTGGTGATATAGGAGAACCTAAAGCTGGCCAATAATCATGCAAATTTCATTTGGTTCCTGATGAAGTATCCAAAAATAGCTTACTGAGTTGTCCTGTTGGCCCCCTTCTGTCTGACATTAATTGAAAAATGTAATGTAGAGCACCCCCTAAGGAGCCGAAAAAAACTGGAATCCTCCGACCGGCTGAATCTCAGGAGATCTCCCAGACATGCTGACCTGCTCCTGCTGTCTTCTCCTTGCTCCTGTGTCTCCAGGAAATGCTTCCTCCATGTGTTTTTTGCAGGGTCCTTCCAGCACCTTAGCCCCAGGCCTGAGGTCACTCCCCCCCAGACTAGGGGGCACCCTCAAGGGCCACCGACAGCCTCCTCAGCACTCCATCTCCATCCCGACTGCCCCTGCTGGCATGACTCATGCCTATTTATGAAGTGGCCTGCCCCCTGCCAGCCCTTTTACTGGGGATTGGCTGAGGTCCTCATAAATATTCAAAGAAGCTCCTCCTAACCTCCACTCACTATGTATAGAACATTCTTCAATGTCCCAGAGAACAGGGGGAGGCACCAGTGAAGCTGCTAGGATAAGTCACCCATCCCTGAACTAAAGTAACCCTGACCCAGATTACACAGCTCAGGCTTAGCCCTGAGCTAACTATGTTTTGCCTACACTGACAGCAAACCTAAACTAACTAGCGTACTTCTAGAGGGTGCTACATGAAGAAGCTGAGTGGAGACTTGATGGCCACCACCAACTGTCAGAATACAAGTTGGGACATTTGTCCATGTAAAGCATAGATGGAGACATCTGTTATATTTTTTTGTCGTTCAGCCCAAAAGCTAAAAAAAAAAAGGTTAATAGTGCATAACCAGCTTTAGAATAGATTGCTGCTCCTTAAAATTGAAGGTTGTTAGTTTAGGTGGTTTGAACAGCATATAGGGATGATTAGCTCCTCTGGACCATCTAAGAGGTTTGGGATTATCTTTGGCCTAAAAAAATCATAAGGGTACATTTTCATCCTTTCCCATGCCCTAAAAATTGAAAGTATAAAAAAATGCTAAGTAGAAATCTAGTCGAGGGTGAAAACTGGTAGTGTATAAATGACAAGCATACTTTTAACATTGTCATTGCTAACTGTAATCTGGAATCTTGTTGGTGACTCAAGCCCAAATTATATCACAATTTCACAATTTCTCTCTACCATGGAAAATACGGAAAATACCGGTCTGAGTGGTTAATCCGCGGTTAGTCTTCCTGACGTTACAACATAATCACATACTCTATGTGACATTTCAGCAGCCCAGTTCACACTCTGCGCCAAAAGCATCGAGGCCAGCAAAAACAGAAGCCTCCACTTAATATGCATTGCATCACCACACATTAGTATCAGTCAGGGCAGCAGAAATGGACTTCATTTTCACATCTGGACAGCAATTTCGAGAAATTTCACAATGGATGACAATATGTGTTCTGTTAGGTTTCAGTTGCGTGGGTGCTTTAGGAGCTAAAATATCCTGCATCACTTTAATAGGCAGCCTTTTTTCCCATCAGGGGCACAAAGCAGGCTTTCTCCACTGCTATTAAATTCTGATTTTTATTAAAATGACATAAGAGATGTATTTGACGTTTTGAGCCAGAGTAAATATTTGCTGACTTAGTAATATGTTGAATTTTGTTGTATATTTGCAAGCATATCTTTGACCCTGAGTGAGTTGTTTTCAAACTGACCTTGTCTTGGTTGGGTGTACTTGATTTCCAGACCCAAACGAGTATTGCAGATTAAAGCTAAACTCCAGGCACAAAACAACTTTAATTTAAATATATCCTGCACTAGCCACAATGGATATAAAAGCAACAAATGCCTTTGAAACATGGATATTACCTTGTAAAAATAGGAATGAAATCATCACTGTGCTGCACATAAATGGTATGGAGGGCAGAGCTGTGGGTGGGGCTCAGCTGGCTCCACCCACTACAGGCTGCCTGTAGAAAACTACAGTTGGGGGTGGAGACAAGACCGGTCACCCTGCACAAGGAGAGAAAGCAACAGTAACCGGTATTTGTTACAGGAAACTGCTGCAGAAATTTCACGCTGGATTTACTGCACGGATCTGGAAGAAATACACAAAGCACACCAAGATTTAATAGGAATGCAAATGACTCTTGTTTATCAACTTGCTTTCCAAGCCTATTTTGACACTTTTCACATAAATGTAAAAATCTGCTTTTTTTTTTTTTTTTTTTTGCAAGAAAATCACTTAGAACCCCCCAAACTGTGGAAAATGTTGCATTTCATTTGGAAATCAAGGTCCCAGAGTCTGGAGGAAGAGTAGAGAGGCACAGAATCCAAGATGCATGTCAAGTGTAAAGTTTCCACAATTAGTGATGATTTGATGATAACCCAAAATTCAGTATTTTAGAAAATTAGATCATCACTGACGGTGGAAACTTTAAACTGGACCTCATGCAACTTGGATTCTGTGCCTCTCCACTCTTCCTCTAGACTCTGTGACCTTGATTTCCAAATGAAATGCAAAATGCTCCACAGTTAGTGATGATTTGGGGAGCCATGTCATCTGCTAGTGTTGGTCCACTGTGATTTATCAAGTCTAAAGTCAGCGCAGCCCTCTACCAGGAAATTCTAGAGCACTTCATGCTTCCCACTGCTGACCAGCTTTATGGAGATGCTGATTTCATTTTCCAGCAAGACTTGACACCTGCCCACACTGCCAAAATTACCAATGCCTGGTTTAATAATCATGGCAACACTGTGCTTGATTAGCCAGCAAACTGGCCTGACCTAAACCCCATGGAGAATCTGTGGGGTATTGTCAAGAGGAAGATGAGAGACATCAGACCCAACAATGCAGATGAGCTGAAGGCTGCTTTTAAAGCAATCTGTGCTTCCATAACACCTCAGTAGTGCCACAGGCTGATCGCCTCCATGCCACGCATTATTGATGCAGTAATTTATGCAAACGAAGCCTTGACCAAGTATTGAGTGCATACTATACTGTACATGGACATAATTTCAGGAAGCCAACATTTCTGTATTAAAAATCCTTTTTTTAATTGGTCTTATGTAATATTCAAATTTTCTAAGATACTGAATTTTGGGTTTTCACTAGCTGTAAGCCATAATCATCAAAATTAAAAGAAAGAAATGCTTGAAATATATCACTCTGTGTAGCACATCTATATAAAATATATGAGTTTCACTTTTTTAATTGAATTACTGAAATAAATTAACTTTTTGGTTATATTCTAAATGTATGAGATGCACCTGTATAGGTAACATGTCTCACTTTAAAATTGCGTACGCCCATGGAGTGGTGGCAAATTACGTTACTTTAAAAATCTCTATAGGCGATGCTCTAAAAAGCCTTTACAGGTTACCAGTTTAGAGATACACAGGACGTCTGGTGCTCTCACTCTGATGTTCGCGAAGATACCTTACACATGTGGTGCGATCACTGTTCACATATGTACAGTAAGTTAGACCTACATGATCGGTTGCCTTTGCATGCGAGTATGAGGGGGTGGGGGCGCTTTATATTTTTTTCTTTCATTTTTGCGTTCTTTTTTTTTTTTACATTTTTTTTTTTTACACTGTCTCTTTTTAAATCAACTTTATTGCTATCACAAGGGATGCATCCCTTGTGATAGCATGGGCCATGACAGGTTCTTTCTCATGAGAGATCTGGGGTCTATTAGACCCCACATCTCTCCTCTGACCTTAAAAGCATCTGATCAAACTGAGATCGGTTTGATCAGATGCTTTCACAGGCGGGTAATGGCCTATTTACATTTTGGGATACATTTTGATTCAATAAAGTATATAGTAGTGTTAAATACACTTTCTATTAATGATTTTTTGGTGGTTGAGTTTGAATCAGGTTTTTAACTCAGTTTTTCTAGTTGTCTATTTACCGATATATATGTAAAGGCAAAAATTGACCAGCGTTATGGAGTGTGCGGTGAAGCGTGAGAGACTAACAGGTGTAAGCGGCCAACAACCAAAACCCCAAAAGGGGTCAAGATATGTGTAAAGTGCAGAGAGAGGTTGTAAACGGTGCTACCTTTGTGCAATTAAAAGAAATAAAGTGCATACACTTGCAATCAAATGATAAAATAAATATTATAAAGGGGTGTGTCCCATAAAACCAAAAAGGGTTAAATAATATATATGCTATGTATCAAGTGGGTTCAAGTCAGAAAAGATCAAATATCCTGATCTGTGATAAGTGAAACCCAGAAAGTGCTGAAGTGCAATAAATAAATTTAATAACATAGACAGTGTTTTTATTGTGATATACAGGTAATGAAAATCAATCCAGTGTAAAAATAAAATCAAGTATTAGTGACATTCCTGGCACTGTTTACTGTTGAAAGTGCAACATGCCAGTAGAGAACATATAAGTGAGGTAGAAGTGATGAGTGAAACCAGGGAAAAAATCCCTTAAAATAGAAAAAATGAAATAGAAAAAATGAAATAAATGTCAGCTGCAATCACCCGTGTGACCACTAGGTGTCGCGCTGTATATACAACCTGCCTTGTACGGAAGTTAGGCAAGAATGGATCTCCAAGGGTCCCCCTCCACAATCAAAGCACCAGTTGGCGTGTTTCCATATGGAGAGAAAGAAGAGGGGAGCCTCATGAAGTATCAATCGTAAAAATGAAGAAAGAACGGGTCCATTGCGTCACAGCGTCACTTCCGGTTTTGAGATTCCACCGCCGTGGAACGCGGAAGCTTCCCGGCGAGTGCTACTGATTCGAGGCAGCTATCACAACTTTTCACAGTGAGTGGATGCTACGTTCTTTCTTCATTTTTACAATTGATACTTCATGAGGCTCCCCTCTTCTTTCTCTCCATATGGAAACACGCCAACTGGTGCTTTGATTGTGGAGGGGGACCCTTGGAGATCCATTCTTGCCTAACTTCCGTACAAGGCAGGTTGTATATACAGCACGACACCTAGTGGTCACACGGGTGATTGCAGCTGACATTTATTTCATTTTTTCTATTTCATTTTTTCTATTTTAAGGGATTTTTCCCTGGTTTCACTCATCACTTCTACCTCACTTATATGTTCTCTACTGGCATGTTGCACTTTCAACAGTAAACAGTGCCAGGAATGTCACTAATACTTGATTTTATTTTTACACTGGATTGATTTTCATTACCTGTATATCACAATAAAAACACTGTCTATGTTATTAAATTTATTTATTGCACTTCAGCACTTCTGGGTTTCACTTATCACAGATCAGGATATTTGATCTTTTCTGACTTGAACCCACTTGATACATAGCATATATATTATTTAACCCTTTTTGGTTTTATGGGACACACCCCTTTATAATATTTATTTTTTTAAATATCATATATGATTTAGCATGTTCATGCAATTTCAAAAGTCATTTTTAATAGTCTTAAATGTGCTACTTTTGATGAAATATTACCAGATGATGCTGTCATGAAGGTTCTTGTTGTGCCTGATTAAATATATATGGGGGTCTGATAGATGTGTTCTCTATATACGCATATATACTGTTACTTCTGTTTTTTTTTTTACTGTAATTTCTGTTAAGAGCTAATGTTCACTTTTCTGTTAACTGTAGGAAACAAAGTTTGAGCCTGTGATGACACTCACCTTCCTGTCTGACCAAAGAATAGACATTTGTGGTCAGAACCAGTTTGAACCAACAACTGTCATGGCAGACTGCTGATAGCTCCCTTTTTGTGTCAGTCACATGATGGTAATGCCCATTTAACTATTAGCTTGCTTTTCAGAAGGTATGGACACTGATTGGATTGATTATACGATCACACCTAGATTACAGCCTAGAACACGCCTATGTCTTATGCATATTCATTACTATAAATTAGTTAGCCTAATGTCTGTTAGCTAGACGATACTTCTGCTTTTGCCCAGTTCACCTCAAACTGAGCTGTAAAAGTGTATCCGCTCCACTGCAGTGAATAAATGCACCTTTTCTTTCATCAATTTGGACTCGTCACTAGCTCATCTTAAAGGTCTTGTTTGAAGACCCCCTAACCGGAAGTAACAAGTCACTTCCTGTTATAGAGTCCGTGTCTCCAAATTGTGCTCCTGTGTTGTCACCCTGTCATATTGACTTCTGACGGAGACTACGAGTTGCCATTTTACCAAATATTACACAAGCATGGTTTTCTATTGCCTTTATCAGGAAACTCAGAGATATATACAAAAACTTGGAGGATTGCTCAAAGCACTGCAAAACTTCCCCCTGCAGTCCAAAGCACAGATCAGTTACCGAAGTTCATGCAAGCTTAAACAGACGGAAATGCCGCACACAAGAACCCAGCCACTATATAGAGAGATAAAAATACGACTTCGGCCTGATCTACTCCTGCACTCATCACTTTAAAGGAAGTCCCCCTGATCCCCCTCCTCATTTCCCATTATTCCAAATGCCACCACATATGCATATCCTCATTGTTCTCCCTGTCTACCTGCGCTCAAGACAAGATGGCTTCAGTGGATCCTGTGAAGCAGCAGAGCCGCCCAGTGTCCAGGAACCTCGAGCAGTGATTCTTGGACCTGTGTAAAGCAGTAGTAAATGGCAGCATTAAGAAATGGCAATGGCATAATGTGCTAGTAGTATGCATCGCTTACTAGAACATTATGAAATACTTATGTTAGAATGAAACCCTCCAGCGGTGCGCTGTCACCGCTGAGAGGGCTTCCATCTTCCCCCGGTCTTCCTTCTGGGTTTGCGGCTCTGGCTGTATGAGTGGCCAGGGAAGCGATGATGTCAATCCTGCGCATGTGCACGGGAGTCCTCAGCTGGGGCACAGAGCTATGAAGGTCCAACATGGTATGCTGGACCTTAAGAGCGCATGCTCTGGTGACGTCACCGGCTGCATGCAGTGTAAATATCTCCTAAACCCCTCAAGTTTAGGAGATATTCCTTGTACCTACAGGTAAGACTATTAATAGGTACAACTTAACATAATGACTTTACCACCACTTTAACTGTGAGGAAAGGTAGGCTTTTTGAGAAGAAGAGGCAGTACACAAGGTAATTATTCAGGTCAGCATTAGTTGATGCTAAAACGTTAAAGTTTAAGAACACAAATGTGTAGTGGGTAGCAGCTAATGACCAATAAGAAAGAATTGCCATTACACACTTTATGAAAGGATGAGGTCACCATCTGTCCAGGTAAAGGGTACCTATGTAGTGTCAGACCTAAAAGATCAATACTTGTTAAGATCCCAATTGCTAGTAATTATAAAATTAAACTCATTATCAAATACATGTGAATAACATTTTTTAAATGCCTCTTCCAATGTTGCAAAAATTAAAACATGACTTGAAAAGCACTTATGGGTTGTGGGAGTACTGGGACCAGTTTATCTAGGGCCCAGAGCAAGGATGCCGAATTTTACCCCTTACCCCACTGTTGCCGCAGAATGGGTTTACTGTCCTGTGTCCATTATCTGCCCCCTTCCTCCGCTGTGGCCATGGCAGCTGCCCCTTCTGCCCACCCCATGTCCTGGCCTTGGGTTTTGGAGAGAGCTAAAAATCTTCCATAATCATTTGTAAAAGTCTGCTGAGTTACAAACCAATTTAAAAGCAGGTAATCTTGGACCATACCAAGAAATCAAACCGCTAAAAGAGTTTTTCTGCTAAGGGGCAGACCAATCCATATTTGGGTTGGCTGGTATGGTCAAAATTGTTCCCCCCAAGAAGCTCTGCAAAATTAAAATCATGATGTGAAAAGCACCTATATGATATGGAGGTTATGGAGGGAACCAAACATAGTTTATAGAAGTCTACTGAGTCCCCAACCAAATCAAAGCAGGTAATATTGAACCATACCAAGAAATCAAACAGCTAAAGAGATTTCCGTGTATAACGCTCCTGCGTTTCTTACATGGTGTGGATTTTCAGCTGCAGAAATAGATCCACGTCAGTAGTCATGTAAGAGATATGCTGAGATACCATTCCCAACCTCAATGACTCATCATGTGTGGAAGGTCTTATTTCAGCCAGTAAATACACACAGTTAGCAAGCTGGTTCCTAGAATGACTTTATGTATGTGGTAACACAATGATGAAGGTTGAGGGATAGGTTGAGTGGAGGTGATAGGTGATAGACACTTGAAGGTGAGACAGTAGCAGATGGATGCAGGAAGGTTTAGCAATGTTGTATGATAGCAGATGATAGAATAGCAGGTGGACATACAAAAGAGATCAACCCAGTGCAGAAAAGTAGCAGTAGTCTCAAGAGCTAGCAATCTAGTTTATGCAGATGTAATAAACAGTCTTTACTATGCAGAGCTAGATAGTGTAAGCTTAGTATAAGTTTATAGAGAATTCCCCTGCGGGGTACTTAGCACTATTAGCGATACAGCCGAAGGGTGGTTCAGGAGAGGCGGATGATCCAGTAGCGAGATACAGGGATCAGCGCAGCGAGGTTCCGTCAGCGAAGTAAGCTTGCAAGCATGGAAGCTTCAAGCAAGGTTAGCATCCAAGTAAGGGTGTTTGAACGAACACATGTGAGTGAGAGCCGACGCCTTAAATAGCCATCTAGTCTGGCGCTGAGTGATGACAGCTCCAGTCTTAAAGGTGTATGCGCACCTTTCCAAAAGTAAATGGTAGGGCGCATACACTTGTGGAAAGTGTAATTTAGGGTACCAAAGGTACCGGAACATTACAATACCCCCCCTTAAGGCCTGCTCCTGAAGGCCTCTGGAGCTGGTTTGTCTGGGTATCTCGCATGAAAATTGCGGATTAATCTAGGGGCATGTATGTCAGAGGTGTTTAGCCAGGTGTCGTCTTGGGGCCCATAGTTCTTCCATCTAACCAAGTACTGAAGTTTTCTTCTGTAGATACGAGAATCCAGAATCTCTTTTATCTCGTATTCTTCTCCACCTTCAACTTGTACAGGAGGGGGAATATTAGGCCTTATTCCTTGGTCCGGAACATGGGGTTTTAGTAGCGACACATGGAAAATGGGATGGATTTTTAGGTCCATTGGCAATGTAAGCTGCACTGCAGCTTTTCCAATAAGTTTCTTGATTGGGAAAGGTCCCAAGAACAGAGGTCCAAGCTTTTTGCTAGGGATCTTCAGTCTCAAGTTTTTTGTTGAGAGCCAAACGAGGTCCCCGATAGTATACTGTGGAGAAGGTCTTCTACGAAGATCATAGTACTTCTTTTGTTGACTGTGAGCGTGTGCAATGGTAGTATTTAGTAAACCCAGAGAATCCTTTATTTGGGAAAGATAGTCTGAGGCTACTGGGTTATTTGAAGGAAGGATGCGTGGAGGGAGAATAGAGGGATGGAACCCATAGTTCAAGTAGAACGGACTCTGCTTGGTTGTACTGTGAGTTGCGTTGTTGTAGGCAAATTCTGCCAGGGGGAGAAGATCCAACCAATCATCCTGTTGGTAAGAAGTGTAACAACGTAAATACTGCTCGATGCATTGGTTGACTCTTTCAGTCTGTCCGTTGGTCTGCGGATGGTAAGGAGAAGTGAGCTTCCGCTCAATCTGTAGTATGTGACATAGTTCTTGCCAGAATTTAGAAATAAATTGGGATCCACGGTCAGACAAAAGAGTTTTTGGGATACCATGTAATCTGAAGACATGTTTCATCAGGAGTTCTGCCGTTTGTTTGGACGAAGGTAGTCTGCGAATAGCAATGAAATGTGCCATCTTTGTCAGATGGTCCACTGACACCAAGATGGTATTAAATCCTTTGGAAGGAGGCAATTCTACGATGAAGTCCAATGACAGAACCTCCCATGGAGTTTGGGGTATTGGTAGACTGCATAGTAGACCGGATGGTCTCGTAGTGTCAATTTTGGACCTGGCACAGACATTGCACGAAGAGACGAATTTTTGTATAGATGTTTTCATGTCAGGCCACCAGAATTGCCGAGAAATCAAATTGAAAGTCTTTGTCATACCCATATGTCCTGCCATAGGCACATCATGCGATAATTCCAAGATCTTGGTGCGTAGGGTAGGTGGTATGTAAAGTTTGTCGTTGTAGTAGAGGAAGCCTTCTGCATCGGTATTTAGTTGTGGTGGGGGTGAATCCAACCTTATACCGTGCAGAACCTCTTCCTTCAAGGAACGGACAACTCCAATAATGCGTTTGTGAGGTATTATAGGAACGGAAGGAATTTCAAAGTAGTTTTCTTCAGTTAGTCGTGATAGTGCATCCGCCTTTTTGTTCTTATCTGCAGGTGTGTAGGTCACTAGGAAGTTAAACCTTAGAAAGAATAGTGACCATCGTACCTGTCGATGCGAGAGAGTTTTGCTAGTCTGAAGATATTGGAGGTTTTTATGGTCCGTGTATATAATTATTGGTAATTGGGTGCCTTCGAGTAAATGTCGCCAATTCTCCAGAGCCAATTTTATAGCAAGCAGTTCCTTCTCACCCACGGGGTAATTTATCTCGGGACTGCTCAGGGATTTAGAAAAAAAGGCGACTGGATGAAGTGGTGAAGTGGGGGTAGGTCGTTGGGAGAGTATTGCTCCTACTGCCAGGTTTGACGCATCTACCTCCAGAATGTATTGGAGGGATGGGTCTGGATGGCGTAATATGGGAGCGGAAGTAAACCTTGTCTTTAACAAGTGGAAAGCCTTATTTGCTTCTTCTGACCATTTAAATGGTATTTTTATGCTAGTGAGCTGTGTGAGGGGTCTCACAATAGCAGAAAAGTTTTTTATGAACTTCCTGTAGAAATTTGAAAATCCCAGGAATCGCTGTAGCGCCTTGCGTGTAGTTGGTGTAGGCCAATCCTGAATGCAGGATATTTTACTCATGTCCATCTCGATTCCTGTTTTGGATATGATGTAGCCTAGAAAGAGTACCTCATCTTTATGGAACAAGCATTTCTTCAGCTTCACATAAAGATTATGTGCAAGCAATCTCGATAATACAAGTCTTACATGTCTTATGTGTTCAGACAGGGATCGTGAATATATAAGTATATCGTCCAGATATACCACAACACAGACATCTAGTAAGTCTTTAAAAATATCGTTTATAAATCGTTGGAAAACTGCAGGGGCATTGCATAGGCCGAATGGCATCACAAGATATTCGAACAATCCGTATCTAGTTCTGAACGCAGTCTTCCACTCGTGTCCATCACGGATTCGAATGAGATTGTATGCTCCTTTCAGGTCTAATTTTGAAAAATAGGTAGCTCCACGCACCTGCTCAATGAGCTCAGGGATAAGCGGTAGAGGATAGCGATCTTTTATTGTGATAGCATTCAATTTCCTGTAGTCGATGATAGGTCTGAGACTTGAATCTTTATTGCGAACAAAAAAGAGTCCTGCTGCTGTGGAAGAAGTGGAAGGTCTAATAAAACCTTTTTCCAAGTTCTCATCCAAATAGGTTTTGAGATGGGCAAGTTCATCCTGTGAAAGAGGATAAACATGACCGAACGGCAATTTGCTATTTGGGAGTAGATCAATGCTACAATCATAGTCTCGATGAGGAGGTAATGCTTGAGCATTTTTCTCAAGAAAAACCTCAGAAAGATCCTGATAACATAGTGGTGCAATCTCATCTGTCACCACAGACAGAATCTTCCCGGAAAACGGGAGGTTACACGTTTCTTCGCAATAACAAGAAGGGAAGGTCAAGGACCGTTTCTTCCAATCTATGGTTGGTTGGTGTGTGTGCAACCAGGGAAGTCCCAACACAATGGGAAAGTGGGGTGATGGTATTAAATCGAAGGTAGAAGTCTCCCTATGAGATTCGTTAATAGTGACTAGAAGTGCTTGTGTCTGATCGGTGATCGGACCAGAGGATAACGGAACACCGGTAATAAGACTTACTGAGACAGGTTTGAGTTTAGAAATAATAGGAATTTTATTTAAAGCAGCAAAACATATATCCATATAATTTCCACAAGATCCTGTGTCAATCATGGCCTTAGTAGTAATCCTGTTCTGGTCCCACTGTAATGTCAACAAAACAGAAATGTAGGGGTTAGTGAATGAAGTTGTCAATCCTCCTAGGGAGACATGTGAACACTCACCCTTCTTTTTGTTGACTAGGGGGCAGACGTTTATCTTGTGATCCGGGGATGCACAGTACAAGCAGAGATTTTCATTTCGTCTTTTGGCTTTTTCCATAGTTGATAGCGGTGGGCGTATGGTTCCTACCTCCATAGGAACGGCCAGACTCCGAGAGGAAACGGATAATGGCATTCCCATCTTTTCAGCCTTTCTTTCTCGTAGTCTTCTATCTATGGTAATACTGAGTTGTATTAATGCATCCAGGGTTTTTGGCAGATCCGCTCGGGCGAGCTCGTCCTTAACGGCTTCTGATAGGCCAAGCCTAAATTGGGTTTTCAGAGATGCATCATTCCATTCGGAATCAAGGGTCCATCTCTTGAACTCTGCGACAAAGTCTTCTACAGGCCTGCTTCCTTGTTTCAAGGATCTTAACTGAAGATCAGCAGTACTCTGCCTATTGGGGTCATCATATAGGCTAGTGAGCTCTGCCAGGAACAAGGCATAGGAGTTGAGAAGCTGGTCGTTTTTCTCAAAAAGAGAATCTGCCCAGGCTCGAGGATCGCTTGATAGGTAAGAAATAATAGTACAAACCTTAATGTGATCAGTAAGGTAGGTACGAGGTTTTAGCAAAAAAAGTAACTCACATGCGTTTTTAAATTCGCGAAATTTTTTGCGATCGCCTGTAAATACCAAAGGGGGATTTATCTTGGGTTCAGGGGACTGAGCAGAGGTAAGTTGTGTCAGTCTAATTACCTGCTGCGACAGAGCCTGATTGTCTTCTTTTAATTCAGCTAGTGCGTGTATTAACGCAGATACTTGCTGTTTTAATTGTGTCACCTGAGTGGTTATTTCTGCTGAATCCCTTTTTTTAGGTTCGTTCAATCTATCACGCTCCTGCGTTTCTTATATGGTGTGGATTTTCAGCTGCAGAAATAGATCCACGTCAGTAGTCATGTAAGAGATATGCTGAGATACCATTCCCAACCTCAATGACTCATCATGTGTGGAAGGTCTTATTTCAGCCAGTAAATACACACAGTTAGCAAGCTGGTTCCTAGAATGACTTTATGTATGTGGTAACACAATGATGAAGGTTGAGGGATAGGTTGAGTGGAGGTGATAGGTGATAGACACTTGAAGGTGAGACAGTAGCAGATGGATGCAGGAAGGTTTAGCAATGTTGTATGATAGCAGATGATAGAATAGCAGGTGGACATACAAAAGAGATCAACCCAGTGCAGAAAAGTAGCAGTAGTCTCAAGAGCTAGCAATCTAGTTTATGCAGATGTAATAAACAGTCTTTACTATGCAGAGCTAGATAGTGTAAGCTTAGTATAAGTTTATAGAGAATTCCCCTGCGGGGTACTTAGCACTATTAGCGATACAGCCGAAGGGTGGTTCAGGAGAGGCGGATGATCCAGTAGCGGGATACAGGGATCAGCGCAGCGAGGTTCCGTCAGCGAAGTAAGCTTGCAAGCATGGAAGCTTCAAGCAAGGTTAGCATCCAAGTAAGGGTGTTTGAACGAACACATGTGAGTGAGAGCCGACGCCTTAAATAGCCATCTAGTCTGGCGCTGAGTGATGACAGCTCCAGTCTTAAAGGTGTATGCGCACCTTTCCAAAAGTAAATGGTAGGGCGCATACACTTGTGGAAAGTGTAATTTAGGGTACCAAAGGTACCGGAACATTACACCGTGCTAAGATGCAAAGCGTCTCCCACCAATCCATAACTTAAAAAGAACCTATAGGTTATAAAAGGAGCTAAATATAATTTTCAAACATTATTTGTAGAAGTCTGCTGAGTCCCCCACCAAATCAAAAGCAGGTCATCTAGGACCATACCAGGAAATCAAATGACTAAAGGGTTTTTTTTCCTACAAAGATGCAAAGCACCTCCTATTAACCCATATTAGGGTTTTACTGCTGAGGTTAACATTTTGTATTCCATGGAAGCTCTGCATCTTTGCAGGTAGAAAACCCCATAAACAACAGAGAAATTATGTTGCAACAAAAATTCAACTGCTGCCACCAGAAAAGATCTCAGAATTCACTTTAAGGTTATAGAATTCACAACTTCGATTTTGCAAAATCTTGCCGAACAAAAATAGAACATTAGGTAAACTGAATGATAATGCTTTACAAAAAAAAAAAGATAGTCACAGAATCCAAGTGTAGCAGGCTAGGTTACCTGAGGTCATTGGAACATAAGGTTCTTGGTATGTTCATTAAACATGACGGTACAAAAGACCCCTCCGGTTTTAAAAGATGTGAGTTTGTCGCTACAGGGACAGTATTCATTAAAGTAACATTGCTGCACAGGTGTGACGCCAAGTTATTTTGAAATGATTAATTTCACTAATGTGCCAGTCCTTTTTGGTTTAAGTGTGTAGGGCAGACCAGACGTAGGGGGGATTTATCACACCGCCACTAACATCTGCTCCCAATAAGTACAACTTGTGTTGTACTGCCAGCATCAATAAATATGGTCCGTATGATAGATTTTTGAAGGCGATTCTATAAAGGCTAGGGAAAAAAAAAAAAAAGAACTCTTTTTAGCATCAAAGAAGTATAAAAGTTGGTTCCGGAAATGATTACTGTAAAATTTTGTTGGCAGATGTTGAACCTGCTGATAAGATTTTTTTTTGAGCGTGGTGCTGGGATGAAATCAAGAATTTAAATACCAATGGGGTCACATGAAGCATGTCCGGGATCTTTTTCATGCTGTCTGAATCTGTTCTGCTTTGAAGGAGAATTCCATACTTGACTAAAGTTCACGGTTTTGTTTTTTCAATGTGATGTCAGATTTGACCAGCAGGTGGAGCTACAGGCAGAATCTTTATTTCTCGCTCCTGTTCTTGGTAAAGCATGGGTGCTATAGGAAGAGTGAGCTGGACAATGTTACAATATGAAGGGTTGCAAACACAGAGAACTTCAAATCAAATTAAGGATTTGGGATCTGCCCACTGCTAAAAGGTAGAAGAGGGTGAAGAGGACCTGTGATAGCACTGTATTGGACTAAAAAAAACTGGAAAAAAGGTGAGCTGGGGTTTCCCGAGACCGGAGTTGAGCTTTAAAGACAGTTGTAAGCTAATAATTCCATAGGAAACAAAAAAAGTGATGAAAACAATAAATGTGACTATGCAATCAAAACCTCATTATTCCTCAACTGAAAGCAGGGATCTACAAACTTTCTAAAAAAAAAAAGGGACAGTTTACTGTCCTTCATACTTTAGGGGCTGAACTTTACCCAGTGGGAGTAAACAATGCCAGATCTTTGGTGGTAGTGGGGCAAATACTTGGTGTCAGTGGGAGAAAATAGTATCCCATTTTTATTTTCAGTGGTAGGAATTATTCTCCATCTTTGATGTCAGTGGAAGTAATAGTGCCCCATTGTTGGTGTCGGTGGCAGGAATTATGCCCCATTGTTGGTGTCGGTGGCAGGAATTATTCCCCATTGTTGGTGTCGGTGGCAGGAATTATGCCCCGTTGTTGGTGTCGGAGGCAGGAATTATGTTCCATTGTTGGTGTCGGAGGCAGGAATTATGCCCCATTGTTGGTGTTGGTGGCAGGAATTATGCCCCATTGTTGGTGTCGGAGGCAGGAATTATGCCCCATTGTTGGTATCGGAGGCAGGAATTATGCCCCATTGTTGGTGTCGGAGGCAGGAATTATGCCCCATTGTTGGTGTCGGAGGCAGGAATTATGCCCCATTGTTGGTGTCGGAGGCAGGAATTATGCCCCATTGTTGGTGTCGATGGCAGGAATTATGCCCCATTGTTGGTGTCGGAGGCAGGAATTATGCCCCATTGTTGGTGTCGGTGGCAGGAATTATTCCCCATTGTTGGTGTCGGGGGCAGGAATTATTCCCCATTGTTGGTGTCGGTGGCAGGAATTATGCCCCATTGTTGGTGTCGGTGGCAGGAATTATGCCCCATTGTTGGTGTCGGTGGCAGGAATTATGCCCCATTGTTGGTGTCAGTGGCAGGAACAATACCCCAAGGGCTGGATAAAGGCAAGCATAGGCAAGCAAAGGGCCACATCCAGCCCCAGGGCCAAAGTTTGGAGACCACTGACTTACTGTAAAGGAAACTAGGGCTAAGACAAATATTTGGAGTGGTTTGTTTTCAGATCACTTTCTAAAAATGATTGTTGCCTGACTGTTGTGCTAATATCATGGCTTTTGATTCTATCTGAGACCCCTAAGTCAGATAAGTATGCAAATTAAAAGTTTTGACTCCCCTCTGACTTTATTTGCTGCATCCTTTGTCTGTGACACTGAGTTCCTTAGTACCTAAAGGAGCTGTAAAGTCAGAAGGTTTTTTAATGCATTCTATGTGCAGCAGCCCCCTTCAGCCCCCTAATACTTACCTGATCCCCATCTCTCTCCAGCATTGTCCACGAATGACTCGACCATCTAAGACTCTCCCTCCTGATTGGCTGAGAAACAGCAGCGGCGCTATTAGCTCCAGCTGCTGTCAATCAAAGTCAGTCAGCCAATCAGGAGAGAGAGTGGGCAGGGCCGGACCACAGCTCTGTGTCGTAATGGACAAAGGGAGGGGTGACTTGGCTCGGGGCCCCCATAGCAAGCTGCTTGCTGTGGGGGCACTGAACAGGAGGGAGAGGCCAGAAGCAGCGAAGAGAGACCCGAGAAGAGGAGGAAGACTGGGGCTGCTCTGTGCAAATCGACTGCAATAGAGCAGGGAAGTATCACATGTTTGTTATTTTTATTGAAAAAAAAAGAGACTTTGCAATCACTTTAAGCCAGAAGCAGCTGGCCAAGTTGTATACTGAATTCATTATTGGCTGCCTAAATATTTTTTACAGTACAGGTTTCCTTTAACAGAATTTCAATTTTTTTAGCGGTGAGCACTATGGTTTTCTTCAGTTTCATTAAGCTTGAGAGAACGATATCCTTTGTGGTCAATTTCATCAATAAGTAATGTGGTTGTAAAGCTGGGCCTTGTGTTTCCTTTGATTAATTGCAGATACAAGCTGAAACATATTGAATATGTTCTCTGGGTCCTGGTGCCTGCCATCTTGCTAAATCGACCTTTGTAGTGAGTGTTTCTGATTGTGAGCATTCACCCTATAGAGCAGGGATCCTCAAACTGCGGCCCTCCAGCTGTTGCGGAACACATCCCATGAGGCATTGTAAAACTCTGACATTCACGCAAATGACTAGGCATGATGGGAATTGTAGTTCCTGAACAACTGGAGGGCTATAGATCTGAAGACCCCTGCTCAAGGGGAAGGAATGCTTCTTTTCACCTTGCGCACACTTTCTTTGAAGAAGCATGACTTTGCACTACTGGGATTTACGTTTTTCTTGACTTAGGACTATTTAATTTTTTTTAGTTTTTGTTTTTTGAATATTTTTTCAACAATTTATTTGTATGCAACATAGTTATTTGGGGTAATAATGAGTTGTTTTCTTAAAAAATGATTGTTGTCACTTCTATACACTCATTCAGTGGGTAAAGAAAAGGCCATCTGCCAGAAAGTTGTCAATGGAAAGAAGGTTTATCTTCCAACGTGACAAAACCCAAAGCACACAGCAAAAATGAAGGAAAAATGAATACATGGCCTAGTAAGAGCCCAAACTTAAATCTCATTGAAAATCTGTGAAAATGACTTGAAGACTGCAGTCCACAAATGGTCACCATCAAATTTAACTGAACTTGAGCAGTTGCACAAAGGAGAGTGGGCAAATATTGCAAAGTCTAGATGTGCAAAGTTAATAGAGACATATCCTAAACAGACTAAAGGCTGTAATTTAAGCAAAAGGTGGTTCAACAAAATACTGACACAAGAGGGTGAACCTTTTTCCAACTCAGTGATTCTGTTTTTGATTTTTTCTTCTGACATGTTGGTATTATATCTTTCACTTGGATGTTTTAGGTTTCACTAGTAAATACAGCTGGATAAAACAAAAACTGTGTTTGTCTTCATTTTAGGCTGCAAAGCAACAAAATGTGATTAGTTTAACCACTTTAAGACCAGAAGGATTTGCCCCCTTAATGACCAGGCCACTTTTTTTGACTTGGCACTGCGTGACTTTAGCTGTCAATTGCGCATTTGAACGACGCTGCACCCAAACGAAATTTCCGTCCTTTATTTCCCACAAATAGAGTTTTCTTTTGCTGGCATTTTATCACCTGTGCAATTTTTATTTTTTGCGCTATACACAAAAAAAGAGCGACAATTCTGAAAAAAAAAAATCTATATTTTTCAGATTCTGCTATAAAACATTCCCCCCCAAAAAATATAAAAAATCAAAATGTTTTAACATTTTAGGCCAATTTGTTTTCTGCTACATATTTTTGGAAAAAAATTGCAATAAGCGTATTTTGATTGGTTTGCGCAAAAGTTATTGCGTCTACTAACTACGGGAAAGATTTAAGGGATTTTTATTGTTTTTTTTTTTTTTACTAGTAATGGCAGCGATCGGCGATTTTTTGCGAGACTGCAACATTGCGGCGGACAGATTGCACCCCTGACTGACATTTTTGACACTTTTGGGGGGACCAGTGACATTACTACAGTAATCAGAGCTAAAAATATGCACTGTTATTGTAATAATGACACTGGCAGGGAAGGGGTTAACATTGTGGGTGATCAAGGGATTAAGTGTAAGCCTAGGGGAGTGATTCTAACTGTGGGCTGTGGGGGGGGTGGGTGGGGCGTGGACTGTGAAATGACCATAGAGACATGTGATCCTATATAGAAGTATCACATGGGCTCTATGATCATTGCAGAGAGAAGAACGGTCAGCTGTGTTTACAACAGCTGACCGTTCTTCTCTTTCAGTGGGGAACGATCGCAGGTATATATACAGTATATATATATATATATATATGTGTGTGTATATGTGTGTGTGTATATATATATATATGTATATGTATATATATATGTATGTATATATATATATATATATATATATATATATATATATATATATATATGTACCGGTATATATATATATATCTTTGTGTGTGTGTGTGTGTATGTATATATATACATATATATATAGATATATCTATATATATATGTATATATATAGATATATATCTATATATATATATATAATTTTTTTTCTTGTTTTTCTTTTGTATTTGGGTATCTCTCTCCAAAGTCCCTTGGGCCAAACTTTTCTCTTCATACACATTTATACACATTCATAAGGAAACATGCATAGCTGTCAATCACAGCCTGTGTGCTGGAGCTCCCCTTTCCTGTCCCCCTTGATGCCTTGGAGTCACACAGCCACAGAGTCACACACTTAAAGATTCAATCAGAAAACAGAGGAACCAGAGACTGCAGAGGGAAATCACATTCAGTGCTTTGGGTTGAGGCAAGTACACACTATAGTAGGGTATGCTTTTGTTAATTTTTTCATGTTAGGGAGTTCCAATCACTTCCTTTGTGGTTACTTAATGTCAGAGTTGTATAAAGTACTCGAAACCCATACTTGAGTAAAAGTACAAGTGCTCGATCAAAAAGTGACTTGAGTAGAAGTGGAAGTGCTCAATCAAAAAGTGACTTGAGTAGAAGTACAAAAGTATTCAACATTTTTTGTACTTAAGTATTTCAAGTAGTTTTTTTTTAATTTTGCTACTCAAGTACTGAAAGTAAAAGTACCAGTAGTTTTTTTAAAAAAAAATGCTACTCAAGTACTGAAAGTAAAAGTACAAGTACTGTGTAGTTATTAAAGAAAGAAGTCAAAAGTTTGAACATCATATTGTTTTTTATTATTTCAAATTATTAACCTAAAGGACAATAACAATTTGTTTGTTTCGTATTTTCTTTTTAGTGGAAAGATTTGGTATAGCAGCTTTTATTTATACATACAGTAGCATTTATTTTCGTATGCGCTGATTTACACATGACATTATACACATTTTTTTGAACTTCATGAAACCTGCCATCTACTGTTCTGGCAGTGGTAATTTTTATAATTGTAACGAGTAACTATGCAGCACAAAAAAAAATATTGGAGTAGAAGTATTGAAATCATTGAAAAAATGTAGTGAAGTAAAAGTGGAAGTAGGAGAAAAAAATTCTACTCTAGGAAAGTACAGATACCGCCTTTCGGTACTTAAGTACAGTAGTGAAGTAGTTCTACTTAGTTACTATACATCTCTGCTTAACGTGGATTGAATTAAAGCTGCCCTTCAAGATTAATGGGTTGCCAACACACCCAATTGTGATTAAAATCGCCACCTTCTGTGGTAACTATCTTACATTGCAGTGAGCTGCAAGAAATGTGCATGTCCCTAGTGCAGTAAAAATGAATGGTAAGGCAATGCAGAAACACATGTATTGTTAATTACTGTGTGCACCACACCTATCTCAACATGGGAGTGTGAATCCAGCCCAAGTACAACTAAACCACTAAAACAAAGGTAATACTGTATATTGCAGCTTATCAGTTCTTAGATGTGGTGGCTATATTGGTTTTCAGTTTTTTTGATAAGATTTTTTTTTGGTAAGTACAGAAAATCATTTTTTAACCCTGCTAGAAATGCACTGAGATTGCCACTTCATATGAGCGAAATTAAAAGCAAAAAGAACCTTATCCATCTCCTGTACATTACTAATTCCCATCCATATATAAAAAAGATGAACAAATGAAGATTTATTTGAAGTTCAGCCTAGGCAATAACCATGGCTTCCTTCATAGATACAGTCGGGTGACTGAGCGTGGTCACTCAGCGATAACAAATGTGTTATTTGCAAGAATATTAGGAGAAGGTAAAGGTAGTAAAGCTTGAAAAAAAAGAAAATGAATGCAGCCACCGCATCGAAGGATCTTTAGACTGAAAAATATCAATTTTTTTTTGTTTTTGGGTTTAGATACTTTTTAAAGACTTTTTGCATAGTATACTTGTTACAATTATTATTTCAGCACAGGATTGGGAAGAAAAATACATTATGGAAATGGTAAAATGGACACGGGAAATTTCCTAAAAATACATCAGCCAAGAACGCTATTCTATTATCCCTTACTAAGAGATAAAAGGAAATCCCTGACCAGAACTGTGAAAATCAGAGAGAAGTTGAAGTGTTTTTTTCTGAATGAAGTTATGATTACATTTTTTAAAAGAAAATCTTTTGACCTTTTATAATGGCCCAAGAATAAAAAATAGCATCGTTTTAGAGTTCTTCTCTCTGATCAATAGACCATTAACTAAATGCCGCTTTATTATTACTTACAGGTCAAAAGTCACCCTTGTCATTTCTTTTTTTCCCCATCTCTTTTTTTTTTTTTTTTTAAATGTATAAAATCATTTGTTCTATAGCATTTTAAAGGGGACATACAGGGGTCTATTTAACAGCATTTTTATCCAAGATTCACACAAAGTTCCCCCAAGTTCATGAATTTTTAAAACATACACTATAATGTCAAAAGTATTGGGACGCCTGCCTTTACACGCACATGAACTTTAATGGCATCCCAGTCTTAAGCCTCGTACACACGCGTCGAAAATCGGCAGGGAATTTTCGTCCGACGACCGATCTGCCGATTTTTGGCTTGTTAGTATGATGCTTCCGACAACCGACTCCGACTTTTCGGCCGAAAAAAATCTGGTGTGCAGGCTATAAAATTTTTGTCTGCCGTCAAAACGTCCGATTTTCATGCAGTCAGTACAGATTTTGACAGGGAAAAATCTAATGAGCAAGTCTGGGCATGCTCAGAGAAGAAAGAACACAAAGAAAGCAAACCAACACATGACATCACTTCTGAAGTAGAATTTTGTCGGGCGAGAAAATTCGTGTGCAGTCTAGGCACATTCCAACCAACAAAACACCACTCTGGACAAAAGACGGACGATTGGTCGGCCGATAATCGTTGCGTGTGTACTAGGCTTTAGTCTGTAGGGTTCAATGTTGAGTTGGCCTACCCTTTGCAGCTATAACAGCTTCAACTCTTCTGGGAAGGCTGTCCACAAGGTATAGGAGCGTGTCGTCTATGGGAATGTTTGACCATTCCATGTGACCTGGTATGGTGCGGTCGCTCGCCCCCCCCCCGACCTGCATGCTCACGTAAGGGTCTGGTACGGATCTTAGGGGGGACCCCACGCCGTTTTTTGTTTACATTTTTTGGGTGTGGGGTTTCTCCTCAAAAGTCATACCAGACCGAAGGGTCAGGTATATCTTGGGGAGGGGGACCGCACACAGTTTTTTTTTTCAATTTTGGACTGGGGTTCCCCCTCAAGATCCTTAGAGCACAAGTCGCATGCCACAAGTCGGATCAGTTAAGATGATGATCCTGAATTCCATTCAAATCAATTGGCTGAAATCGTGCCCAAATCCGACTAAAGTAGTGCATAAAGAATTTTTTAAGTCGGACCGACACAAGTTGGACCAGGTAAGATGGCTCTAATTCATTTTGACATGTCATGCGACTTGTGCTCTGGAAGTTGCAGCACATGTCGGATCAATGTGAACTGGCCCTTAACCTTATAAACTAGGTAACTGTAACATTTGCTCGTGTTCTCAACTAAACCGTCAAACCATCAAATTGCTGGTGTCATAATTGATCGAGTGTGCAACATCATGGCAACTGCAGATCAAGCAGAGGCCAAGATGGCAGCTTCCTTGGCTGTAAATTAAAGGAGGGTTTAGTTGCGCTTTAACAGATCATAATGGAGCAAATAAGAGAAATTTGTTGTTAGGGCTTGTAAACACTTTAAAGTGTTAAAGACCCTTTTTTCTTTTTTTTTTTTTTTTTAACCACTACATTTACTGCGGCAGGTCGGCTCGTACAAGCACAATCACAGACCTGTACATCACAGCTTTCTTCCGGATCCTCTTGCGCACAGCCAAAACCTTAAGTTGCCGTTCGCTGCAGCACAAGCTGATCAGGGGTCCCAGCCAATGATTTATGGCCAGCACCTGCTGATCGGCTGAGCAAATGACAGAAGAGATTCCTGTGTTGGTTAAAAACACAGGGTTCTCTACAGACAGCAGTGATGTGCTTGTTCCCCCCCCCTCCCCCTGCAAAGCAGGGAGTAAGAATCAGCAGGTGCATGACAGTACATACATTAACACTTATTAGGCACACAGTTACCCTTTGATTGCCCTAGGTGTTAACCTCTTTCTATCATTAGCACTGTAACAGTGTATATTATTAGCACTGATCACTATTATAGTGGCACTGGAGATGCACTAGTGGCAGTAAGTCAGTTCCCACAAAGAGTCAGTTAGTGTCAGATTTCACCCCGCACTATCACAGTCCCATTATAAATCGCTGATCACTGCCACTACTAGATTGAAAAAAATTCATAAATAATTTATAAATACTGTAAAAATTGAATTTATAAATACTGTAAAAATGTATAAATACTGTAAATAAAAATTACAGTATCTATACCATAGTGTGTTGACACTATAACTTTTCCGCAAACCAGTCAATATACACCTATTGGAATTTTTTTCTTTTTTTACCAAAGACATGTAAGAAATTTATAAAAACATGTTTATTTTTTATGTTTTTTTAAAAAATATGTTTTATAGCAAAAAGTAGAAAATATTGTTTTTTTTTTTTTTTTTTTATTTTAGGTCTTTTTTTTGTTTATATTGCAAAAAAATAAAAAACCCAGTGGTGATCAAATACATCCAAAAGAAAACTCTATTTGTGTGGAAAAAAAAAAATGATATAAATTTAATTTGGGTACAGTGTTGCATGACCGAGCAATTCCCAGTTAAGGAAGCACAGTGCAGAATAGTAAAAAATGGTCTGGTCATGAAGGGGGTAAAATCTCCCAGAGCTCAAGTAGTTAAAAAAGAGGTTACACTTATTTGCTTTATGCAATGATATTGAACAGAAAGGTTTCTTACCTCCTCTTGAACAGAAAATGATACTGAACAGAAAGGTTTCTCACCTAGTCCCCTTCAGTGCTGTTCGATCGTCCCTCCTTTGGAAGCCTCTTGTAGCAAGCCGGGTGCTAAGGAGGCAACCGTTTGTGCGAGATCCATTTGGGTCCTGAGCCAGGCAGTGTGCATCCATAGACACATACAGCACCAGTAAGCCACACCACCCTCTCACCTTGGCCCTGCGCTGATCACATGCACCCACCCACAAAAAAAGAAAAAAAAAAACTCTCTAGCAATACACACCAAACTGAGCATGTACATAGTGCTCCCAAGGCTCTGTTCTATCAGCAGATGGATTAGGGACAATAAAAGAAGGGGAGGATCAGAGAAGATAGGATTAAACAGCCTTTTTACACAATGCAGAGGATCAACCCCTTAGGTTCCACAGTGAGTACAAGCAGGGCTTTTTTTTCTCAGGAAATAGGTGCGGGAACTCAACCCCGACCCCCCCAAAACCCATCTCTCCCCCACACACCCTCCAAACCAATCAGATAGTGGGTGTGTTCAAATTTCCCAAACAGTGTGAGGGTCTTAAAGGGGCATTAAATACCAGAAATGCATTATGTACAGAGTGCAGAGTTCGGTGGGGTTACACACAGAGTGCAGAGTTCAGCCTTCATCCACAGCTGCTTACCTCTACATCCCCCATCCACATCTCACTTTTCCCCCTCTTCAGCTCTGACCCCTGCATACAAACCCCCCTCCACTGCCCCCCCCTTTAAAAGGTCCACCATCTTCCACATGTCTTACTTTTGTTGCTGTATTAAGCTGAAGCACCCAACCGGCTCTAGTACCTCCCCGCTGTAGTTGGCTCTGCTGCTCTCACTTCCCGGGATATCATCTAGTGGGGTGTCAACATCCGCAATGCACCCTAGGCACCTGCATCTCCCATGCCCCCATCTTGCACTCAGAGGGAGCCACTAGGAGACAAGCCGGACTTCTGTATTTACTAGTGATAGTGGGGAGCAGGTTGCCGAGGGCCTGAGCCAGAGGTGGTGGAACTGAGTTCCACCAAGTTCCAGCTGAAAAAAAGTACAACAAGAATACTTTACTGCATATACAGAATGATTTTACCGTTGTGGGTTTATTAAAACTTTAAGAGAGCAGTGATGGAACTGGAGACAACGATGGAATGGTGAGATGGTGCCAGTTAGGTGTTTAGGGTTTGGGGGTTGTAGGACAGGTAAAAAATGTTTAGGGTTTAATTCCACTTTAAGGTAAATCCATCCTTGCTTAGCTTGATGTTATTGTTCACCTCCTCACTTGTACAATGTCATCGATAACAGGCAAATTCACATATGGTCCCATTTGTTCTATGACAGGAGGACACAGTAGATGGGTACAGGATCTGGAAAGCGTGGGTGGGAAATGCAGTGCATGATTCGGATGTAGACTGGTAAGGAATCTGCCGTGGTAATCAAATTTTCTCCTTATGGTTTTAATTATTGGCAGATTTACTCTTTGTTAGTTATAATGAAGAAGACATGACTTACACCCAAGCCTGCAGGTCCTTCCCCAGTCCAGGCCTGTCCATATCTCATGGAAAATGTTTCACATCTTTGGTTGCAGATTTTCAAGTGCTATAAAACGTTTTGGTAGAACAGAGTAAATTGTTCTACAACATCCGTGGCAGCTGACATTCTGTCCCTCTCGTTGGAGAAATAGATCAGGAGAAGCTCTTTTACTAGGTTTATAAGACTTGTTGGGTTGCATTAGACTGATACAGGCTGTGTGTACTGTAAGCAGCGAGCAGACAGCTCTGATACATGGAGAAGGGGGAATGTGGTTGTACAGCGTGTTCCATTTGGTCACATTAACGCTTTGTTCCTCTTGTGTAAACGCTCTCTACAATGACTGTGATAATAACCACATTTCTATTCTCTATCTATCTAGCATCTATCATCCACTTCAGGCTTCAAAGCTTCAACATCAGAGGGCTACTAGAAGGGGAACAATACTGAGTTTTCATACATTATGGGGTGTATTTATAAAAAACTTGCTTTGTGAAAGTCTCATCATTTGCGCAAGAGTTATGAATAATACTCATAAAGTTTGTAATATGTGTGTAAAGTCAGTTTCTTTGTTGCCTTTAGCCGGGAACATGTAGCAATCCCTAAAAGGAAAAAATAGCCATAAGAACATCTGACCATGAGAATTAAAAAAAATATTCACCAAAAGAGAAATGATGAGGGTGATATGCGTTCAGATACCAGCAGTCTGAGCATATATAATATATAATAGTGATGCCAAATCCTTAAATTAATGTTTAGAAAAGGTGGTTCCCCATCCGGGGAGGGCTGTGCGGACTTTGTTCAGGAGCTCATGAAAGTACCTATTTGAGGGGTCTTTATATGGGACCCTAACTACAGCAACTCATGAATGCTGGGGCTGTTGACGACAGTTGAACACTTGCCTACCCTTGGTCGCTACAATTCCAAGGTTTTCTACTCTCTACTAACCACATGAGCTCTCCTGAATTTGACGACACCCTCCCTGTTAGTTACAAATGATGTTGTTGCACATGTCATGCTTCACAATACTATACTGAGTATCTCATTAAATGGCTCCAGATGAAGCTTTGAAAAAGGCGAAACATGTTGAGCAATGCTGAATTTGCATATATGAATTTCTGAATACAGCATCAGCTAGCCTGTTTGGGCGGCAGTCTATTTCTTCTGGCATCCATCGACAGGATTCTTCTGATGTGAAGTATTGCTTATACAAAAGCTTATAATACTCTCTATATATTCTGTATGGAATTGATATACAAATCAACTGCTACATAAGTTTGTATACAATATTTGGACCTTTTATTAGGTCATTTTTTATACTAAGTGTTTTTCTTTGGTTTTATTATGGATCTATTAATAAAAATTTAAATTATAACATTGTTGTGCCAAAAAATCCTTGTCTCCCAAACCTTTCCATTCACCAAAAGAGAAAATATCCTAACACTATAGGTGATTGCGAACCTTGGCACTCCAGATGTTTTGGAACTACATTTCCCATGATGCTCAACTACACTGCAGAATACATGAGCATCATGGGAAATGTAGTTCCAAAACATCTGGGTTGCCAGGGTTTGCCATCACTGCTATAGGCTAAGAATATTCAACCAGCAGCAGAAGTAATATCCGAGAGACCTCAGCCCTGTATACAGGCTATGGAGATTCCTGTGTAAACAAATGGATGTTTGGCCAAGTGAACCTCCAGATGCAGTGTGATGTGAAATTTTTAGCAAAAATTTGATAGTTTCCTGCTTAGGGTTTCTGGTTGTTAGGGAGCTGGCATCTGCAGGCGTCCTAACAACCAGTGACTCATCCTTGCCTGGCACATTCAGTAGGTTGACCAGATGTTCCTGTTTTTTGGGGACAGTCCTTAATTTTACTTGGTTGTCCCTAGAAAAAAAGTGTCTCATATTTTGTCCCCAGTTAAAAGAATGCGTCTTTGATTTCTTTTCAGGTTTAACAATGGTGTTCCTGGCCCAGGTGGCTGCAGGGTAATCGATCTTAGCAACATTATATACAGTCAGGTCCATAAATAATGGGACATCAATACAATTCTAATATTTTTGGCTTTATACACCACCACAATGGATTTGAAATGAAACAAACAAGATGTGCTTTAACTACAGACTTTCAGCTTTAATTTGAGGGTATTTACATCCAAATCAGGTGAACGGTGTAGGAATTACAACAGTTTGTATATGTGCCTCCCACTTTTTAAGGGACCAAAAGTAATGGGACAGATTAACAATCATAAATCAAACTTTCACTTTTTAATACTGGGTTTCAAATCATTTGCAGTCAATTACAGCCTGAAGTCTGGAACACATAGACATCACCAGACGCTGGGTTTCATCCCTGGTGATGCTCTGCCAGGCCTCTACTGCAACTGTCTTCAGTTCCTGCTTGTTCTTGGGTCATTTTCCCTTCAGTTTTGTCTTTAGCAAGTGAAATGCATGCTCAATCGGATTCAGGTCAGGTGATTGACTTGGCCATTGCATAACATTCCACTTCTTTCCCATAAAAAACTCTTTGGTTGCTTTCGCAGTATGCTTCAGGTCATTGTCCATCTGCACTGTAAAGCGCCGTCCAATGAGTTCTGAAGCATTTGGCTGAATATGAGCAGATAATATTGCCCAAAACACTTCAGAATTCATCCTGCTGCTTTTGTCAGCAGTCCCATCATCAATAAATACAAGAGAACCAGTTCCATTGGCAGCCATACATGCCCACGCCATGACACTACCACCACCATGCTTCACTGATGAGGTGGTATGCTTTGGATCATGAGCAGTTCCTTTCCTTCTCCATCTTCTTCTCTTCCCATCACTCTGGTACAAGTTGATCTTCGTCTCATCTGTCCATAGGATGTTGTTCCAGAACTGTGAAGGCTTTTTTAGATGTTGTTTGGCAAACTCTAAACTGGGCTCCCTGTTTTTGAGGCTCACCAATGGTTTACATCTTGTGGTGAACCCTCTGTATTCACTCTGGTGAAGTCTTCTCTTGATTGGTGACTTTGACACACATACACCTACCTCCTGGAGAGTGTTCTTGATCTGGCCAACTGTTGTGAAGGGGGTTTTCTTCACCAGGGAAAGAATTCTTCGATCATCCACCACAGTTGTTTTCCATGGTCTTCCGGGTCTTTTGGTTTTGCTGAGCACACCGGTGCGTTCTTTCTTTTTAAGGATGTTCCAAACAGTTGATTTGGCCACACCTAATGTTTTTGCTATCTCTCTGATGGGTTTGTTTTGTTTTTTCTGCCTAATGATGGCTTGCTTCACTGATAGTGACAGCTCTTTGGATCTCATATTGAGAGTTGACATCAACAGATTCCAAATGCAAATAGCACACTTGAAATTAACTCTGGACCTTTTATCTGCTCCTTGTAGTAAATGGGATAATGAGGGAATACCACACACACACACCACACCTGGCCATGGAACAGCTGAGCAGCCAATTGTCCCATTACTTTTGGTCCCTTAAAAAGTGGAAGGCACATATACAAACTGTTGTAATTCCTACACCTTTCACCTGATTTGGATGTAAATACCCTCAAATTAAAGCTGTAAGTCTGCAGTTAAAGCACATCTTGTTTGTTTCATTTCAAATCCATTGTGGTGGTGTATAGAGCCAAAAATATTAGAATTGTGTTGATGTCCCATTACTTATGGACCTGACTGTATCATATGGTCTATAGAAAAGGAAGGATTGGGAGACAAGGATTTTTTGGCACAACAAAATAGTAAAATTCAATTTTTATTTGTGAATATAAAATTCAATATTCACAAATAAAAATTGAATTTTACTATTTTGTTGTGCCAAAAAATCCTTGTCTCCCAATCCTTCCTTTTCTTTAAATAATTTTCTAAGGATTTGGCATCACCAGCATAATTTGTATATGCTCAGATTGCTGTTATCTGAGTGCATATTCCCTTCATCATATCACATGGTCTATCCGGTTCTCCTATATTGTGTAATTGCTCTTCTTTTTGATTTTGAACTGCCACGCACACCTTGGCCTGGAGTCAGTAAGTCAAAACTTTATTAGGGTACAGGGCCAGAACAAGGGGGTGGGTGGGCATTTAGGTGGCGCAGGTGCCATGTGTACAGTGTTTTAATATGGGGAAGTGGGGGGGGGGGGCGTGGGGACAAGTAAATCAGTAGCAGTAGACACAAGTAGCACATTACCATACTGAACTGAATTGTAACTGGAAACAGTGCCATTGTAAGAGCATTAAAGGGCCCGGGCAATGCAGTGCACTGGGGCCCTGCCTACACAATCACCCACGAGAATAAAAATGCAAATTATTGATAAGGCGATATTTATTGCTACAGCAGTGCCAGGCTAATGACAGCTTTCAAGTTCGGCGGCTGGGTCCGGTGAACACACACACGGACGGGAGTTAAACTCGACTGTCCTGTCTGTGCCTGTTCCCGTGGAGGCGGACAGGCATTCCTGCAGTTGTGGGCTCCCCCTCCACGGCCCAAGTGGCCTGAAAGCAGCGCAGGCACTTGCCACCTGCTAAGTTCAGCGGCGGGATGCACACGCGAATCAGGACTAATGCTTGGCTGGGGCTGGGTCGTGCCCATTCGGTAAGATGGCCTTGACTGGAGAGCCCTCTGCTGGCAGCCACCTCTCAATGCAGACCTGTTACATGAGTGTGTTGGTGATTGCCTGTGCAGAGAGAGGCATAGGGGTGCTGGGGAGTTCCACCTGATGGCACAGAGTCCTCCCCATCCTGCAAGTATATAGTGCATTCTGCAGCTGTACAGGTGCTATCACTGGAGTCTGGAGATGAGGGTAGGGAACTCAACAGCAGATGGAAACTTTGGAACTTACCGGCAACACCATATCAGGGTCCAGTGTGTACAATTTAGAGAGCGGGGAATTTGTGCTGAAGGTGATTTTGTCATTGGGGGGGGGGCCTGGATGGAGGATTGTATTGGGAGGGGGAATGAATTTTCGTTTGGGAGCACTCTGTACTTTACTTACTTTTGGCCACTATACTTTTACACTCATGCATGTTATAAACTCTTGACCCAGAGCAAAGTTTGTTTAGGAGTTTTTGTTTTTTTTTTTAACAAATTTTATTGGATTTTCCAAAATAATAACAAACAAACTGTGATAAAGGGAGAAATCCACTTAACAAGTGTAAACATATCCGTATACTGAAAAGTCATAATAAGTAAACAAAACAACCCGGATTCAAGATCCGCTAGAAGGGAAGGGACAAAAAGAAGGGGGAGTTGGGGGGTAAGGGATGGGGAACCACTTGGGAAGGAATACCAATGGGATTATCCAGACCAGAATGTCAAAGCAAACGGGGGAGATCAGGTGGAGTCACAGGTATCGGAAAATCTTGCATCACATTGATTGGCCTGGGGGAACGTAGTTGAGTACGAGTCCCACTTAGAGAGGAATCACGGCGTAGGGCTAGAGAAGATTTTCCAGTCCAAAAGTTCTTTGGAGTAAAGCTTCGAGAGATCATCGTGGACCTCCTTGATTTTGGGTGGATGAGGGACTGTCCATTTCCTGAGTATGGATCTCCGGGCAATCATGAGGCATGAGGAAATCCAGGCTTTGTGGCGGTTGAGATAAACGATTTGATTGTGGTCCAGATCCAGGGAGGGACCGTTTCGATTGCCAAAGATTAGGAGTAGCGGATTATTAGTCGGGCTCAGGCCGGTTACTAAAAGGATTAGGTGTCGGACCTCAGACCAGAAAACTGATATGACCGGACATGACCAAAGTCTGTGGGCCAGGGTGGGCCTGTGAATGTGACACCAAGAGCAGGTTTGCGCATTAGGCTGGTAGGAGTTATTAACCACTTGACCTCTGGAAGATTCACCTCCCTTAATGACCAGGCTATTTTTTGCAATACAGCACTGTGTTACTTTAACTGATAATTGCACGGTCATGCAATGCTGTACCCAAATAAAATTTATGTCCTTTTTTCCCCACAAATAGAGCTTTCTTTTGTTCATATTTGATCACCTCTGTGTTTTTTTGCGTTATAAACAAAAGAAGACCGTCAATTTAAAAAACAAAAAAAACAATATTTTTTACTTTCTGCTAAAAAGCTTATCCAAAAAATAATTGAAAAAATTGAATTTCTTCATCAGTAAAGGCCAATATGTATTCTGCTACATGTTTTTGGTAAATATAATTCCAATAAGCGTATATTGAATGGTTTGAGCAAAAGTTATAGCGTCTACAAACCATGGGATATTTTTATTTATTTATTACTAGTAATGGCAGCGATCAGCGACTTATAGTGGGGCTGCGATATTGTGGCTGCGGCCATTCTGACACTTTTTGGGGACCAGTGACACCAATACAGTGATCATTGCTAAAAATATACACTGTCACTGTACGAATGACACTGGTTGAGAAGGAGATAACATCAGGGGCGATCAAAGGGTTTAATATGTACCTAACTAGTGTTTTACTATACTTTATGACGTGCTTTTATTAGGGGAAGAGATTACATTTATTTACACAAACTCCATCCCTTCCCTCCTGTTAGAACAGTGGTCTTCCTTGTTTATATAGGCAGATTGCTGGTCTGCCTCTCTACCTAATGATCGACGGGTTCCGGAGGACATCGGGTACCGTGCACCCCCGATCAGCTTCCGCTGTGTGTAATCGCGTTTGCGCATCCCCTACTCAGACTTGTTAGATCACGTATATATACGTGATCTGGTGCACAGGTGCTGCCCTGTAGCAGTAAAACTGCTACAGGGCAGACCTGAAGCGGTAGAATCGTACCCCTTAAAGCCACTACCACTATTAGCACAATTTGGCCACACCTAAAATGTAATGTATCGTGCTTCACAATACACTATTATCCCTACTCCCTGATCCACCCTGGCCCCACCCCCTATAAAAGTGGGCATGGTCAGTAGGGTGTCCCAGGATTTTATTTTGAAAATCTGGTCACCCTAACCTTAAGTAATCAGCTGAGGATTTTCAGCTGACAGGTGAATGTAAACAAACAACGGGGATAGTGTAAAAAAAAAAAAATGACGTGGGGTCCCCACAAACTCCATACCAGTCCCTTATCTAAGCCTGCAGTCTGGCTGACTGGAAAAGGTGGGGGGGGGGGCAAGCTTGTGCCCCCACCTGAACCATACCAGGCCACATGCCCTCAACAGGGCAAAGCACCTTGTCCCTTTTTTAATGAGGACAAGGGCATCTTCCCCACAACCCTGGCCCAGTGCTTGTGGGGGTCTGCTGGCTAGGGGCTAAATATAGTGAACTAGATTTTACTATTTCTTTGACATAATATTTAGGATTATTCCTAACAGTGTAAGCATTTTCTTTTTAGAGAATAGTTTAAGGTAACATTGCTATATACATTTTTACAGTAAGACATGTAGTACTTGAGAAAGGATTCCCAGACCATTATGAGTTACCTAAAGTGACAGCAATTACAGTATATATACACAAATTGTTGTGCATCTGGAGGGTTCATATTATTTACTCCTCAGGATCCCACCAATGTTATTAGCGAAAGAAGATCCTTTAAACTTCTGAAACATTTTGGCTTTTTATGATGCAAGAGTCTGAATAAAATAAATCTGGACTTTATTAGTTCTCCTTTTGGCACTTTCCTCCTGGCTCACCCAGTCTGGCCACCAGTCCTGGGAGAGCCTGTCTAAGGATAACCATTCAATATTCCTTCTACACTGCTTAAATCAGAACTTTACTGTATCTGAGCACCACAAACTGAAAACACTATTGAATTCATTTTTATTATTCAAAGCAAACTCATCCATCCATGTCTCCAAGCTTTATTTTGTTGAGAAAACACTTTAAACCCCCCTATTTCTGTCTGTGGCCATGTTAAGCAAGGGAAGATGATTCATGTAGCATTTACTTTTTGAAATCTCTGAAAAAGTCTCTACTCCAGATGAAATAAAAAAATTCCCATGATGACTCCTGGGATGTATGACATCATTTTGGACTAGGCCAGAATCCAGGAAGTAATTGAAAATTGAAAAATTAAAACAAGTAAATATAATATTCTGCTTTAAGACTAAAAACTAAAAACATCTGTGACAAACTCACTCAGGACAGGGGTTTTTGGAGGGGACTGCAGGCTAGCCTCTTGCCTACTGACTATGGGCCCTGGCTTGTGAGGGAACACTGCTCTTTGTGGCATTTATCCTGGGGGGACCCCTGGAGTAATGTTACTTTGGATTCAAGTTCACATCTCCCCAAGACACACAGACTCTGGGACTCTAGGCCTAGGATCCATGTTAAAGGCCTAGCTGTCTATTGCCAATAGGGGACTACTCCACACAGTCAGTCTCGTGGTTGATGCTAATGTCATCATCTCAACCACCTGTCTTCCATACATTGTTGATTGTGCTGATTAACTCACCTATTATCTACTGTGGTGATGTGTTTACACTTATAATATTGTGTATTGTACTTCCTGAGCTTGATGATGGCAAGTCTGCTAGTTAATTAGCTCAAGTTATTAAATTACTCTCATCTATCAGTTGCTAGTTGTAAAGTAGAATAATGTTTGTGTTGGTTGTTCCTTAGATATGTTAATTATATTTCTGTACATAATTTCATCTGTATATGATAAAGTAATCAGGCACCTGACCTGGTGGGGTATATATTTGGTGTGAGTTTGTTAAATAAATGTTTTAGATCTTATACAAGCTATTCTCATCTAGTTTTGTATGGGGGGGCGGCTTGAATATCTGATATCTATGTTCAAGACGGACGGAAGCACACAAACACATTGGGGATCGCGGTTCCGTTACAACATCTACTGTTTTAAAAGTTCCAGGGCTCCACACCGTTCTTCTTCTCTCTCCCATGTTATATGGCTAGCCTAAATGAGCAAACAAACTTCAAGAAAGTGAACTTGACTATTTTTCTGACATATTAACTGCCTTTATTTTGCAGAATTTTTTCTTTAACCATTTTAGGTCTGCCTTATAGCAGTTTTACTACTACAGGGCTGCACACAGATATATGCATGATCCGACACTTCTGGGTAGGGGGCGCTGACGCCTCGTTTCCACTGTGATTACACACAGGGGAAGCCGATTGGTGGGTGCAGGGTACTCAATGTCCTCCGGCATCCGCTGATCATCAGGCAGAGAGCCAGAATTGCGATCTGCCTGTTTAAACAAGGCAGATTGCTGTTCTGACAGGAGGAAAGGGATGGAGTTTGTGTCCCTGCACAGCAGGGAATAAATTCCATCTCTTCCCCCTGTAAAAGCACCTCACACAGCATTGTAAAACGCTGGCTAGGCACACAGTTAACCCTTTGATCGCCCCTGATATTAACCCCTTTCCAGCTAGTGCCATTAATACAGTGTCAGTGCATATATTTAGCACTGATTACTGTATTAGTGTCACTGGCAATGTTCCCTCTAATTTTTTACTGTGCTGAGCAAATAAAAAAATTTCTGAGCGCAAACCTTTAGATTGAGCAATGGGGGGGGACGTCAATGCAGAGTGACCAGCTTGCCCCAATCAACTGCAGAGTGCCACAGCATTGCCCCCAATAAACTGCAGAGTGCCACAGCATTGCCCCCAATAAACTGCAGAGTGCCACAGCAATGCCCCCAATAAACTGCAGAGTGCCACAGCATTGCCCCCAATAAACTGCAGAGTGCCACAGCAATGCCCCCAATAAATTGCAGAGTGTCACAGCAATGCCCCCAATAAACTGCAGAGTGCCACAGCAATGCCCCCAATAAACTGCAGAGTGCCACAGCATTGCCCCCAATAAACTGCAGAGTGCCGCAGCAATGCCCCCAATACATTGCAGAGTGCCACAGCAATGCCCCCAATAAACTGCAGAGTGCCACAGCATTGCCCCCAATAAACTGCAGAGTGCCACAGCAATGCCCCCAATAAATTGCAGAGTGTCACAGCAATGCCCCCAATAAACTGCAGAGTGCCACAGCATTGCCCCCAATAAACTGCAGAGTGCCACAGCAATGCCCCCAATAAATTGCAGAGTGTCACAGCAATGCCCCCAATAAACTGCAGAGTGCCACAGCATTGCCCCCAATAAACTGCAGAGTGCCACAGCAATGCCCCCAATAAATGCAGAGTGCCACAGCATTGCCCCCAATAAACTGCAGAGTGCCACAGCAATGCCCCCAATAAATTGCAGAGTGCCACAGCAATGCCCCCAATAAACTGCAGAGTGCCACAGCATTGCCCCCAATAAATGCAGAGATGCCAGCTTCTCTCCTGCGTTAACATGCTGGTGGAGCAGGAAGTCGGCATTGCGGCCCGGGTAAGGGATGTGCTGCATTCCGAGCAAATGAACAGCTTCTGACCTCCTGAGTGGATCTTCTGGTGTTTGACCAGCCGTGGCATGGCCCCCCCGCACTTACCTCACGGACGGTCACGGTACTCTGTCTTCAGTCCCCGGCTTCCAGCTTCCCGCGTCTCCATCCTCCCGAGTCCCGGCGCCTCCTCCTCGGCCAATGGCATGAAGTTGGCCTTTCGGCCAATCAGGAAGAGGGAGGACCCGCTCCCTGATTGGCCAGAAGGAGGATCCGTATGGGACATTGACATGTGACATTCGCTATTGTCACACGATGGGCGTGCTCTCGGGGCGCACGCTCTGCTCCCTGGCCGCCCCGTCTGCGGCTGCGCCATCTAACTAGGTGCATGCGCGGGACGTAATTTCCACTGCGCGTCCGCGCACGCGCGCACCTTAAAGGGAACACTGGTCACTGGTCCCTAAAAATTGTCAAAAGTGTCAGAATGTCTGCGGCAAAATCACTAATATAAGTCGCTAATCGCCACCATTTCTAGTAAAATAAATAAATAAATAAATAAGTAAAAATATTCCATAGTTTGTAGACACTATAACTTTTGCTCAAACCAATCAATATAGACTTATTGGATTTATTTATTTTTTTACCTAACATATGAAGCAGAATACATATTGGTCTGTATTCATTAAGAAATTTAATTTTTTTCATTTTTTTTATTGGATATGTTTTATAGTAGAAAGTAAAAAATATGTTTATTTATTTTTTTTATTTTTTTTAATTGTCGGTCTTGTTTTGTATATAGCACAAAACAAACAAACAAACAAACAAAAGCAGAGGTGATCATATACCAGCAAAAGAACGCTCTATTTGTGGGAAAAAACAAGGACATAAATTTTATTTGGGTACAGCGTTGCATGATTGCGCAATTGTCAGTTAAAGCAATGCAGTGCTGTATCGCAAAAAATGGCCAGGTCATGAAGGTCAAGAGGTTAAGAAAGAATTTTGGTAGTTTGTTGGTGTAGCTTGTCCCTTTCTTCTTGCATGCTTTAGTGGTGCAGGTTCCTTGTTGTTTTGTTATTTAAAAAAATGTCTGCAGTGAAAAACAGATAAAAAATTAGTTTAAATTATATAACCCCCCCCCCCCAAAAAAAAAAAGCAACTACAACTTATCCAAAACCAACGTTTCCCTTAAAATATAGGTCCATTTTAAATTAGAACTCTAGACTTTACTGATTAGTCAATTATTAGTAAGCACTAAAATGTCACCAGAATCCATTACTAAAAACAAGAAGCAGAAACATCAGGCAGGAACAAAACGACTTGTAATCTCCTTTCACTTTATAAAATGACTCATGAGCACAGAGGGGATTAAGTTGTGGCTTTATGACAAGGAAAACATACTGAGCACCAGTCTTCGTGTTAGTGAGAAGACTGCAGAAAGACAGGGTAAGGGTATTAAATCTGAGCGAGGCTCATTTCCAATGACATGGATTTAATCATAATAAATCGAGTGCAGGATCACAAAACGTGGAAGAATAATATTTTCCCTATTCCAAGGACCAGCAGTACTTTCCAAACAACTGAAATGAAGCATTGCACAGAACACAGAGAGCTCTGTCTAGCTTATTTAAATTTTCAATCTGCCATACCTCTAGTTTAAAGTGGACCTAGGGCCAGGCTACAGACATTCAAGTATTTAAATGTTATTTATACATAGTAATTATGCTTTAAAACAAGCCCTAACTGACCTCTGTAGCTGAAGGTACTGTGGAGTAATTTATCTTCACGTCATCCTCAAAATTCGCAACAGAACCACCAAAGCCATTTCAGTTTCAATTTCAATTTTTTTTCTCAGCAGCTTGGTTTAACCTGCTCCCCCCTCTTATCAGTGACTAAACGGCTCAGCTCCTCTTGCTCCCCCCTCCTAATAGTGACCCATCATGTTAGCTTACCCTGCTCCCTGCTTCCAGCAATAACTCAGCATCTCAGTCCCTCCTACTCTTCCCCACCAAAGCTGCAGCTCTGTGTTTGCATTAGAAATTAGAAGGCTGGAAGTTGAATGAGTTGTTACTGGGAGGGTGGACCAGGGGTAGCAGAGCTTGAAAAAAACTGCAGGGTGGGGAGGTAGGATGACCTGAGTTGCCAAGTTACAGCTGGGAAAAGGGAAACCGGATGAGCTGCTGAGAGAGTAACTTGGAAAACTATAGTAGTTCTGCTGTGAACATTGAGGATGAATATTTCCACATTGCCTGCAGCTACATAGAACAATAAGAGCTTGTTTTAATATTCATATATTTTATTATGTGAGTCACTTAATTTCCCTACAACCTACAATGCAGTTCAGTCTTCTTGGACTATTGGAACCTTTAACTCTATCAATAGCAACTTATACTTTTTTGGGTCTATTACTCTTTTACACTCACAAAGCCATAATACTACACAGAATAAAACCTGACTACATTGTGGGAACCCCCCCCTTTCTTTCCAACTTTCTTGGTTATGTGTTGTACTTTGCATCTGGCTGCAATACTCTTCTACTTCTTGCCCTCCCCCCAGCCCGTCCTTTCCTATCAATCTTTGTCATCTTTTAGTTGGTTACCTCAAGGCTCCAGCGACATCAACTCATCACTTCAAGTTCTATGAATGCTGGCATTGCCAAGCAAGCCCCCACCTGTGGTCTGTGTGCAGTGGGGGAGCCGCTCGACACAGGACCCTGATGATCGAGGCTACCACTCTATTAATGCTGACTACTACAGTGATTTTCAGCTTCCACAGTGTCCCCTCAGGTATGAGGTATTCATACCCAGGTCCTAGCATTAAAATACTCATCTGCGTACATCCGCCACCCTTGCATCTATTCTATGTCACATTGCATATGACATCACCATCCCTAGGCTATATTGTTCAAGCGATTCGTAAGTTTACACAGATAGATACTTAATGTTATACTATGATTTTGTATGTATTCCATGTTGTTTACTGTGCCTTCTTTCTTGGCTAGGTAATTTTCCTATCTATGCGGTCAAGGTGATTAAGTCCTGAAGAAGCTAATAGGCGAAATGCGTCGGCCTCTTATATCGCTTCTGCAAAGTTTAATGATCATAGTTTAACAGTATGACCTCTAGTGAGCTGCAGCCATTTAGGGTCTTTATCTGGTGGGGATGGCTGTCAGTCATCTCCATTCTACACGCACACACGCACACCCGGTCATCTCCATCCTAAATACACAGTCATTTCCATCCTACACAGTCATCTCCATCCTACATACACAGTCATCTCCATCCTACACACACAGTCATCTCCATTCTACACAGTCATCTACATCCTACACACCCAGTCATCCCCATCTAACATACACCGCCATCTCCATCCTACATACACACAGTCATCTCCATCCTACATACACAGTCATCTCCATCCTACACAGTCATCTACATCCTACACACCCAGTCATCCCCATCCAACATACACCGTCATCTCCATCCTACATACACCGTCATCTCCATCCTACATACACCGTAATCTCCATCCTACACAGTCATCTCCATCCTACATACACAGTCATCTCCATCCTACACACACAGTCATCTCCATTCTACACAGTCATCTCCATCCTACACACACAGTCATCTCCATCCTACATACACACAGTCATCTCCATCCTACACACACAGTCTTCTCCATCCTACATACACAGTCATCTCCATCCTACATACACACAGTCATCTCCATCCTACATACACAGTCATCTCCATCCTACATACACCGTAATCTCCATCCTACACAGTCATCTCCATCCTACACACACAGTCATCTCCATCCTACATACACACAGTCATCTCCATCCTACACATACAGTAATCTCCATCCTACAAAAACTCAGTAATCTCAGTCTCTATCTTATTACACCTCGCTGTATTTTCAAACCACACCCACTTTTCATCCACATTATTACTTCTCTTGCATTTTGTACAACCATGCCCATACTATCTGAATGCCCCACCCCTAAGTTATGCCCCGCCTACAGAGGCTTTCTCGCCACACGGAAAAAAAGTGTCCCTTAAAACTTTTTCCAAACGTTGGCAACTATGTGATTTATGTGAATGGATTATGGTAATTAACACTTCTCTGTTGACTTTAAGATTGTACTTGGAGTTCAGTTTCTGTGACTCCTAGTCACCTTGTTGCCGAAGATCGGATCTACTGCTCTGGCAACACAATTTTTAGGTCTATCCCACAGCCTGGACCCTACATGGAGGTCTGGCAGATGCATTATATTGCCAAAACTGTGATTCCCTGCTACTTGCTGTTCTGCCCCACTCTGCTCAGGTGTGAATTATGTAAGCTGTTGTAAAAAATGTTACTTTGCCAGACATAGTCAAATTTTCCAGTTTAATTTATTCTTTCTAACATCAATTGTTTTCCAATCCCCTGCGGTGTGTCATTTTATCTGAAGTACCTAGAAAATATTGTTCTTCTATTTATTTGGCTCCTACAACACCGCCTACCCTGAAGATGCTAGCGGCGTCTCTAACCAGCACTAAACACGAATAGAAAATAGCTTGTTACATTCGCCGCTTGCATGCTTTGCAATGTGCGTTTTATCATTCACATTTGAGGTTGGACTCCCGATGGCTTTTATTTATTTTTGCCTGCATGAATTTCTTCTTAGTCACCCTGACACAAAAGCTTTATTGCTTCATTCCCGGTCAGCAGTGGATTTTCTTTGAGTCATTAAAATTCACCAATTCTCCAACAATTTTGTGTTATTTTGTAAGTGGCTTGTCTACCTGCTTCTAGGAATTTGGAAAAATACAGCCATTTACTGGATGCTGAACAGCACGTTCCTTGAACATTTTGAATCGACTTACATAAACAAATCATTATCTTTATAAAGTTTTACAGGACTTGCTAGCAAAACTCGAATATCATATATCAGATCGATCCCAGGCCTGGGGAAATGGTTTATTATTTTGTCAGCTGAGTTTTGTAAATATGACAGAAGAAAATCAACAGAATAATGACGGATGAATTTTCCAATAAGATTTATATACAGCAGACGAGGGAAAAACCTTTAAAGCAGACATTTCTCAAGCAGGGTTCCGTACAACCCTAAGGTTCCTACAGAGATTGCTATTCCTTGAGTTGGACTGAAGGACTTCCCATCTAATGGTGCTTGCCTAGTTCCAGGGCCACCACTATTGGGCAGAACCAGTGGCATGACACCAATGATCCTTTTAGCTGTCTGGAAGGGTGGAATTCTGTCCACCACTGGTGGTTGTTTAATTATCAGCAGCTCTACACTTTTATTGTTATTATTTAGTCATCTGATATGGTCATTAGGAGGTACCTACAGACGCTAACAGCTCTTATTTATAGTGGTCAGACAGGTTAGAAGACCCTTTCTGATAGCCATTGCATATCTCCCTGATTCCGAAGGACTGTCCCTGATTTCGAAGGACTGTCCCTGATTTCAAAGGACTGTCCCTGATTTCGAAGGGCTGTCCCTGATTTCAAAGGACTGTCCCTGATTTGGAACAAAGTTCCTCTGTCCCTCTTTTTTCTAATAGGTGTTCCTAATTCCTATCAAAAGAAATTGGGAGATGTGATTGTAAGGCTCCTTTCACACACTCCGTCCGTCGGACCGAGTCCGTTTTTCTCAGCGAGGATTGATCTGCCGATCCCCCGCTGAGCAGGAGGATTACAGCTGTGTCTCTGCGATGTGTGTGGAGACACAGCTGTCAGTTCCCCATGCATCTCTATGGGGGAAATCGGATGGGAACGGACCGTCGGTCCGTTCTCATCCAATCCCATCCGATCCGCTGGACAGATGGAAAATAGGGTTTCCATCCGTCCAGATTTGGCGGATCGGATGTCAGCGGACATGTCTCCGCTGACATCCGATGCCCCATAGGAATGCATTGGGGGACCATTCAGATCCGCCAAAAAAACTGACAGGCGGATCTGAACGGTTCGCCTGTGTGAAAGGGGCCTTAGAGACACATTTTGTTTCCACTTACACCTGATTAAGGTTTTAGCAGGAGTTTCACGAGACCTAGAATTATTCTGAAATGTTGAGAAAGGCTGCTTTAATCACTTTAAGACCGGAAGGATTTGCCCCCTTAATGACCAGGCCCCATTTTGCGATTCGGCACTGCGTTATTTTAACGGACAATTGAGCGGTCGTGCGATGCTGTACCCAAATAAAATTTACGTCCTTTTTTTCCCACGAATAGAGCTTTCTTTTGGTGGTATTTGATCACCTGTGCGATTTTTATTTTTTGTGCTATAAACAAAAAAAGAGCGACAATTTTGGAAAAAAAAAACAATATTTTTCACTTTCTGCTATATAACATTCCCAAAAAAAAAAATTAAATTTTTTTTTAACATTTTAGGCCAATTTGTTTTCTGCTACATATTGCATACATATATACCTGCAGATGCTAAAAGCTCTTATTTATAGTCATCAGACAGGTTAGAAGACCCTTTCTGAATTCCATTGCATATCTCCCAACTGTTCCCGATTTCGAAGGACTGTCCCTGATTTGGAACAAAGTTCCTCTATCCCTCCTCTATCCCTCTTTCCTTTTCATGTGTCCCTCAGTTTTGGTCTAATATACTGTATATAGTTGTATATACAGTAAAATGCAAAATGTATCTTTCGAAAAGTGTTTCCCAGTGCTAAACCTTTCATCCAGTTTCTAAATTGCTGCATTTGTAAATTTCAAAATCCAGTATAAAGGAATAGTAGTAGTTAAATAAAAGCACTCGTGGGTTTAACTAATCTTTTTTTTTTTTTTATAATTCTCCTTTAAGGGGGCGTAGCAGGGGGTGTGCCCTATGCCTACATAATTTTGCTAATAGGTGTTCCTCATTCCTATCGCAAAAAATTGGGAGGTGTGATTGTAAGAGACACTTTTTGTTTCCACTTACACCTGATTAAGGTTTTAGCAGGAGTTCCACAAGACCTAGAATTATTCTGAAGAGTAAAAATGATGAGAAAGGCTGCTTTAAAAGGTCAGTCCAACTAGGGCAGGATTTCCGAATAGGCACTGTAGACATGTGCCTACAAGCGCCCTTCCTTGAGGGGCGCCCATGTGTATGAGTTTGTTTTGTTCAAACTGTTGCTTTTCCGCACTGAGCTTGGTCTATCAGTGGTGTGTGGAGAGCTGTAAGTCCCCACACTCTCCTCACACACCCTCCTCCTAGGTGACTACCCCGCTATCCTCCGCCCAGGTACGTCCGCTCCCCAGCCAGCACCCGATGCTGACCTCAACAACCTTCCCCGCAGCCGTCGCTCCCTCTAATTTTCATAGTTGTCGAGAGCCGTCTGTGGGAGACAGAGAGGGGCATGGTGGGGAGCCGAACTGGTATGCGGAGAGTGGCACTGTGGACCGCAGACATGTCCCGGGTTTCAGAGGCCTTAGCCAGGATCACAAGAACACCTACAAGGTACAAAGTGACTGGGGAGGGTCGATACCAAGTCCTCTGTCTACTGCCTGGAGTTCAGGGAGAGTGCTGGAACTTGTAGTGCCTTCTACACTGGCACTACAGCTTGGGCATGTAGTGTCTAATAGAGCATGCTGGGATTTTTAGTTCTTCTAAAGGATAATGCTGGGACTTGTAGCGTCTTCTAGACTGTGCATGCCGGGACTTAACTGTAATGCCTTAAAATGTGCCATGCTGAGATTTGTAGTCCTTCTGCTGGAGGAATGAGGATGATAATAGAGAGGGATGAAGATGGATCATGTGGTGAAAATAGAGGAATGACTGAGGAAAGAGCACATTGAGAATATAAGAATGATGGCTGGGTTACAAAGCAGAGAGGGATAAGGGTGATTCTAAGAAGAAATGGAGATGATTATAGAAAGGGAAGTTAGGGGGGGGGGGGGCATTAGAATTATCTGCCTATATGCCCCTGAGATGTAAATCTGGCCCTAAGTCCACCCAAATATATTTTATTTATTGGTGGGGCATAGTGGGTTGTGTCCAACTCTGGCCAATTATGGCTGGAACAACAGTGAGGGCTCTGTGCCATAATCACCAACGCTGTACCTTTCCACCAGGGCCTGATCTAGCCTATCAGATCTAGGGTTGCAGTAAAAAAAGTCAGGGGGGGCATAATGTGTCTGTAACTTATAGTCTGTCATACTGGGGGAGATTTACTACAACTGAAGCACTCAAAATCTGGTCGAGCTGTGCATAGTAGCCAAATAGATTCCAACTTCAGGTTATTCAATCGAGCGTAGATAGAGCATTTTTTTTCTCCGAAAATTGGTACAGGAACTCAACCACGACCCCCCCAAAATCCTCCTATCTCACACACACACACCCTCCAAACTGTATCAAATAGTGGGTGTTGCCAAATTTCACTAACAGAGGGGCATTTAATACCAGGAGTGCATTATGTACAGAGTGAAGAGTTTGGGGGTGTTCTGCATACAGAGTGCAGAGTTCAGATGCACAACACTCACAGAGTGCAGAGTTTAGCCTTCTTCCACAGCTGCTAACTTCTGAATTCCTCATCCACATCTCACTTTCACCCCTCTGACCTTTGCATGAAACCCCCCTCCACTGCCCCCATCTTCTCCTCACCTCCTTAAAGGCTCCACTATCTTCTACATGTCAAACGTTTGTTGCTGTATTAAGCTGAAGCACTCAGTCTCTTGTACCTCCTCGCAACAATGTAGCTGGCTCTGCCTCTTTTTCCAGTAGGAGTGTCGGCATCTGCACTGTACCCAAGGAACCTACATCTCTCTTGTCCCCATCCTGCTCTCAGCTGTTGGGAGACAAGCTGTCATTTGAAAACACAGAAGCCGGACTTTTGTGTTTACAAGCAGAGTTGTATAAAGTACTCGAAACCCATACTTGAGTAAAAGTACAAGTGCTCGATCAAAAAGTGACTTGCGTAGAAGTGGAAGTGCTTTATCAAAAAGTGACTTGAGTAGAAGTACTAAAGTATTCAACATTTTTTTTACTTAAGTATTGCAAGTAGTTTTTTTTTTTTAATTTTGCTACTCAAGTACTGAAAGTAAAAGTACAAGTACTGTGTTATGTAGTTATTAAAGAAAGAAGTCAAAAGTTTGAACATCATATTGTTTTTTATTATTTCAAATGATTAACCTAAAGGACAATCACAATTTGTTTTTCATATTTTCTTTTTAGTGGAAAGATTTGGTATAGCAGCTTTTATTTATACATACAGTGGCATTTATTTTCGTATGCGCTGATTTACACATGACATTATACACATTTGTTTGAGCTTCATGAAACCTGCCATCTACTGTTCTGGCAGTGGTAATTTTTATAATAGTAACGAGTAACTATGCAGCACAAAAAAAAAATATTGGAGTAGAAGTATTGAAATCATCGAAAAAATGTAGTGAAGTAAAAGTGGAAGTAGGAGAAAAAAATTCTACTCCAGGAAAGTACAGATACCGCCTTTTCGGTACTTAAGTACAGTAGTGAAGTAGTTCTACTTAGTTACTATACAAGTGATAGTGGTGAGTAGGGAGCAGAGGGCCTGAGCCAAAGGTGGTGGAACTGAGTTCCACCACGTTCCAGCTGAAAAAAAGCCCTGATTGCCCTACATTTTGCCATTCAAAATAAGTTTGTGGGATCCAAGTTTCAAGCAGACCTCCAACCAAAAATTACAAGGTAAAAATGAAAAGCCCAACAAAAGATTCAAAAACCGCTTTTATTGCAATATTTTTCTTCAGTCCAGGGTTTATCCCTGCAGTACCTTTTCACTAAATGGCGTCTGATGGCCAGCATCATTCAACTCACTTCCTCTGAACCCAGGTCATCGTAGACCCACCCCAGCCTGTGATTGGACAGTGAAAGGAGAAGCAGCACAGTAATGAGCTCATATCTATTACTCTGCTCTTTCCTCTGATCAGCAAGCTTCTTGTCAGCACTTGAACTGATTGACTTTTACTGTTTCGTCCTCACACACTTTAGCTCTGCTATGGAATAGATATTGAAAGTGACTTTAAAATCCATACCAGATCCATGCCAAAATTGAAAAAAAAAAACGGCATGGTGTCCCCCCAAAATCCATACCAGCATACCAGAACCTTATCCGAGCATGCAGCCTGGCTGGCCAGGATGGGGGTGGGGGGGGGGGACGAGCAAGTGCCCCCCCCCGAACCATACCAGTCTGCTTGCCCTCAACATGCCCTCAACATGGGGAGGGTGCTTTGGGGTGCACCTTGTCCCCATGTTGATGAGGACAAGAGCCTCTTCCGGACAACCCTGGGCTGTGGTTGTCCGAGTCTGCAAGTGGGGGGCTTATCGGAACCTGGAAGATCCCAGCTCCCCCTATGTGAATGGATATGGGGTACATCGTACCCCTACACATTCACCAAAAAAGTGTACAAAAAAATAAACACAAAAGACAGTTTTTGACAAGTCCTTTATTAAAAAAATAAAAAATAGTTTCCCCAGATGTAAATCCATCGTCAATCACGACGCCCGCCTTACCGGAAAAATAGAAAAAAAAAAGACGCTCCCGCCTCTTCACATGCCTCCCGCGTAAAAGAGCTTTTATAGGAAAGGGGTGGGGACACCTGGTTACATCACCTGGTGGCAGCGCCCCTTCTGACGCTGCGCCTGTAATTTATTCACTGCACCAGCGCAGTGCATTATGGGGCGCTTGTGATGTTAGAAGGGGACGGGGTGTCCCTACCCGTTTCCTATAAAAGAGCTGTCACAGATCAAACAGCTCATTGCGCAGGAGGCGTGTGAAGAGGTGGGAGTGTTTTATTTTTCTATTTTTCGGGTGCGAACTTCCCACAGAGCGCCCCATTTGTTTGTGTGTTTAGCGAACACACAAACAGCTGATGTTCGAGTCGAACTTACGTTTGACTCGAACATCAAGCCCATCCCTACCGGTGGGAATGGGCCCTTAGACTTTCAGACATCTTCCTTGGTATGATAACCTTCCTTCAGACATGCTCAGTGACACATGATCAAAATGTCTAAATGCAATACACTTGGGTCTGCTCAATGCAAAAATAAAAAAAACCTCTGTAAACAACTTCATACTTTTATATAATTGAAAGTTGAGTTATTCACAATGCACACAGATAACTCACGTCTGAATATCTGAAACAGATGTTTTAGCTTGTCAGACATGAAAACATTTGGAAAAAGTAAGTATTACTTCTTGGAGAAGGGACAGGCTGTTGGATCTGTCAGGAAAAAACTGTTGACTGTGCAATAAAGGAGCAGGCCTAGTAAAGGATTGGGCTAAAGATGGATGCCAAGGCAAGAATTGAATTTCTGCCGATGTTCTCAGTGCTGTATACATTACAATGGATGGTCCTTGTATTTTTTCAGCTCTGAAGGAGTAGTACAGACTTGGCGGGATTTGGACCCACTGTCACAAGTGAGGTCAAAGTGACGCCATATGTTCTGGAATGCAGATGGAGCTTGTGAAGTTCTGATGTCAAGTGTGCAATCAATGTTTAAAACATCCTACTGGGTTTACAGTACATTTAAAGGTACATATCTGTATTTTTGTAAATGAATATTTGTTATAAACGGTGCTGAACCCATTTACTAAAATCTGATATAAACGTTAATGTCAGGACAAAAGTTGAAACCTGCAACCTCTGCTGTGTTGGGTGGTGTCTCTTCTTCCTGAGCCACCTGGGATGCTGGAAAGCTCCCTGGATAGTTGCTTGAATGATCTTGCCTTGAACCTTGTTTCTCTTGAACTTTGAAACCTTTGCTCCTCCCATGAACTTCCTATTTTAGCCATGCCTTTGCATTTCCTGTTTGCCAGATTATTGTGCTCTGTCCAGCCAATATCTTGCTCTTGTCTCTCCTGCTGCCATTCGTTGCTAATCTTTGGCTTGTTTACCAACTATGCTTCTGCTTGATCTCTACCTGCGATATCTGCTACTGGATCCCGGCTTGCTCACCTCCTGGTGGGGTGATCCTGAGGACCGTGACTATGGTCCTAACAGGCAGCAAATTCTATCTCCACCATCAGGACATCAAGAGCTCTGGTGAACACTGGTTAGTGCTTAGACTCTGCACCTCAGATGAGCCTGTGTCATCTGCCAGGGTGATCTGCTTGTGTATTTATCCTGCTGGTCGATGGGAGCCTCTCTATTGCTATAGCTACTGGTCCCCAAGCCTGACCCAAGACTGTGACATTTACAATTTTAAAGTTTGAGTTTAATATGCTTATAAGGGGGCTTGTGATTCACTGAAAAATTGGCGCCAACACACACTTCTGCCCCTCTTCTTCCCCGATAAGACAGGGACCCACCTGCTGGAAGCTGTTAACCTTCACCATATTGTGCCCACTCTCTGTTCCCTAAAGTTGGCAGTGACAGTTCACATTACATCACACAGATATATTATCTAGGGTCACTTGGCATTCTAGTTTCTGTACAATTCTTCTAGGACCTCCAGGTGAATATCACTTACAACAGAGAACACTTGGTCTGGTCTAAAAGGCCTTTGCATCCAGCTCTTAGCCTCCACCCATCCTGCCTTTTATATGGGCAATTACAACACCCGTGACATCATTACAGCAAGGCTTTGTCTAAAAGGGACCTAACATTCAGTTACACCATTCCCTTATACCACACACACTATTATGGAACCGAGCCACCTAGTGGCAGACTAGTTAATTGCACCTGCTTTGCTTTTAAATATAACCTTTTCATTACATAAACATTTTCATTTCATTCCATATCTTAGCTCTGTGCTTCTCTATGCAATGCTGGCAGATCATGATCTAATAGAAGGTGCCAGCAGGTTGCTGTACATAGCTTCCAGAAAACATCACAGCACACTGGCTCAGTATTCCTCTCAAGAGCCCTTGGCCCTGATCTAAACAGTGGGTTGGTTCTTGGGAGGAGTTGACCAAACATCAAAACGCCTTGATGGATGGATGCCAATTTGCTGCAGGGAAACAAAAGGGTGTACCTGAGGAAGTGGTGAAGACCACAGGACTGCACCTTTAAGTATATGACTGAAGGTGTAAAAACTTGATGTAGAGACCCTGCCATAAGCAGGTGTATCCCAAGCTTAAATTTGGTGTTGTTGCTGAACTGTAGTCAGTCTGAACTTGCATTGTTATAGTTCTGCTTTTGTTGGGTTGTGATCAAGCTCTGGTTACATTTTGGTTCCGCCTGATGTTGGGGAGTGTCCCTGGTAATAAAAGATACAATAGGTCTGAGTTGTGAACATTTGTCCTCCTGGCCAACCACCATTAGGTTTACTGACAGTGGTACATGCTAGGAAAGGATATAAATATTTGGGGTGCCCTCCCAGAAGGGTCCTATTTCCCTGTCTCTTGAGCTGTTGCCCAGGCTGTTGCCTGGAGAAGACGCTGTGTTGGAGACCTTTGCCACAAAGGCCTGCTGCTTGGGGAGGGTGAAACTTAGAGTGGGCTAGAGTTTGGGGCCTAAAAGCTTACTCTGCCTAGCTGGAGGGTACATACAGGAGAAGTGTCTCTGAGATCTAGACTGGAACACCAGGAGAAGGAGCTTTACAGTTGAAGGCAGAGTGCCCTTAAGTGCTGGGTAAAAGCTGCTGCTCGTAGACATTTCAGGAAATCTGGTAGCTCAACTGTAAAAGGTATCTGTTCTGTGAAAGCTGCAGTCTAAAAAGTAAAGAATGCCGTTCTTATTTCTGTATTGACTAGGGGTAAAAACCTCGGGCCATTTTTTGGTTGCTTTTTGGGCTTCCTTTGCCCTAACCCTCCTTTCTTGGGTTCATTATGCCATATTAACCTTCTTTTAAATGTTCTAAAGCGATCGATGCCAATTTTCTTCCACCCCACATAAAGTAAAGATTATTCCCTGAGGTTTGAAATCCTAGCCCACCAACCCATTTCGGGACTCTCAATCACCTAGCTGGGGTAGGGGGGTACAACATTCATGAGATTCATTTTTAATAAAACGTAAAGAGTAAACCTTGTTTTACAATGGTGGGATAACACTGATATATGACCTGAGACAGCCATTATTATTAGTGATGATGATTTGTAGGTCAGTCACCTCTTGCTGTTTTTGGTGACAGATTTGTCTAGCATTAGGCTGCTGGTGGCATCATTATGAGGAATTCCTTTTTTATCCATTGATGCTTTAGTCAGTTAATAAACGGACTGTAGCATCAATGGATAAAGAAGGATTTTTTTTTTTAATTTGATCTCTTTAAACATCAAAGTGAAACTTTAATGTCATGTAAACACCAAACAATGATCACATCTGTCCTGGATGACTGCCACAAGGGCATATAGTTGGCAGATGAAGGACTTTTTATTCTGGTTTAGGCAACAGAAGTTTTGCGAGCTGACATCAGTTAATAAGTGCTCAAAATTGGCCTGGCAGGTCTCTTTTGGAGAAAAGAATTTTTTCTTCCATCATGCATTCAAAAATGTTGCCAGTTTACGGATACTCTATATCTACATAGGACTACATAATTTCAAAGCAAAGCAAAAACCCAACATACATGAATGTCCAAATGAATCTAAACAAAATGTATTACATATTGTTGTCATTCTAAAGCAGCCACAGCCTGAGATGAAACGCCTGTCCCCTGCCAGCAGCTAAAGAATGACATCTTTGCTCTTTGTAGGGAAGCAGAGGTCTTTCTGTAGAGATCGGGCATGACCCCTACTGAGTCCGGTCCTTAGCTTTGCACTTAGCAAAGCTTATAGTCCTCACTGATTGGAGAGCTCTGGATCTGACCAAGCAGGGGGACATGTTGGACCTCTGCAAAGAGGTAACTGCTTTCCCACAGAGAACAATAGACCCATTCTGCAGTATGCTGACAGGGGACAGGCTTTTCTCCTCATGCTGTGTCTGATTTTAAAGAAAACTGTAAGAGAACTATAGGACTTTGCACTACATTAAACTGAAAGTACAATTTGGCTTTAAACACCAAAGGGCATTGTTCAGAATTAGAGATGAGCAAATTGATTCAAAATTCAGGAAAACTGGTGAATCACTATTTTCTTTCATTTGCTCAAGCATATTAGTACTGGCGTGATCAGTTTACAGAGAAGAATACAATTTGTGAATCACGATTGTTTGAATTTCAGAATAGTGTGATGGTCCCCAAACTGATTTGTTTAATAATATTCTGGTAAAATAAAATGGGCCTGTTTTCTTCTAAAAGGTCCAAGCTTTGTACCCTTGATTCTGCAAATGCACACCATTGCGCCATAGGTAGCATTGCTTGGAGTATAGCTAACCCATAGAAACGAATGGGGCCTCGACATGTATGCACACAATAAAGTGGAGCCATTCGGGACAATGCTGGAAGAAAGATTGCTGGACTGGAGAGAAAGACAAGTATTATTTCATGTGGGCTGCACTCAGTGGGACAAATTTACTAACAGCAAGGTTGTCTCTTAAAGGACAAGTCCTGTTCATAGAAAGCTGTTTACATGGGTGCAGGGAAGAAAATTTTGAATTATGTGTCAACTAAAAAAATCATAGCGAGATGCAGATTGAAATGGTATTGAAATTTTAAATGGCCTTAAAGTGAAAAATAGTTTTGGGTAGCAAATGTTTATTTAAGAGAAGGTTCATTTAATAATATACTGTACCTAGGGATTAAAATATTGTGTGTGTATATATATATATATATATATACTTTCTAATAGTGACATACAAAGTAAATCCAGGAACAACCCAATAACTGTGAGTCACATTATTCATTTAAACCACTTTTATTCACCCAGCTAGTTTTTTTTTATAACTACTGTATGAATTGTCCATTCACATAGATAATACAGATCCTCTGTTCAAACTTGTCAGAGAGATCCGATGTTTATGTATTGAATTTACTTGCGCACTGTAATTCCAAGTACTTTGACTTAAATTGAGCATCAAATGAAGCCACATATTGGGGATTTAAACATTTTTAATTAGGAAGCGTCTGAAATTTCGTCCCAGGATGTCGGCTAATTGCGGAGCTGAGGATCTCCTTCCTAAGTACTCACCACTGAGCAAATACAGGAAACTCCTAAACAAATTTGATAAAGCCCGTCCTTTGATTCATTTAGACTAATGCCATAAGACAGAGAAGAAGGACTTTCTATGTGCTAACCCACTGATTGCAAATTTGCAGCTATGCCGTTGACAGTGAGTTCTGGGATTTCTAAAGCCATCTTATTTTTTCTACGGTTCTAATGGCGCTTTTCCACTGCATGGAACCGAACGGTTCGGCTCGCTTTTGTGCTTTTCCACTGCTGGTACCGCATGGTATGGTGTAGGAACGGTTCGGTACGGTAGGGTACGGCAGCGCTTTTCCACTGCATGGAACCGAATGGTACGGCTCTCTAAAACAGTACCTACTCGATTGTGGTTCCAAGAGGTACCATACCCGGTACCATATCCCACAATCCTTTGCATGCAGTCACTACTAGCCACTGATTGGTCATAGAATCCCACCCACCCCGTTGTTATCCCACCCACTTAACTTTAGTACTACTTTAGTGGAAAAGCAAACCATACCGTACCGTACCGAACCGTTCCAACACCGTACCATGTGGTACCAGCAGTGGAAAAGCAAACCGGTACTTGCAGTGGAAAAGTGCCATTAGTGATCTCAGTTTCTTTAGCCCCTGTGGATGGGTAATATTTTATTTAGAATGACCAATATGCCTATCCTCACTTGAATTGCCCTACCAGCCTCAGCCACAGCCCCCCCCTCCCCCAACTTAGTCAACCACTGGACACAACATATGTGCAGCAAAAGCTGCTTTTTCAAATGATCAATTGTTGATCTGCAAAGATTGTCCAACATGTTGCACAAACATTGCAATAGCAATTTCTTTTAAATGTGTTTTTGGATTTCTAAAAGCCATCTAAGCTTCTGTAGGGTTTTTAGGGACCCCAGTTTCTATATCCTCTTCAGATGACTTATCTGTCATATAGAATAACCAGTATGCTCATCCTCACTTGTAAAGCACTACCATGTTATTTTCCTTTACATAACTCAGCCAACCAGATGATGCAACACATGTGCAGCAAAACGTGTTTTCACAAATGATCAGTTGTTGGTCCTGCAAAGGTTGTCCAACATGTTGAACATTAATTTCAAATAATGAGTTCTTCCACTGCTCACAATTACTCTGATCATTTTTATTTGTCAACTGATTGTGGGTTGCGGTCTCTCCGTAACCTCAGAAGGGTCGTTTTGGTGATACCTCCATTTGGAAGGAAACAAAGAAAAAAGGAGTGGCGAAGGAGGAGGTCAAGACCACACAAGGAACAATAATAAAGCAATAAAAATTTAAGTCATTATAGGGATCCATCAATTGTTAAAAAAGTCAATATAACAGTGTAGCAATAAGTACAACGGGAATTTTTTTGAACAAACAGCCAAGTGGCTATTCACATAAGTGAAAGATAATCAGGCATGTGTAAAGGGTGATGTCTGGAGTTGCTATCGATACCCCGGGGTGAACCACAAACAGTTCACCATTTTGTAGCCGAGTGAACGGGGACAGGTGGCAGAGTGTCAGCCAGTCAATCTTGTAACCAGTGTGCTGGACTGAACGTGACGTCAACACACAAGTTGACACTCTGCCACCTGACCCACATCCGCTTGTCTACAGAAAGGCAAACTGTTTGTGGTTCACCCCTGGGCATCAATAGTGACTCCAGTCATAACCCTTTACACACGCCTGATTATCTTTCACCTATGTTAATAGCCACTTGGCTGTTTGTTCAAATAATTTGCCGCTGCATTTATTGCTACACTTAGTCCGGTGCACCCTGCTGTCCTTTGTTTTTGTCTTCTAGAGAGTTGCTTCAAAGCCCAGTGACCATTAATATAAACTAAGAACTGGAATCCCCAATGCACACAACATGCAGTCTTGTCTATAACCTATTCCTTTGTAGTCACTCCATCATGTTGGTTGACTTTTGGGTCCAACTTCTGTTCCTTGTTTTCCTCTCACTTTATCCCCATGGACACATCCTCTATAATCATGAACCATATATCCCTTAGATACAAGGGATGACAGCTCTTCCCAAGCTAATAAACAGTGAACTAAACATGGTAAAATAAATATACCACAAATTAAAGTTCATGATATGAAATAATCCACACATGTATGTGCACACTGTTAATAGCAGTTCACTCTCCTTTCTGTGCAAAAAAAAGTGCTGATGGTGTGAAGAACTCCCAAGCCAGATGGCTCCTAAAGACGTCATATTTTTATGATGAAACATGTTGGATAGTAGCTTCCAGTGAAATCACATCCTGTTCCTGTTGGTAAGCTACGGCAACCATCTTGGAAAAGGCATGACGTGTGTAGAAGGCTACTGATACTGTTTATTGTGTAAGTGCAAATTTTTACATTTTTATGGTTGAATAAATGAAAATTTCACTATATGGAGCCTTCTTCTCTTCTTTAATTCATGCCACTTATTGGAAATATGGTGGGATCATATACTACCAGTGTGGGCATTGTGGAAACTATTTAAAGTGGAGGATAACTGCAGAGACGCAGGAGTGGATGTATAAAGAGCTGTTGGTGGACTCACTTGGTAAAACAAGGAGTCAATGTGATCTGGTGAGTGTGTTGTGTATAAGATACTTCTATCTTTAGGATTTTTCCTCTGCTTGGATTCATCTGGCTTGGGAGTTCCTCAAACTACCAGCACTTTTTTTTGCACAGAAAGGAGAGTGAACTGTTATGAGCACTGAGCACATACACGTGTAGATCATTTCATGTTATGAACTTTGATTTGCGGATGACTTATTTTACCACATCAAGGTTCACTCTTTATTAGTTTGGAAAGCGCTGTCATTCCTTGTATCTAGGGGATATATGGTTCATGATCTATAAATTGATTCATCACTAGTAGGTAGCAGCTACCATCATTGATTTTAAATACCATATATACTCGAGTATAAGTCGACCCGAATATAAGCCGAGGCACCTAATTTTACCACAAAAAAGTGGGAAAACTTATTGACTCTAGTATAAGCCTAGGGTGGGAAATGCAGCAGCTACTGTACCCAACTGAACCACCACAAGACACAAAACCGGGGCTGCGGGCATGGTACAGGAGATGGTGCAGGTCATGGTATAGGCATGGCACAGGTCATGGTATAGGCATGGCACAGGTCATGGTACAGGCATGGCACAGGTCATGGTACAGGCATGGCACAGGTCATGGTACAGGCATGGCACAGGTCATGGTACAGGTATGGCACAGGTCATGGTACAGGAGATGGTATAGGCATAGCACAGGTGATGGTATAGGCATGGCACAGTAGGTACAGGCATGGCACAGTATGTACAGGCATGGCAAAGTAGGTATAGGCATGGCACAGTATGTACAGGCATGGCAAAGTAGGTATAGGCATGGCACAGTATGTACAGGCATGGCACAGGAGATGCAGTGCTGTGGGCATGGTACAGGAGAATGTCCTGTACCATGCCTGCAGCACTGCATGAGGAAATGCAGGAGCTGCGGAGGAGTGGCACTTACCTTTCCGGTGAGGCGCCTTCGATTTAAAAATCGTGCCACCTGACGCCAATACGTCACCGTGAATGCGCCGCCGATGCTCGGGAAAGCCCTTACATGTTCAGCTATTCCCGGGCAAGCGGCACATGCGCGGTGACACGTCGGCGCCGGGCGGCGCAATTTTTAAAAAGACAGTGACTCGAGTATAAGCCGAGGGGGGGCATTTTCAGCATGAAAAAACATGCTGAAAATCTCAGCTTATACTCGAGTATATATGGTATATATATATATTTTTGGTTTGATTTGTCATTTGAAGTATTTGTATCACCATTAGCGTGGGTACATTCAGGTACACGTCCTCTATAATGCCTCTGGAGGCCAAGAACTGTGACACTGCTCTTTGGATTAAAACTTTACTGTGACATTATTATGAAGGGTTTTTAAGAAACCAAATTGTCACTAGAAAGGTGACATAAAAAACTGCAGCTCTTAGGGCAAAACTAGCTGGAGTGTATAATGAAGGATAAGAAGGATGAGAATTAGCACATGTGGAAGCATAAAGCTTTATTAGGCAGTACATTCTGCTCTCAGTGCCAACTAAATACACTTGAAAAAGTAATTCTCTACAATTATCTTGTTCTAGCTGAAACAATCGACACAGATAAATCTTCGAACTCTACTTGGCTTTCTTGGAGAGACATTATGGCAGTGGAGGATGATCATTCATTACAAGGACTCTTGGTGATAATCACTGGAAAATACTGTGATTGAGTCTTTATTACAACTCTTATGTTGTATTGAAAGAGCTACCATTCCTTTGTAGTTTGGCAGAAATTGTGTGAAATGTTAGTGCTTTCTCTGATGACAGGTCACCTTGTTCTACCCAAACTTTCCTTCTATGCCGATCTTGGGTGTTACAAACTGGAACTTGACTTACCAAGAGTTCCTTACCCTTTTACAGAATATACTGTACATACTGAGGAGTTATGGAGGTTGGCACTACTAACCTCACCTTCGATTTGATTGATGTTCCCGGAGGGAAACGCCAAATGAAAAAGGATTTAGGAAAACTAGAAGAATGGTCAGAACTCTGGCAACTAAAAAATTTAATGTGGATAAGTGCAAGATAATGCACCTGGGGCGTAAAAACCCAATGGCAGAATATAGAATATTTGACACAGGCCTGACCTCAGTATCTGAGGAAAGGGATTTAGGAGTAATTATTTTAGAAGACTTAAAGGTGGGAAGACAATGTAATAGAGCAGCACGAAATGCCAGCAGAATGCTTGGATGTATAGGGAGAGGTATAAGCAGTAGAAAGAGAGAAGTGATTATGCCGCTGTACAGAACACTGGTGAGACCTCACTTGGAGTATTGTGCGCAGTACTGGAGGCCATATCTCCAGAAGGATATACATACTCTAGAGAGAGTTCAGAGAAGAGCTACTAAACTAGTACATGGATTGCAGGAAAAACTTACCAGGAAAGGTTAAAGGACCTTAACATGTATAGCTTGGAAGAAAGAAGAGACAGAGGGGATATGATAGAAACTTTTAAATACATAAAGGGAATCAACTCGGTAAAGGAGGAGAGCATATTTGAAAGAAGAAAAACTACCACAAGAGGACACAGTTTTAAATTAGAGGGGCAAAGGTTTAAAAGTAATTTGAGGAAGTATTACTTTACTGAGAGAGTAGTGGATGCATGGAATAACCTTCCTGCAGAAGTGGTAGCTGCAAATACAGTGAAGGAGTTTAAGCATGCATGGGATAGGCATAAGGCTATCCTTCATATAAGATAGGGCCAGGGACTATTCATAGGATTCAGATATATTGGGCAGACTAGATGGGCCAAATGGTTCTTATCTGCCGACACATTCTATGTTTCTATGTTTCTATTTGTTTCCTGGCTGTCATAATAATGCATTCTTTTTTGGGTTACTAACCTAGAAATGGTATGCAGAAGTTCTGACTTTCTTTGAATTTTGCTTGATGCACCATTGCCAAGGGCCTCTGGCATACAAGGCAAAGTACAATCACCCTATCCACGAGCTGAGATGGATGAAGCTTGCACATCTGCACGTACGGCTTCTGAACTGGTGCAGGGTAAACAAAGGCAATTGCTGTCTACTGTCCCCTGGGGTTACCACAATTTGGTCCAAGGTAATTTATTGTGATGTAGGGAGGTGTTGCAACATAGTTAAACCAGTGTGATTTTGACATAATAGGCATTTTAAAACAGATTATTATTATTGAAAGCAAACTGTTCTCTTCTACTTGGAAACGGAAGTCAGTTATTTATTAGGAATCAAAAGTGCACATTTTATTCTGTGAAGCGTCCTTTTCAAAAAGGCACTGGAATTAGGTTTCTGGTAAGAGAATTTCTTAAAATATATACACAAAACCAATGCAGCACTCATATATGAAATGCCACATATTGAGGAGGTGTTAAATATCATCATAATCATACCAGTGCTTCAAATTGAATGGTATATGACCTAAAACTGAAAAAAGAAAAAAAATAATCGCGCTATAAACAATAGTGATGAAGCAGCAACTTCAAGTGTGACCAAACCCTCAAACAAACTAAGTAAAAATAAGTCGCGCTTAGTGAAAATTGAACAAGTAAATATCCAAAAAAATATAAATATCAGTTGATCAAGTCCTGATAGTATTGTGAATAGTGAAATAATGTGTATATATAAATCACATTCAGTGGTTAAAGAACAAATACAGTAATCCCCCGCTCCATCGCGGTTCAGTTTTTGCGGTCCTGGTAATTCGCGTTTTTTTTTGTAATGTTATTTTACTATATAAATTATTAAAAATGAAATATTTTTGTGTTTTCCATAGCTCTTGCTATGTCTCTTAGTATCTTTTATGTGTTTAAATGAGTTTCTATTGTTTTAAAAGTGTGTTTAAAGACCTTAAAATGCTTCTACATGTACAGTGACAGTAAAATAAACATGCCTACAATGCATTTTAATAGGGTTTTTCTATTTCGCGGAATTTCACTTTTCGCGGCTGGGTCCGGAACGTAACCCCCGCAATGGAGGGGGGTTTACTGTAAATATCATAAATAAAAAATGTATCAGATTCCAAGTCCTGATACTGAAGTGTGGGTGATGATAAAATAGTCTCTAAATAATCAAAATAATGTAGTACAATAGGAATCCAGACTTCCCTTAGGAAATGCGCTTACCAAATAAATGATTAAAAAAGGAAGGGTATTATATCCAAGACATTTGGTTGAAGATGGCCCAGATTTTAACTCACAGGTTTGGATGGCGTGAAGTTATGGAAAAAAGAAAGAACGCCATAGCACAGTGATGGCGAACCTTGGCACCCCAGGTGTTTTGGAACTACATTTCCTATGATGCTTCACTACACTGTAGAGTGCATGAGCATTATGGGAAATGTAGTTCCAAAACATCTGGGGTGCCAAGGTTCGCCATCACTGCCATAGCATAATACCTCACAACAAATGAATCTTATACACCCTAAAGTGCACCAAGTAGGATCAAAGAAATTGTGTCCACCACCAGATGTGAAGCTGCTTACCAGAGGTATTAAATGAGTATTCATGAACCAGCACACAAAGAAGCTTATCCCAATATTGGTTACAGAGAGGAAATGGCATAGACGTGGAGATTGAACCACCACCGATTAAATAGCCCCTTACCGAACTCAAGATGACAGGGTAAGAGATAGATCCTATGAAGAACCAACTGCCAACACCGACAAACTGAGCCCCTTACCAAACCAGCATGGTAAATCGTTTTAGAACAGGGAGTCAGGCCACTCAGCACTCAACATGGATGGTGAACCAGATATGTTGTCGGATCGTCCTCAATAGCCAGATGTTAGACCAGATAGCCAACCCACCGGATGAATAGCATGGACCTTCTCTGCTGCCAATTCTAGCATGTCATCTCAACTATTTATATTTTATATTTTATATTTATATTTTTTTGGATATTTACTTGTTCAATTTTCACTAAGCGTGACTTATATGACCTAAAACACAAACTAAAATTAAATGTAAAATAGTCAGTGAGTATATTCAAAATTGTGGTCAATTTCAAAAGTAGAAGAGAAGTCCCACACGCCGTGGTAAAAGTTTAAAAACTCCAAAGATAGCCAGAGTGACAACCCTCACTCTCATGGAAGGCTTACCAGAACAATTGTGCTCCCCATATAAGAGTGGTCAAAAATGCTTTTTACTTCAATGGATCATCCACCCAATACAGGAATATTCTTCACAGGATATCCAAAAATGTTTAAATGGTCAAGCAACAACCTCCTCTACACTCCTCCTGAGCTCCTCAATCCCCAGCTCTCATCAACAAGATTGTGGAATACATCACATACATGTAATGAAAGAGATGCTCCACATAGTATGAAAATGCAATATACTGTAAAAACAATTCATTATGGGTAAATGCACTTACAAAGTATCCAAATTGAAAAGCATGTCTCAAGAATCCCACAGTACTATTTTCCAGTAACAAAGAGGGCCGCCAGCCGTTTGCACATATGTAATGGCGTGTGTGTGTGGCTCTTCCCTTCATGTTTTGTTATACGTGACATCATTTTTAATACAGCAAAACAAAAATGAACTAACACAAACTTTGAAGTGGTTCTAAAACCAAGATATTTTTATCTTAAAGTGGAGTTCCACCCAAAAGTGGAACTTCCGCTTTAGGTAGTGCTAACCCCCTGACATGCCACGTTTGGCATGTCATTTTTTCTGGGGGGGGGGGGGGGGAGCGGGTACCTAGTTTTGACAGGTACCCGCTCCCACTTCCGCTCGGAGCGCCGCGGCGCCCTGAGCAGAAGTTCTCCTCTCCCCCTCCCTCCCTTCAATCTTCTGGGACATGTCAGAGGTCCCAAAGATTGCTGGCCAATCACGACGTGTAGCGCAACTCGTGCATGCGCAGTGCGTACCCGGCTGTGAAGCCGCAAACTGTCACAGCCGGGTGCCCACACCAGTGATGCCGGCGCCGGAGAGCAGAGAGGGAGAAGAGCAAGGCTTCGGGCGGCCGCATCGCTGGACCGTTGGACAGGTGAGTGTGTTAGGCTGGAACTCCGCTTTAATGTATCCCAGCATTAAAGCGGTGTTGCAGCCTAGGGGAAAAAAATTAAAAGTTAGCAGCTACAAATACTGTAGCTGCTGACTTTTAATATAAGGACATTTACCTGTCCAGGGATCCCGCAATGTCAGCACCCGAAGCCAATCTGTCCATCAGCTCCCGGTGCAGGCGCCGGCATCTTCACTAAGGGAAACAAGAAGTGAAGCCCTGTGGCTTCACAGCCTGCTTTCTACTGTGCATGTGCAAGTCGATCTGCACTTTCTGAATGGTCCCGCTGTCTTCTGGGACCTGTGTGTCTCCCAGAAGGTGGTGGGGGAGGGGGGTAGGGAGCGGAAATTGCGTAGAATCGGAAATGGGAGTGGGTACCTGGTTTTGGCAGGTGTCCCCTCCCCCCCAAAAGGTGCCTAATGTGAAAGCGGAGGAGGGGAGGAAGCAAACAAGCGGAGCTTCTCCTTTTGGGTGAAGCTCCGCTTTTAGGTAAAAATGTCCCAATAGCAGTATCCCTCCCTCATTACCCTAAATACTAACCTGAATCCTCACTTGATCCAGCACTGTTTGTAGCAGCTCTCTCCCTTCTCCCCTATCTAACAGGCTCTGCTGAGATTGCAAGAGCCATTGCTCCTGCTGCTGTCCATCAAATCCTTTGAACAGAGAGTGGGAGGGGCACTCTGTGTGTGTCTATGAACGCACACAGCTCGGCTCAGTAGCTGCTTCTATGTTGCTTTAAGGCTCATGTGAATGTTGTATGTCGAATGTAAAAAAGAGTCAACAGAAAAAAAGCTTTAAGAAAAGTTTCTTTAACCCCTTCCCAACCCCGGAAGGCCTTTAGCTGGGCCTTTGTGTCAGGGAGCTGATGGACTTTCCGATCCTGTGATCACTATGACTGGCTTTCACAGATCGGGAAATCTCAAACAATGTTGTCAGTATTCCTAGTTGTCTTCTGTGCACTACAAAACATCTCCTCCAGTTATTAGGGCTCAGGAGACCAGGAGGTGTATGAAGTTTAGACCAGGAGAGCAGCCTAGGGTAACAATGCTGCTCCTCCATACATAGAATACAGTGCAAGAGTGGATCATCAAATAAAAAAATAAAGGAAAAAAAAAGTCTTCTAGATTGTAAGCTCTAACGAACAGGGCCCTCTGATTCCTCCTGTATTGAATTGTATTGTAACTGTACTGTCTGCCCTCATGTTGTAAAGCACTGTGCAAATTGTTGGCGATATATAAATCCTGTATAATAACAATAAAAAAGTCTGAAAATTTTAAAGCCAATTCAGCCACTACATTCAAGAACTGGTAAGTTGATTTATAGATTTTTTTTGGCGTTAGATATGCTTTAAGTATTTCAGGATATAAGACTCTTTTCACTTGTTTTAAGGCTGGAAAAGTAATCCCCATTGACCGCTTTGCTGTAATCAGGTTCTGATTGAACGGCAATCATCTTTTATTTCTTTTACTCTTGTCTGTCCCAGTGCTCATTAAGTGAGCAGTAAAGGAAAAAGTGTTTTATCTGATTTCTCTGTAAAATGGTCAAATATCATCTTTTTAATGAAGATCAATGTAGTGCCAGTAGCTGACTCACCTCCATAATTAAGTATGCCTGAATGATCCCTGAGTGGATTAACTTTTTCCTGCCTATAGTGATAACAAATGGAGCAGAGGAAATTTATGATAGCTCCTTTATCTGTAGTGAAGGAGAATAGTTCCATCCTCAGTTGGGTAATACTATACCTATAGCAGGGGCTGACCTGCAACTTTTGGCCAAGGGGAGAAGTACAACACAGAGGCCCATGGTGCAGCGACTTTGCCCCCCTCTTACTTACTTACTTACGTTTACCACAACTCAATCACTCTCCCTTATGCTACAAAGGCACTGCCACCATAGTATGTAGTATGGCAGTGGCAGCTAAGGGTTTTACACACTCCCAGTGGATAAAGACATTTGGCCTGTGTGTAAAACCCCCTGGCACCACTGTTGTACTATGGATGACAGTGGCAGTGCCTTTGCAGCATAAAGGGGAATGGTTGGGTGGTGGTAAACGTGGCTCAGCCATGCATTTTTACTGCCCTGAAAACAAATGAAAACAAGGCCTAAAAGAAAGCATCTCACTTACTGTGTATTAACCTGACAAGCCAAGTGTTGTCTGTCATATGGAAACAATCCATTAACAGTGTAGCCACCAGTTCACTTCCACACACCCCCGTTAGTGACGGCCACCCCCCCCCCCCACACACACACACACACACGCACCAATCCTCAGCCATGTTTCCTGGGCTCCATGCACCCATTGGCAGACTTTGGACTGGCATGGCAGGTGCCAACAGGTGGAGGGAAGGGAGATCAGCGAACGCCCGTTTGCTGATCTCTCCTTACTATTTGATGACATATCGCCAAAAGTAATACAGAAACTAATTTTGGGCATCGGGGCGGCACCGCAAAGTCGGTGTCGCACCGATTCAGCCGATTCCATTGCTGGCAATTGGCTCCAAATTGACATGCAATTTGACATGTCAAATCGCATGTCAAATCAGACCAATGTGAACGTAGGCTGAGGCCAGGCTGGGGCAGCAAATTTGCAAATGCAGTGTTGAGAGTGGACAAGCAAAGTCTCTCCTCCTGCCTCTGGTGCATAAGCACCAATATCCCTAGGATTATTTTTCTCAAATCAAAATCCATGTCATGTCATGTACAGTGGGTACGGAAAGTATTCAGACCCCCTTAAATTTTTCACTCTTTGTTATATTGCAGCCATTTGCTAAAATCATTTAAGTTCATTGTTCTTCCTCATGAATGTACGCATAGCACCCCATACTGACAGAAAAACACAGAATTGTTGACATTGTTGCAGATTTATTAAAAAAGAAAAACTGAAATATCACATGGTCCTAAGTATTCAGACCCTTTGCTCAGTATTTAGTAGAAGCCCCCTTTTGATCTAATACAGCCAGGAGTCTTTTTGGGAAAGATGCAACAAGTCTTTCACACCTGGATTTGGGGATCCTCTCCCATTCCTCCTTGCAGATCCTCTCCAGTTCTGTCAGGTTGGATGGTAAACGTTGGTGGACAGACATTTTTAGGTCTCTCCAGAGATGCTCAATTGGGTTTAAGTCAGGGCTCTGGCTGGGCCATTCAAGAACAGTCACGGAGTTGTTGTGAAGCCACTCCTTCGTTATTTTAGCTGTGTGCTTAGGGTCATTGTCTTGTTGGAAGGTAAACCTTCGGCCCAGTCTGAGGTCCAGAGCACTGTGGAGAAGGTTTTTGTCCAGGATATCCCTGTACTTGGCCGCATTCATCTTTCCCTCGATTGCAACCAGTCGTCCTGTCCCTGCAGCTGAAAAACACCCCCACAGCATGATGCTGCCACCACCATGCTTCACTGTTGGGACTGTATTGGACAGGTGATGAGCAGTGCCTGGTTTTCTCCACACATACCGCTTAGAATTAAGGCCAAAAAGTTCTATTTTGGTCTCATCAGACCAGAGAATCTTATTTCTCACCATCTTTGAGTCCTTCAGGTGTTTTTTAGCAAACTCCATGCGGGCTTTCATGTGTCTTACACTGAGGAGAGGCTCACGTTGGGCCACTCTGCCATAAAGCCCTGACTGGTGGAGGGCTGCAGTGATGGTTGACTTTTTACAACTTTCTCCCATCTCCTGACTGCATCTCTGGAGCTCAGCCACAGTGATCTTTGGGTTCTTCTTCACCTCTCTCACCAAGGCTCTTCTCCCCCGATAGCTCAGTTTGGCCGGACGGCCAGCTCTAGGAAGGGTTCTGGTCGTCCCAAACGTCTTCCATTTGAGGATTATGGAGGCCACTGTGCTCTTAGGAACCTTAAGTGCAGCAGAAATCTTTTTGTAACCTTGGCCAGATCTGTGCCTTGCCACAATTCTGTCTCTGAGCTCTTCAGGCAGTTCCTTTGACCTCATGATTCTCATTTGCTCTGACATGCATTGTGATCTGGAAGGTCTTATATAGACAGATGTGTGGCTTTCCTAATCAAGTCCAATCAGTATAATCAAACACAGCTGGACTCAAATGAAGGTGTAGAACCATCTCAAGGATGATCAGAAGAAATGGAAAGCACCTGAGTTAAATATATGAGTGTCACAGCAAAGGGTCTGAATACTTAGGAACATGTGATATTTCAGTTTTTCTTTTTTAATAAATCTGCAGAAATGTCAACATTTCTGTGTTTTTCTGTCAGTATGGAGTGCTATGTGTACATTCATGAGGAAGAAGAATGAACTTAAATGATTTTAGCAAATGGCTGCAATATAACAAAGAGTGAAAAATTTAAGGGGGTCTGAATACTTTCCGTACCCACTGTATGTGCCCCATCACTGACCTCTGCCCCTGTACTCCAGTGCTGCCTCTGGCCTGGTGCAGCATGCATAACCCACTAATAATAACATCCTTCCTTCTCTTGAATCCCTTCAAATCAACATCCTGCTCCACTGCCCCTGACTGTGTCTTATCATGCCATTAGCAGATCAATTAGTTCTTCTTCTCACTCACTTTTCACAGTCACTGCCCCTAGTGTGTCCCGATGATGCTCTCCTCCACCAGGCTCCTCTCCTCCATAAGCTGCAGCTCCACCCCTCCTGACTGATGTCAGCAGGGAATCCTCGATCCGGCCCGCCCCCTGCATCTGTCGGAAGGAGAGAGGGGAGAGGAGAGGGAGAGCAGGGAGCAGGGCGGCGATTTGCTCACATAGCTTGACATTCCAGACATTTAGGGGGGGGGGGGCACTCACCCCCCCTTGCCCCCCCTCCCCCCCGTGCGGACGCCCATGTATATGGAATTGCTGATCATCTTCTTCTAAGCATTGCGACCAGGGAGACATTCTTCCACCAATGTGAGGCTGGCCATACACAGCCAAGATTTGAATGATCAACTTGGGTACAAGCAGTCTGTCAGATTCTCTGCTATAGCCGCTAGAGATAATCACTTGACTGACCCACCCCAGAGGGAGAAGACAATGCCCTGGCAGGAGGGATTCCCCTGTCAGCACTGTGTTGTTGGGGGACTTGAGCAAATTTCTTTCCTGCAACCCTGCATGGGTTCTTTGATACCTAAAAAGTGGTTTAGGGGTTCCTCTGGGGTGGAAAGGTTGAAAAAGGCTGTTCATCAGAGAAGGCACATGCTTCCTAAAAATGATGATTAGGGCTACTGGTTTGAGGTTAATAGCTGTTTAATTTTTTTTTTTTTATTATTAAGCCTTTTGCTTTGCTTCAATGTAATCCCAGGATAATTTACTAGTGTTGTCTGATAAATGGCACATAAATAGACAGCCTATGTTTAAGTTCCTAATAGACTAAAGAGTGTGTTAATAAGACATGGTCTCCAGGGAGCATCTGATCTGACTTGCCTGTTTTTAAATTCTTTTCATTTATTTTTCTGCTGTGTCAAGGTGCCTCTAATTCCAGGATAATGCGGTCAGTGTGCAACAAGTTTCCATGCCTCTAAATTTAATCGTTTCCAGAAGCTCAGGACACTCCAAGAGGTAGGCGAGAAAAGGTCACCATTGTAATGATTAATGATCCTGAATAGCTCACACTTATCAGCTATTGATATGTAAATGGTGCTTGTTAAGTCTGCAGAAATCAATAAAAGCTGTTCCCACATGGTAAACTGAGTGTAAAGTGTTGGTGTATTCAAGTTAATATGAAATATTGGAAAACTGGTATTTTAAATTAAAGCCGCTTGCAGTTGCAGCAAGTAGCAAGCTTTATAAAACAGATTTCTTGAATCTGGAATCCCATTTACACCGACCTATATGGCCAATTGTTACCTTACTATCATACCCTACTATACAGCCAAAAGTATGTGGACACCCCTCCAAATTGAAGTCAGATGTTTCCAGTGAATAATACTGTGATGCAACAACATACAAAGACATTTTTGACAATCGTGGGCTTCCTACAGTTTTGGGAAGGCTTTTTTTTCTGCCTTAGCATGACTGTGCCTTGTACACACAAATCCATCTCCATAAAGACATGTTTTGATGAGTTTGGTGGGAGGAACTCAGACCTGCTGAACAATTTTGGGAAGAAATGGATTGTGGGCCAGGTCTACAACATAAGTACCTGACTTCACAAATGCTTTTTCCACTAAAGTGGAAAAAAAGAGGCTGTTATAGTGGGGAAGGAACGGTGGTTGCCATCTCCACAATAATATGCATGGTTTTGGAATGGGATGTCCAACAGGCTCATTCAAGTGTCCACACATTTTTTGGCCTTATAGTGTATGGTGTGTGTAGGCATGTGTAGTCTGGTCTCTCCACTGCAGGTGGTGCTCAACTGCAGTAGCAATGCAGAGGGAGAGGAAGTAATGGGGCAGCGATCCATGTGACTGTCAGTCATCTTAGGTGTGGCAGAGTCTATTTAAGATCCCTTGCCCATAGGTTTGGCACACTTTATGTGAGTAGGTAGTGTAGGGAAAGGTACCCCATCTGTTAGGGACAGTGTTAGCAATAGGGAAAGGTTCCTGACGAGGGAATAAAGTGTAGGGTCACATTTCTCTGGATACCTTTCTGATTGGGCATTAGACGGCCAGGCCGCATTCTGTTGCCTCTCAACAGACGCTGTCGGTTCGGCTAGAATATGCTTCTTCATGTTTTTGGAAAATGTGAGTGTGCCCAGCTGGGTAGCTGTCCCACCTGGTCTATTGTGAACTGTTACTGCATTATTTAAATACAAGTTTTATATTGCATCTGACTGTGGGTATTAGTGACCTCGAACCACGCTGCACCCCACTTACATATGTAGCATCCTCCTAGGTAGGTGCTAGTGAGAAAGTATAGTTTTGAGCCTTGTCTGCTTACCACAGGGGCTGCAGGTAAATCTTTATTGTTCTCTGCCTACCAGAGAGCAGGATCAGTTGGTGGGGTCTGCTCATTGTGCTTAATATGCGATTTATTGTGTCTAGAGAAAGTTTTGCACTGGTCTAGTGAGGAGGCGTGCTGGACGGTGGGAGGAAACCTGACGAATGGATGCATAGGCTTTGATACAGTCCTGGTGATTGGCAGAGGGCAGGTCACCTCAGTGCATTCTGGGATACTGTATAAAAGCCTGAAGCACATGTGCTGCGGGGTCTTTGGCTGTAGAGCAGAGTCCTGGAGGGAGGGGGCGGCTGCCTCCTCCTCTGTAGCAGTGGCAGAGGTTGCAGAAGGTCCTGAGGACCGGAGGAATGGATGAAAGGAGCTGAACCCAGAGGTCCAGGAGAGCTGACTGAGGGGGAGACACTGGAGACCCTGGAATCACAGTATCATGAGTACAGGGACTCGTGTCGAGGGGCCTGACCTGAGGGGGGGGGGTCAATTAAGAGACTTAATTCACAAATTCACCTATAGTGGCAGGGTGAATCAACAGCCTGGCTGTACATGAAGATAGAAGTCCTCTAATATTGTGCATAGTTAATTTGCAGTATCCCACTATTCCCTTCTCCAATCCCTAATTTATAATAACACACAAAACAACCAAATACCCCTGGACTGGTTATTGGAGCGAGCCAAGGAGGAGAAGTGGAAAACTGTTCATGTCAAGATGGCTGTTGGTAACTCAGGGGGACCCGAAAAGTATGAAATCTGGCAGTCCTTACGGGGGCAGTGCTACACATATGAATAGACCAGAATATCACACCACTTTCTCAAACTCAATATATCCAAAACTGATCCCATAATATTTCGGCCCCCACATGCCTCTTTCCCTGATCTCTCTGTCATGATCAATGACACAACTATAAGCCCATACCCACATGCCAAGATTCTAGGTGTAATCCTGGATTCTGATCTATTCTTTAGGCCCCACATCCAATCACTGTCCAAATCTTGCCATCTCAACCTCCACAACAACTCCAAAATACGCCCCTTTCTAACCAATGACACCACAAAGCTCCTAGTTCACTGCCTGGTCATCTCTCACCTCAACTACTGCAACTCCCTTCTCATTGGCTTACCTTTACCTTTACATAGGCTATCCCCCCCTTCAGTCTAATATTGAATGCTGCTGCCAGACTCATTAACCTCACCAACATCTCAGTGTCTACTGCTCCTCTCTGCTAATCCCTCATTTGGCTGCCACTCACCCAACAAATTAAATTCAAAATATTAACAACAAGTTACAAAGCCATCCACAACTCAGCCCCCAGTACATCACTAGCCTAGTTTCAAAATACCAACCTAATCGTTCTCTTGGTTCCTCCCAAGACCTCATGCTCTCTAGCTGCCTCATCACCTCCTCCCATGCTCACCTCCAGGACTTTTCTAGAGCCTCTCCTATCCTATGGAACTCCCTACCTCAATCTGAACGATTATCTCCTACTCTGTTTGCTTTTAGACGATCCCTAAAAAAAAAACGTCCTCTTCAGAGAAGCCTACTCTGCCCACTAATAACTGTACTTTGATTTTCTCCATCAGCTCATCCCCCGCAATTATTACCTTCTGTATCACTTGACCCTCCCTCCTAGATTGTAAGCTCTAACAAGCAGAGCCCTCCAATTCCTCCTGTATTGTATTGTATTGATATTGTACTGTCTGCCCTCATGTTGTAAAACGCTGCACCAAACTGCTGGCGCTATATAAATCCTGTATAATAATAACACTAATAATATCAGGAGAGATGAGATTATACACACAGCTGAATGACTCAGTAATGGGGCACTCCCCTTTCCTCTCTCCTAGCATGGATTTCAAATACCGTAAGAAATGCAATTCCAGCATGCAATTTGAGTTTCACTGAATAACCCCGTGGTGGGTGTTATTTGTAAAAAGAAATTGGGAAATAGTGAAAATATTATATAAAACATAAATTTATAAACTAATACATTTGTTAAAAATAAAATTGACTCAGAAATGGGAATACTTGTTTTTATTTAAAGGAGAGCTCCAAATAGTTTAAATATATCCAATGCTAGGCCTTGTGCACTTGGTGTTCTATACTTTGTAAGTTACAGCTAGAGATCTGCACGACAAAAAAAATTGTTTTGTTTCATTTTCATTTGTTAAGTAAATCATTTTGTTTCGTCATAATGAATAAAGAATGATTTGTTTTCAGAGCGTTTTGTTATTTCGGGAGAGTATATATTCGTTGTTCCAAATCGATTCGTATTTTTTGGAAGTTCTGTTATCCTTTTGTTATTTTTGGAAGATTGGCTTTATTCATTTTACCATGTTTGGATGATCATCTTATTTCATTTTCATACCTTACTTTATTTGTTGCAATATGTTTCCATTTCTTATGTAGTGAATTTTTTTATAATAATGAAAAATGTTAATGTAAAAAGAATTGGCTAATTATCTAGGAGTCAAAGGCTACTGCGCCGCTCTCAACCGAATAAAACAAATGAATCAAAATTAATCCATATTCATTCGTTATGTTATTAAGTCGAATTCATTTCCCTATTCCCAGCTGATTTTGTTTGTTGGGCCACGCACATACAAATGAAACTAATGGACTCTCAAGCCCAATACAGAAAGAATCTTATTAGAATATTCATGATACGCTCCCTAGAATGAAAAAGAATTTATCTGAATCTGTTATGATAATTGTTGTTACCTTATTTTTGATGCTTCAAACATGAACAAAAAGCCCAAAGTATTGCATCATGTCATCCGAATAAAACTAATAAATATGAATGAAAAAAAGGATCTCAGACTGTACAGGCCACACAAGGAGTAAACAATTTATAGTAAAACCATACAATTAATTGATAACAAAAACATTTAAAAAAAAAATGATTTTATCCAATATACATATAGATTATTAAAAACAATACTAGTGCTGGTATAGCATTGTGTTTATTCATACACCAAAGAATGAATGCTGGTAACATAAGTCCTCATATTCCGACGCGTTTCACCAGACTTCATCAGGGCCTATGAAGACATTACAGCACTCATCTACAAAGACCAAACATATTATACAGTATCTGAAAATATCAGTATTCAATACATTCTTGCATTCACTACGTGGGATCCACCTCAAGCACAAGAAACCACCAGCACCATCACTCCATGGGCGGGCACTGGGGCATTCGGGAACCCCACCAATCACACTCCAAATAGAACACCAACTAAAAGGTCAAGCATACAGTCATTGTTCAATTGGAATGCTTAGAATGGGCATAATCTATTTTTTTCTATGTGTCAGAGAAAGGAGGAAACAAGGGGAAAAAGGGGGGGGGGCAGAAAGGGGGGGGGGAGAAAGGGGGGGGGGTGGGAGAAAAAAACAAAAGAAAGGATTTAAGGATGGAGGGAAGGGAAAAGGGGACAGCATGAGGGGGAAAAAAGGAAGAGGAAAAGAAGGAGAAGACACACAGATCATTGTGTAGACTTTTAAATCTATACTTGTATATCATATGCATTATAGCCATTTATATCAACCACTGCACCTATAACAGGGGACTTGTAATGCATTATGGACATGGTCAGCATACATCCATATTCCCACCTTAAAGCATATGGTCGTCTATCCATCTGTACATACCACACAAACTTTGTTAAACATCCAGTTTCAGTTCATAAAATAGAGGGAGATAACTTACTAGAGATTCACTAGGTATCCTGATTCCTGGCTTCACCATAAGTAGCCATATATACCCTCAGACCTGGAGGGGGAGGAAAAAGGGGTATTTCATCCAACACTGTCCCAATGCAAAAAAGATCTATCAATATAATCAGCTGTAAGCTGGGGAACAGGTAGCAGATACAAAGCTCCCTGGGATAAGCAGTGTTTCAGGCACAGATACCAAATTCAGAGCAGTGCTTATTTTTGATATTTACAAGTCTATATACAGGGGCTGTATAGTGTCTCCAAAAACAAACATGAACAATAATAGCAAAACAAAAACTTAGCCATGTCTAACTATACAATATATACAGGCCCTAACTTCCAGGCTGAGCAAGCCTACAGCTTGTCAGCTCCCACATATATGACTTGTATGTTTTCACCAAGCTGTTGCTTTCACAGACAGAAGGTGTCTGATTTCCCAGGATGAGAGCACTGGCTGTCTGTCTCAAGTGAGCCTAAATTGGCCTGGGGGAGAGGACCAAGACCTGAACTGGATTGTGGATCAGAAATCCCTAAATGTGCAGGAGAGGAGCCTGAGACGCTCTGCTACACAAGCCTATTGTGCAAACTATTTCAATTGCTGTATGTGTCCATCCAACATAATAAGTAAGTCCCCATAGCATTGTAACATGTACCCCACTGTCAGATGGTCTCAATGTCCAGGAAGCAGGGTGGTCTGGCAGCCTATGTCTGGCTGCCGGTCTTTATATGCTCCCACCGCCCAGCATCACCCTGCCCTCAACCCACAGGTATTTTTAAATGCTGTAAAAGTTAATTCTGCCAATCAGTGTTGGAATGCTCATCGTTTGAGTTTCCCAAGGGTAGGACATCAGTGGTAAAAAAATACATTACCTGTCAAACACGAGGTGTGGTCTGTTACGTTTTGCCCATGTAGTGCATTCTACATGGGCAAAATTATTAAACCTTTTTGGAAAAGGATCTTTGACCATATCTCATATATTAGGTATGGCACCCTGTTATGGGTGCAGTGGTTGATATACAGTATTTGGCTATAATGATATATATATATATATATATATATATATATATATATATATATATATAAAATGGATTTAAAAGTCTACACAGTGATGTATTTGTCTTCTCCTTCTTTTCCTCTCTCCCCCTCATGTTGTCCCCTTTTCCCTTCCCTCCTTCCTTGATTCCTTTCTTTTGTTCCCCTCCTTTCTCTTCCCTCCTTCTTTCCTCCCTTTCCCCCTTTTTCTTTCTCCCTCCCCCCTTTTTCTGCCCGTTTCCTTCCTTGTTTCCTCCTTTGTATAATACATAGAAAAAAAATAGATTATGCACATTTGAAGCATCCTGACTAAATGATGACTGTAAACTTAACCTTTTAGTTGGTGTTTTATTTGGACTGTGGGGATCACAAATGCTCCAGCGCCTTCCCAGGGAGTGTTGGTGCTAGTGGTTTCTTGTGATTGAGGTGAATCTCGCGTAGTTAACGCAAGAATATACTGAATAATTATATGTATGGATACTGTATAATATGTTTGCGTCTTTGTAGATGAGTGCTGTAATGTCTTCATAGGCCCTGATGAAGCAAAGTCTGGTGAAACCCGTTGGAATGTAAGAACTTGTTCCCAGCTTTCTCACTTTGGTGTA
>NC_138775.1:260803073-260873073 GCF_965119305.1 Pelophylax lessonae | reverse complement strand
CTGTGATGTTCAGGGTCAAAGTTTGCCTCAATGATGATGTATAGGAGGCGGACCGAACATCGCATATGTTCGCCCGCAGCGGCGAACGCGAACGTTCGAAGTTCGCCGGGAACCGTTCGCCGGCGAACCGTTCGGTACATCTCTACCTGTAACTAGTACAAGGTACATTGCAGCCACTCTGGTACCAAGGGGGTCAGTTTTCTGGCTCCTTCCCTAGCGGTCAGATCCCCCAAAGTAACAGGGACACGGTACAGAGACCTCGTGTATCTGGCTGCATTGTACAGGAAAGTGGAAGGAGTTAACCAAGTGCATGCATGAGGTCTGGTGCACTAGGTACATGGCAGAACCCCATTCTATCACAGGGAGTGAGGTGGCAGAGGTACACTGGTGGAGAGGGCATGGGCTCAGCGTTGTCCCTTCTAAATGTAAAATACACCAAGCAAGGGTGTATAGTGACACAGGACAGTGCTCTTATGGAAGGACTCTGTACGTTACTCTGTCTGTGGCTCATCTCTAAGCTGGGGAACAGCCAAAATGTTTTAATTTCACATGAGCATGTGAAAGGTACTCCCACGTGCAGGGTGAGTGGCCTCACCCAGAACTTGGCATAGTGGGCAGGGTATGCCGGCCTGCGCCCTCATGAAGGCACAACAAATGATACAGATTCCTCAGTTTATGAAATTCTGTGTCAAGATTGCCACCCAAATCTTGCAGAATTTTGTTATCCAATAAGATATGCCCTCTTCTCCAAGATGGCTGTCTGTAGCCCATAGCAGGGAACAAATTAGTCCTCAATGGTCTCCGGCCAGTCTGAAGAAATATCACAGTGCTACCTTCAGGATGGTGTATATACTGCAGCCCAATACCTGCCTACACGCCTCACAGGACTCCATGTATCGAAAGGGTTCCTGGGACCTGTGACTCCCGCAACCCCAGCAGCTGGGGTAAAAAGAGGGGGCAGAACGGTCATACGACCAACAATAAAATGAAAGAAAAAAGGCATTTGACTTGTGTTTATTGTAAATTTACTAATACTTTACATCAGCAGATGGAGCGGCATCATCTTAGTGTAGGTTCACACTGGTGCCATGCGGAAACCCTGCAAATCCACTGCGGGTTCCCGCATTGCAGTGGACTCGCAGGCAGTGCATATCGCAGTGCGAACTGTCAATTCGGACAGGAATCGGATCACATAGGTGTGAAAAGGGTCCTTCACGACTTTGATCCGAATGCAATGTGAATTTAGCCATACAATCTGTATGGCTGAATTAGCATCATGCAGATATCGCATGTGATTTGCAGAGCAGTGCGGTGCGGATCACATGCGATGTCTGACATCGCTTTAGTGTGAACCAGCATTTACAGTCATAAATAATCAGAGGTTTATGTGGGAACATTTTGTTTAGATATGAAAATTGTTCATTACTGGTATATGAAGACATAATCATATTGCATACTGGCACCTTTGGCCTCCATTGCCAAGTAAGCTAACAAGGGAATAATTATATCGCCAATATCACCGCGGTAGCCAAGGTTTGATCACAAATTAAAAACATATGCACAGATATATATTGCAGTCAGAATAATTAGATCTAATCCCAATCACTAAAATCTCATTAAAGTTTTCACGTTATTGTAATTTGAAAAGTTGTTTTTAGTCTTTAAATCTGCAGCTTTCATTAGCAGGACACCTGCTGATCCAGCAATGACGGTCTTTGCTCAGTGACTTTCTGTTGTGGGGTGACAAATGTCTCCAGTTTATGTTTCTGCATTGTCACATTCACTCTTGGTAAGGATGACAAGTGGCCAGGGCTTTTTTTCTCAGAAAAAAAGGTGCAGGAACTTAACCCCAACCCCCTCCAAAACCCCCTCCCCAAACTGGTCAAAATTTTACTAACAGTAGGAGGGTCTTAAAGAGGCATGAAATACCAGGAGTGCATTATGTACAGAGTGCAGAGTTTGGTGGGGTTACACACAGAGTGTAGAGTTCAGGGGTGTGCTACCTGCAGCGTTTGGGAGTTGCTACATTTACAGTTCAGAGTTCAGGGGTGCGCTACACACAGAGTGAAGAGTTCAGGGGTGCGCTGCACACAGAGTGCAGAGTTCAGGGATGTGCTATGTGCAGAGTTCGGGAGCATGCTACATTTACAGTGCAGAGTTCAGGGGTGCGCTACACACAGAGTGAAGAGTTCAGGGGTGCGCTGCACACAGAGTGCAGAGTTCAGGGATGTGCTATGTGCAGAGTTCGGGAGCATGCTACATTTTCAGTGCAGAGTTCAGGGGTGTGCTACACACAGAGTGCAGAGTTCAGGGGTGTGCAGAGTGCAGAGTTCAGCCTTCTTCCACAGCTGCTTAGCTCTGTATCTTCCATCCACATCGATAGATGTATATATATATATATATATATATATATATATATATATATATATATATATATATATGTACAGGGCTTATTTTCTCAGAGAATAGGTGCAGGAACTCCCCCTTTTCGAGATACCCCTTTTCTCCACTCCTGTCCATCTCCGAGCATCATTCCTCAGTTCCACGATTCCACCCCCTACCCCCCTTCCTGTACTGCCTTTTTAGAAAATACAGAACTAAGTTTGATTTTTGTGGTGCTAAGTAATTTGATAAGCAGTAAAATAGATTCTCTGCAGCCAGTTACAACAATGGACCACCCACTACAAAATTTCCCCCCTAGCAACAATAGACACCTGGCAGCAACAACAGTTCTCCCCACAGGCAGCATCAATAGACTAACCCTCAGTCAGCAACAATAGATCCCTCCCTCAACAGTAGATCTCTCCCAGCAACAACTGACCTCCAGCAATATAAGACCAACCCCCAGCAACAGTAGGTCTTCTACCACCAACAACAGACCTCCTCAGCAACTATAGACCCTCTCTGCAAAAATAGATCCTCTCCAGCTAGAATAGATCCCCCAATCAATAGACCCTGCAGCACACCCCAGCAACCCTTGCTATTACATTCAGTCAGTGCTGGAGGTGCCGGAACTGCGTTCCCCCACGTTCCCGCTGAAAAAAAGCCCTGTATGTATATACTTTATATACAGTATATATATGTATGTTTATATAATATGTTTGGAGGTTCTAGGTGATTTTCTAGCACAAAATGTAGATTTTTACATATACGGTATGTGAAAAGTGTTAGAATTGGCCCAGAGCTGAAGTGTTTAACCACTTAACGACCGCCTAGCGCATATTTACTGTGGCAGGCAGCCGCTCCTGGGAAAAGCGACGTACATCTACGTCGCTCGCTCTCAGGAGGCTAGGGGGCCTCCCATTGCCGCCTGCCACCCGCGATCATTCCCCGCTTTTAGAGAAGGACGGTCGGCTGTTGTAAACACAGCTGACTGTTCTTCTCCCTGAAATGATCACAGAGCTCCTGTGATCTTTCTATATAGGATCACATGTCTCTTTGGTCATCTCAGAAGCCACACCCCCCCACAATTAGAATCACTCCCCTAGGTACTCATTTAACCCCTTGATCACCTATACTGTTAACCCCTTACCTTCCAGTGTCATTATTACAGTAACAATGCATATTTTTAGCACTGATTACTGTAGTAATGTCACTGGTCCCCCTAAAAGTGTCATAAATGTCAGTTAGGGGTCCGATCTGTGAACGCAATGTCGCAGTCCCGCAAAAAATCGCAGGATGCCGCCATTACTAGTAAGTTAGTAGACGCGATAACTTTTGCGCAAACCAATCAAAATATGCTTATTGCGATTTTTTTTTTACCAAGAATATGTAGCAGAAAACAAATTGGCCTAAAATGTTAAAAAAAAAAACATTTTTTTGGGAATGTTATATAGCAGAAACTGAAAAATATATATATATTTTTTTAAATTGTCGCTATTTTTTGTTTATAGCGCAAAAAAAAAAAAAATTACACAGGTGATCAAATACCACCAACAGAAAGCTCTATTTGTGGGGAAAAAAAGGACGTACATTTTGTTTGGGTACAGCGTTGCATGACCGTGCAATTGTCCATTAAATTAATGCAGTGCCGAATTGCAAAATAGGTCCTGGTCATTAAGAGGGTAAATCCTTCCGGTCTTAAAGTGGTTAAAAAAGGATCAAAGTTAGGTAAAAACAGTATTTTATGGTAAAAAAAAAAAACTTGGCAATTGTTTGGGATATGCAGTGTTTTGGCAAACAAATTATCACTGTGTTACTATTTACATCCACAGACTTGTAATGATACCATTTGATTTACAGGCAGAAGTAACAATGACAGATTGCAAATACCTTATGGCAAAGAGTTCATTGTCTGGCAGCTCCGGAATAAAATCCATCTTGAAGTGTTTTTGCCCAATGTTCAAGTTAACATCCACGTTTGCAGGCAATACAAAGCTGACCTGTGTTCTGTGCTCCAATCCGGCTTGGATCAGGTTGGTGTTGACCCCAATCATGAACACTATATCCTTGGTCATACTAAAAAAATGGGGTAAAAATTAATGTTAAACCAGTGTCTTAGTTCACATACTACACAGCTTAATATACATTGCCTGGCCAAAAAAAAAAAAAAAAAGTCGTCACCCAAAAAAAAAAGGTCACACACTCTAATATTTTGTTGGCTTTGATTACGGGACGCATTCGCTGTGGCATTGTTTGGATAAGCTTCTGCAATGTCACAAGATTTATTTCCATCCAGTGTTGCCTTAATTTTTCACCAAGATCTTGTATTGATGATGGGAGAGTCGGACCACTGCGCAAATCCTTCTCCAGTACATCCCAAAGATTCTCAATGGGGTTAAGTTCTGGACTTTTTGGTGACCAATCCATGTGTGACAATGATGTCTCATGTTCACTGAACCACTCTTTCACAATTTGAGCCCGATGAATCCTGGCATTGTCATCTTGGAATATTCCCGTGTCATCAGGGGAAAAAAAATCCATTGATGGAATAACCTGGACATTCAGTATATTCAGGTAGTCAGCTGACCTCATTCTTTGGGCACATGCAGTAACTGTCCAATAGGATAGTTACTTCATGCATGGTTTAGCTAGTTGCTTAGTCAATTCCAGGTGGCGACTTTTTTTTTTGGCCAGGCAGTGTATAAAAGGAAAGAACAGCTTGCATTCAGTGAGGATATACAGTTTTGAGTTAAGTTGTAAATGTAATGTTAATCCAAAAATACATTTTAATGCGACTTTTTAGTTTTTACTGGTCTACTATCAGTATTCTGATTATTATATTCCATATTCAGATATATGGAATAGTAGTAGTCATCTGTATGTTAGGGAATGTGATTAGTATGCCCTTTCTGAGCATGTAGAAGTGATTGGGGAGGCTTTATAGCTGCCCCCAATCACTTCTACTATAAAGCTGGGAGTAAAAATGTAAAACATTTCCTGACTGCTAAAGCAGCCAGCAGATTGTTTACATGCCGATGCTGCCACTGACGAATAAACTAAAGCCTCTTACACACGCAATGAATTTCCGCCGACCGTTCGTCCGTCTTTTGTTCAGAGTGGTGTCTGTTGGTTGGAATGTGCTCTAGACTGCACACGAATTTTCCCGCATGACAGAATTCTACTTCAGAAGTGATGTCATGTGTTGGATTGCTTTGTATGTGTTCTTTCGTCTCTGAGCATGCCTAGTCTTGCTCATAAGATTTTTCACCATCGAAATCTGTACTAATGAGACGAAAATCGGACTTGTTTTGATGGTCGACAAAAATTATATAGCCTGCACACCAGAATTTTTTCGGCCGAAAAGTCGGAGTTGGTTGTCGGAAGCCGCATACTAACAGGCCGAAAATCGGCAGATCGGTCGTCGGACAAAAATTCCCGGCCGAATTTCGACTTGTGTGTACGGGGCTTAAGTGAACGGGTTATTATGGTGCTGCTGGGACAGGGATCACCATATAAACTGGTAAAAGGGCTAAACCTTACTGGGAGATTATTCAATATGTAGATAAAACAGCAACATTTTTTCTTTAAAAGCAATGGTTTCTTGGGCTGACGTAAAAAGGACTTTATCCCATAATTCCTAGGGTAATGATTTTCCAGGAAAAATGCGCTTTTCTAACTCAACCACTTTACAAACTATTTCCCAGTGTTCCAGAACACTGGCTATGGCGTCTACAACTTCATCCTTTATGCTGTCTTCTTCTAAGATTTCTTGGTCAGATCATGCACTTTCCATTCTCAACAAGAGCCTGCCCCTTTGTCTAGGTTTACTCCTTCCCTATTAATCGGTGACCTGTCCCTATGTCCACTCTTCATACCTCTGTGTCCAAGATGGCCATCCAAATCTCTTGGGAATTTTGTACTGATATTATGCATGGGCTTCGCCAAGATGGCCACCTGGAGTCCATGACAGAGGACATAGCAGTGCTTTTTCAGGTTCTGCCTAGTGTCAGTTGTAAACTGAGGTTAGATGATCATATTGTTTACTAGTGAGATCTAGATGAGTAAGTGACAGACCACATACTTAAGCCTCGTACACACGCGTTGAAAATTGGCAGGGAATTTTCGCCTAACAACCGATCTGCCGATTTTTTGGCTTGTTAGTATGATGCTTCCGACAACCGACTCCGACTTTTCGGCCGAAAAAAATCTGGTGTGCAGACTATAAAATTGTTGTTGATTTTCGTGCAGTCAGTACAGATTTCGACAGGGAAAAATCTAATGAGCAAGTCTGGGCATGCTCAGTGAAGAAAGAACAAAAAGAAAGCAAACCAACACATGACATCACTTCTGAAGTAGATTTTTGTTGGGCGAGAAAATTCGTGTGCAGTCTAGGCACATTCCAACCAACAAAACACAACTCTGGGCAAAAGACGGACGATCGGTCGGCCGATAATCGTTGCGTGTGTACGGGGCTTTACAGTTCTCAGCAACCCGGGCTCACAATGTGCCATCTCCAGATTAAAGGAGCATAGTATTTCCTTTAAAGGGGCCTCACAAAGAGACACAGCTTGAATTGAGGGGAAATCTCTCTTAAGTGAGGGGACAGTTGTCACCCAAATCGATGACCCCATTGAAATATTTTCATTCTATCCTAATTCTGGTGACAAGAGTGAAATTTTGGTTTTCTTCTCTCTTGCTCTCCTAGTGGCAGTGGCCCCTGGTACAAATCTCTGAATCTCCTAAATGAGGACACAGGCAGAAATAAAACCCTTCACTGCTCTATCCAAAACTAAAAAGAAAGTTTGGGCTTCAGATACACTAATAATAGTGAAAAGAACAATACTGTCTTGTAACCCAAAATAACTACACATACATTATACAGGATAGTGTGCATACCTTAGGCAAAACTTTGTCTTTAGGCTAATGTTAGACTCAAGTAGCTGGAGAATCCTTAGATCATCTTTTAGGTCGGGCGTGATATGAGCCTGAGCTAGTAATTAGAAAAAGAGTTTACAGATGAATGAAAAGCAGTAAGATATAATTTCTATATAATAAGGTGCAGGTTAAAAAGGTAATCTACTAATAACTGATATTACACTTAAAACTAAGTATAGTGAAATCTGTGATACTTTTTTATTTGCACTAGTTCGTTACACTGGTTGAACTGGATGATCTTTTTTGATGTAACATTTTAAGGACAAGCTTTTGGGGGGATTTCCCCTGTAAGGTAACCCAGATTCCCATCACCAGAAGACCAGTACGGGCAATGCTCATATTTGTGTGTATTGCTCACATGCTAATACTTCTAGGCAAAGAGGCAATAGGTGTATTATCCCAGTTCATCGTACATATACGAATGAGCGCCTACACTTGGTGCCCAGTTGCCTATTTAAACTGGTCAGTCACCCCATGAGCAGTTGCTGAATGGTCTCCAACTTGTACCTGTATTCCTGTGACCTGATCCATTGAACCTGCTTATCTGTGTATGACCCGGATTTCTCCTGGACTTTGCCTTTGCTCCTGCCTTAACCTTGTTCACCTGATCTCTCTAACCTTGGCCTGTTTACTGGACTCGTCTTTGCCTGCTGTTTCTGTACTGAGCTTCCCAGCTGTTACCAACCAGGGGCAGGCTGGCAACTTTCAGCCCAGGGGTAAAGTACAAACCAGAGGCCCATAGTGCAGCGACTTAGCCCCCCTCCCACTCTCCTTCTTCCCATCTTCCTCCTGACCCTCATTCCAAGCTGAAGCCCTGCTCCAAATACTCTCTACTTACCGGCTGAATCCGGGTTCCTGACCTGGCCAGCAGGGGTCAGTTGGGGGAAGCTGGGACAGCTCGGCCATGGGCAGAAGAGTCTCCAGTGGGACATGGAACCGGCTTCTGCTCAGACAAAGTTTACACCATCCATGCTGGGGGAGAGACCTGCGCTCTGTCCATATCTTTATCCCGCATTCAGTAGGTCAGCGATGGGGACTTATTACTTCTCTTCACCAGGAATCCTTTAGGCACGTCTGTGGCAGAAGCAGTGCAGCCTTTTTATGGGGCACAAGAGCGGCCCAGGGGGCAATTGCCCCCCTGCCCTCTGGCCCAGTCCTCCCCTGTTACCAACCTTGGCCTGCTTCCTGGACTTGCTCTGCCTGCTAACTCGGTCCCTTGTTACCCGGCTACCCCTGGTCTCTGCCTGCATACCGGCTCTTCTACCATCTCCTGCCCGGTTGCTTCAGAATCCTGTTCTTAGGACAGCAACCCCCAGCTTCATCCCCCTAAGAGCGGACTTTACCAGCCAGCTACTCCGGCACTTGTGCCACTCCATGTCCTCGCTCTCTCTGTCTCCACCTTCAAGAGTGTTGGGCAGGAAGTGCAAGAGAGGCTTCCACAACAATCCAGTCGTCACTAGGTACATGATAACCCCCCTTTTCTTGTTCAATGACTAAACAGTACTGATAAAGACATGAAAAGGGTATTAGTACTGCTTGGACCAAGAAGAAGTCTGAGCAGAAACACACACAGATCCATAGATGGCCTCTCCTGCGCATGGACAACCAGCCATCACAGTCTGTCTCCACTCTTCATTCAACCAGCCATCACAGTCTGTCTCCACTCTTCATTCAACCGGTCATCACAGTCTGTATCCACTCTTCATTCAATCGGTCATCACAGTCTGTCTCCACTCTTCATTCAACCAGCCATCACAGTCTGTCTCCACTCTTCATTCAACCAGCCATCACAGTCTGTCTCCATTCTTCATTCAACCAGCCATCACAGTCTGTATCCACTCTTCATTCAACCAGCCATCACAGTCTGTATCCACTCTTCATTCAATCGGTCATCACAGTCTGTCTCCACTCTTCATTCAACCAGCCATCACAGTCTGTCTCCACTCTTCATTCAACCAGCCATCACAGTCTGTCTCCACTCTTCATTCAACCAGTCATCACAGTCTGTCTCCACTCTTCAGTCAACAAGCCATCACAGTCTGTCTCCACTCTTCATTCAACCGGCCATCACAGTCTGTCTCCTCTCTCCATTCAACCAGTCATCACAGTCTGTCTCCACTCTCCATTCAACCGGTCAACACAGTCTGTCTCCACTCTTCATTGTAAATAGGAAAATATATCAGCCGCACTCCAATTAGCTCTTCTTGGAGTGTTTTTTTTATAACTAATGAATTGACTGTATACTGTATACAGTACCCCAAAACCAAGTTGACATCTTTCATCACTCCTGGGAGTTCCTTATTCTTGTGAACAAGCCAGGAGTAGGGAAACACATAAAGGAATATTGATTATTGATATTTTTTCAAAAGTTTGAATGTTACACATAGAATGCCACTATCCACATTCATAAGTATTCATATAACTTCATTGACCAAATGCTTGGTTCTCTAACCTCTCCCCACCACCACCTTTTAAGCTATTAGTATGAATGATGATATGAATGATGTATGCAATTGTGGCATACAAAAATAGAACAATTCGACAGGAAAGAGCAGGGTGATGACCTTTTTAGGCTACAAGAAAACAGGTGGTTTGGCATGTCGGGTGCAGCGTCCAGCTCTGCTGCCAGAAGCCTGTCCAGATCTACAACAAGCTTAAAAAGGTGAAGGCGCTTAAGGCCGTATGGGTTCAGGGACATTGGACCAGGACCCACAATTTAAGGCATATGTCCCCGAATATACTGTATATGATTCTAAACACAAGACCAACGTTCAGCTGCTGTGTCATAGATTTTGACAGGTTGCTGGCAGCGGGACACTGGATGCTTCTGGATGCCCAAATTCGTGGGAATTTGACATTGACAGGTCAAATCACCTGTGGGCATGAGGCTTTAGACTGCTAATTCTTCTTCATTGTCCAATCACAGGTTTGATGAAGTGGAGATGACCTAGCTGTATTGCTTAACTGCTCCACAGAAAAGTCGGGTCACCGACCCAGCTGTGCTGCCCAGCATGGAGGTGTGTGTCAGGATTAGATGGACAGCATTTCAAATCAGGTTAAACAGCTCCCGTATATTTCATCCATGCATGAAGCTGTTTTCCCAGACTTCAGGTTTATCTAGCATTGCAAACGCATCTTGATCACAGAGAGATTAGTGTGAAGCTCAGCATGTACCTTGTAATTGCACCCTTGTAACCGATGAATAGTACAGGCTGGTTTCCAGTGGCAGACCCACACAAGTTGGGACGATTAGACGATTTTCACTCGACAGTAAAGGCTTAGACCACTGTATGTCCAGACCCGTCTGCAGTGTCTTTACAGCTGCTTTTAAAAAGGCAGAATTTCCACTAGAGAAAAACTAAACAAAAAAAACACACACACAAATTAAAATTTAAAGCCCAGCTCCAGGCAAAAAAAAAGTTGTCCTATGCAGAGGGGTTGTGCCCGCATTGCTCGGGTCAACTGCTCCTTTTGTCTAGGGGTGAGGAGAACACTGCATACTCACTTGATCCCTCAATCCACCAGCGAACAGCACTCCCCCACGATCCAGCTGTGGATTGTTCCTGACGTCCAAAGCAAGTCAATGGGCATGATGACATCAGGAACCGTTTACCACACAAGACTGCTAGACAATGGGGGTGGGGGAGGGTATTAGGTAATTTTGTCTTTGTTCTCCAATCCCCTAGACCAGTGGTCCTCAACCCTGGTCCTCAGGGCCCACTAACAGGTCAGGTTTTCAAGATAACCGAAATACATCCCAGGTGATATAATTTGCTGCTCAGTGATTGCAGTACTCCAGTCTGCATCTCCCTAAAGTAATACTTAAAATCTGGCCTGTTAGTGGGCCCTGAGGACCTGAGTTGAGGACCACTGCCCTAGACAAATATGAGCAGTTACCCCCGTGCAATGCAGGCACAGCCCCACTGCACAGGTGAATCCTTTTTTTGCCTGAAGTTGGGCTTTGAAGTGGTTGTAAACATCATAAATGATATATGAACAAAGCATATGCTTCTATAGTGTATACTTGTCTCAATCCAGAGCACTAAGTGTAATTTCTGTCTGTTGCCCCTTCCTCTTCTACCAGCATGAATCATTTCTGACAAGTTTTTCTGACACTAAAAGGAAAAAGGTCACAGGGGAGGGACCTCCAGCACACAGCCTATGATTGACAGTTGTAGCTCTCTTTCTGCTGTGTGAAGGGGGATACGTTCCTTTGACCCAATCAGCTCACAGAACTCTTCTCACTGAATTCTGCAGAGTGTCATTTCAGCCTCTGCTTCATGAAAGCTTAGACAAGCATTATAAATTCTGGACTTTGAAAGAATGTAGAGAAGAGAAGACTGCAGATACAGAGGTACAACTTCTGTAGAAGTATTTCGTTCATCATTGTTTGTGTATCACTTGAGGCCAGTCACTTCACTGGGTATATGTAAGGGTTTACAACCATTATAAAAATGATTTATGGTCAACTGAAGAAAAAAAGTAACTCCTGCCCTCCCACCCCCATTATAACCACTCTGTAGGTTTTATTTATTTTTTTAATAAAGTTTGATTTAGTGATGTGGCTACTGTTCTCCTTGCTGGAGGTTCTGACTTGAGGAAGCAAAGCCCTGCCTCTACCAAGATGGCAACCGCAACACGAAGACACATTGCAGAACAGTAATGGGAAACAATCAGCTGTAGGGAGACCACAGACAATATCAGTGACTAGTCCTTAGTCCACTGACTGTCTTTCTTTGGGCACAGCTTCCACAGTTTTTCTTTATTCTATGGGCCTCAAAACCCTGACTTTTCTGCCTTGCCTAACCTCTGCACTCTCAACAGAATTGCAAAGTTTGCATTTCAAGGCTGAATTTTCAATGTTGGAGTGTACCTTTAATGTAGCTTTATGTTAGATGTGTGTGATAAATTCTCTTTGAGGACAGTGGATCAGAAGCAACACTTCACAGCCTCCATTGCTCACCTTGAGGATGTATTCTATTGAGTGTTTGTTAAATTCTTGATAGAAAAGTTCTTGTCCAAACATTTTAAGGTGCGCAAAAGCCAGAGGTTCATCCCACGGCAATGATTTCCAGTCGTGAAGCTGTGCAGAAGGAGAGCGGCGTGAATTGGGGTGCATTTTAGCTGTACACCAAGACTTTATCTAAGAACACAGGAGAAAGTACCGCTGGACTGTAACTTCCAGCTAACAATCAGAGATAAGCTTTCCTGCGAATGAACCTAGGCTGACAAAATATTATATCTGATTGGCTGCTGAGGTTTATTAGTCTCTGTACACTGTTCTTTGCCTGATACATATACATTAGTCTTCCTTTGTCTTTGCTATACCAATGTAGTATTACAATGTTACTTCTGAACATCATGGGTGTTTGGGGAAAAAACAATCTTTCTAATGTTATCTTAGAAATGTATGTGAAAGTGATCAGCTAAGTATATATATATATATACACACACACGCATAAAATTTGCTAAAAATTTTAATATATATATATATATATATATATACACACACACACACACACATATATATATATATATATATATATATATATATATATATATATATATATATATATAATCTATCTATTTATATATATAATCTATCTATTTATATAGATCTATCTATCTATCTATCTATCTATCTATCTATCTATCTATCTATCTATATATATATATATATATATATATATATATATATATATATATATACTGCATATACACTGTATATATACACTATAACATACCAATGAGTCAATGACCATACTCTGAAAAGTTTCTTGCTCAATAGTTACTTTCTACAAATAATGAAACTGAGTAAGAACATTTTGGGAGTGCGGTGACTCATTGGTATGATAGAGCAGTGGCAGATATGAGACTGTCTGTTCTTAGCACCTGATATACCTGATACATGTCTAGTCCACCTTTTTTGACAGATACTGTGTGTATGTATATATATATATATATATATATATATATATATATATATATTATAAATAAATAATTTTATCAGAATAATACGGTAACTTTATTCGCACAATACTTTATTTATACTTTATCTATACGTACACTATAGTATAAATACATTTTTCTTATTTTGGCAGAGTCTGGCCACTGGGTGGCACTCTTGCATTGATTTTTAGGCTTAGGATATTGCCATCAGATGTGCAGTAAGCAGCAAGGCAAAAAAGTGCTAATATGCTAATAATAATAAATGCAAATATGATGAGTAATTAGAGCTGCAATTTGAAAGAACAAAACGTCTTATATAATTTTCGATTGTAAGCTTTGATGAGCAGGGCCCTCCTAACCCTCTTCTTTTAGGCTATGCTGTTACTGTGCTGTCTAGTTGTAGTTTGTGCAGTGCTTAACAAACTGTAGGCACTATATACATTCTTTGTAATATTCGTTTTATTGTGTTAGCCTACAACAATAGCATTGAAATAGGAAGGAACGGTGTAATTTTATTCTGCTAGGATTTCAGTCTCCCAGCAATGAGACTCCTTGCTATATAAAATTAAACATAGCATAAGATTAGCAGGAAAGTGGTCATAGCAACCAATCAGGATTCTGGCTAAGAGGATTTAAATGAAAGTAAATGGGTGTATAAATGCCAAAAAAGAGTGCTAAAGCGGTAATAAACTCTGCATTAAAGAAAACTTGCAAAGGTTGCAAAAGGGTTGCTGTAACCACTATATATATATTCTTCAACGTCAAAGAATTCAAATCAAGTAAAACAACATTCAATTTAAAAAAATTGTAATTCATCGAAACTATCACACTTTTCTGCTGCGCAGCATTACTGCAGTATTTTGTGTGTCAAACTACTTTGCATTATGCTCATTCAATTTGCCAGTGGCCACAATGGACAAGAAAATCCCTGCACCCTATTTGTAACATTGTAACATATGTGTGCATCACAACACATGCATAGATTCTCTATGGAATTAAAGTCAGCTATACTTCCCCCTGGCTATGCAATGCAATGTCTGCAAGCTTTTTCGGTATCAAGGGCATCTTTCCCCTGTCGTCTTCCAGTTTCGGCATCTTCAGCTACCATGATTGGCTGGCTCAGGATGACGAAACTCATCTGAGAATTTATTAATTAAACCAAGGCATCTCAAGAATGCACACTGAGCTCCACATGTGCGGCTCAGTGTACATTCATAAGAACCATTGGTGGGTGAGGTAAGACGCATTTATTTATTTAGTTCCTTATTTCTGAATTAAACCAAATAATTTATAAATGTTTGATAATATTACAAGCTTAAAGGTACTAACATATGTAGAAATCTACAGATTTACAGTCTGAGTATACAATGTCTGTAATCATTGAGCAACCTTCAGGTCCCTTGTCAATAGAGTCATGAGGCCGGGCAGGTATGGTTTTCTGGTTCAGTCGGGGTTGCGGTATCTTTAGAAGGGAACCAGGGTGTCCAAATGCAAACATTTTTTTTCTCTGATTTCTCAAAGCGAAGGTGAGGAAAATTGCTGGATCTCGCTAATTATTGCGTATCACTATGTCCTATTGAGGGGTTTGTTTTTATTTCCCCATTGCTGGTATACATGCCTTAGCTGCAATCAGGAGATGTTTGAGAAGGAAGATTTTTGAATTTGTTATCAATAAAGGTGTATGGTAAAATACGTAGACTGATGCTTTGTCCACAAGAGATACACCTGTCTCGGTTTCAGTAATGGTTTTTACTGTATTCCAGGACTCTTGCGGTCTGGGGCAGTCCAAGAAGAATCATTTATAGCAGGAAATGACAGATAATGTCTCCTTTTACAATAAAGGGCTTCCTGAAAGCGTTATTTGTTAACACTAAAGTTCCACTTTAAGGCTGGGTTCACACTTATGCAAATTGGATGCAGGTTTTCCCGCATCCAAATCGCATGACAGAAGATTGTGACCAGCTCTCAATGGAGTCAGTGCACAGGAGTCCTGTGTGTCTTTGGCTCCGTTTCAGGCCTGAATTCAGGCAAATATTCAGGCCTGATTTGTCCCTGAAACGGAGAACAGGGACGCAGCGGACCCCTGCTGTCAGTCGCATTGGTATTAGGTGTGCATCCAGCCTAAAAGAAAAGATTTTAAAAAGTGTAGAATTGGGGAGTTTGCTGGTCAACATCTTGTTACGCTCTTCTTAATGGGACTTCACCACCTTAATTTGAATTTCAGTTTGGGGTTCTTCCCCCTTATTACCATTGGAATTACAATAACACTTTATTAAGGGTTCTCCACGCCAGCCAACATTTGGTGTACCACTTGCATTTTGTGGTTAACACTTTGTAAGAAAAAATTTCAAATAGTGTAGCACTGGAGAGGCTGCTTGCTAGCATTTTGTTACTTTTCTCTTAATGAGGCAGCCTACTTTAGGATTCAGTTTTGGGATTTTCCCCCTATTACCCTTGGGATTACACTAACACATTTTTTAGAGCACTCCAACATCATCTTGGGCCCCAACGCTTGCTAATGTCAGGTGTACCACTGGCCAATAGAAGGAGTTTAAGAGGGACTGAGACTTTTAGACTCTAAGCAAGTATAACCCATATTTGAATGGCTCCTGTAAGACCAATGAGGTGTGGACGTTCCCACGGTGAGGTTGTGTTTAGTCATGCTAAACAAAAAACAGAAACACAAATTGTCATTAGTGTAACTGACCCTGCTACCTAGCGGGATCCGAAGGAAAGCCAATTGTTTTGTGTGGTCGGTATTTCTCAGAATCACCCCCCAGGTCCCCCTGACCTGTGGCCCAATTGGGACCCAACCCTTTACATTTCATTTGCACATCCCTGTAATTTACCTGGCTTTCCCCTTTGTGCTAGATAAACAATGTATATTGCATTGCTTCCTGTGATTGTACAATTCCATGCGGGAGATTTTATATGATTTACATAATTTATATGTGCGGTGTGTTGTTGCACGCTGTGTATAAGTTAATGCTCAGGTTTCATTTCATGGCATTATCTCAGTGCTTGAAAAGTTCCTACCTTCTTGAGCATATCCATAATTTTCTTTATATTGTTCAGCTCGCTTCCAGAGGAGAATAAGTGTCTGTTCATTAATAATTCCTGAAGGCCTTCAGCATGGTAGCCGATCTATATGTAACAATGAAATGCAAGCATTGAATAACAAAAATGATGCTTTTATGCTTTGGTAGAAGGACAAAGATATTTTTTTTCATTTCTTTCTTTTTATTTATTTTTTTACCTCAAGCAGTTCAGTGAAAACACCCATGAAGTACATTTTGAGCCTACCGAGAGCAGCGACCGGGAAAACATCAGCAGCTTTGGGCAGGATGTTAAAAATGCCTTGCAATCCTGACTTGAGGGAATCTATGAGAAATCAGAAACATTTTAGTGGTATTGGATATGCTGCCTAGGATTCCAATATTGACCAAGCCAAGATAAGGTCACAAAAGGCTTGTGGGCCTTTAGTATGAAGTAAAGAAGTGAATCTGAACTCAAAATGTGAATATTTGTTACTGTATAGGGAACATCTGAAGTTGTTAGTTGTGCCTAAGCAACACCCTAAAAAATCTACCGTTTGCCCTGAATCCTCCCTAAAAAACAGCAGTTTGCCATGAGCACCATAACTGTACCACGAGATCTAAGGGACTGCTGACTTCTAGTCTCAGGAGATTGGGAGTGAGTCTTGGTGATGTCACTACTGTTTTTCTCACCGTTCTCTTTGCTGTAGACTGCATAGGTCTCAAACTGGCGGCCCTCCAGCTGTTGCGTTACTACAAGTCCCATGAGGCATTGCAAGGCTGACAGTTACAAGCATGACTCCCACAGGCAGAGGCATGATGGGACTTGTAGATCCTCAACAGCTGGAGGGCCACCAGCTTGATACACCTGAAGCCGTCTCTGAGCATCTGCAGTGCAAGGATCTCCCTGCCACTGCTTCATTTCATCTTTTCTTCCTCCTCCTCCTCTGCTCCTTGTTAAATATTGTTTACTAGTCTTAAGGAGGCAGCTGTGTCTTAAAAAGAAACTTCAGCTCCCCTCCCCAGCTTGTCCTCCAAAAAACATACTTTCCCTAGTCATCCTCCAGGTCGGTCACATGAGAGATAGGCTCCACCTCCTGCAGGAAACACAAGCACACAAGTTTAAAACATTTTAAACATAAAAAGGCACCATAGACACAGCAGCAGCGCGGTTATCACTTCAGACCTTGAAGTGACCCCTCTCCAGGGCGGTCTTATGGCGGAGGACCGGCCAAAACTGCCAGAGACTGCGGAACTTAACCCCAGCTCTCTCATGGTAAGGAGGCAGGGGGGGGGGGGGATGGATGGGATGCCCAGCATACGGCTTACCCTCACTCTTTATATGAAAAAAAAATGTTTTTTTTTTTTGGCAAGGGGGGAGAGGTGTTCAAGGGTTGTAACTAACTCTCTCTCTCTCTCCCCCCTCCCCCCACCTTTATCTGTTTTGTCACTCACTATCCTCTCTCTCTACCGGCTACCCTGGGCTCTGTGATTTCTCTCTTAGCCCAAAAAACAGGAAATGGCGGAAGCCACGGAAAAACCAAAAAAGAGGAAATATTGTCGCACATGCAGTGCAAAAATGACACCGGAAAGTGACAAACTGTTATGCGAAAAATGCATCAAAAAGATAATAGAGGAAGAAAGTAAACCGTTAGCGAAAGATTTCATGGACTTCAAAAAATAAATTACATCTACGCTACAGAGTTCACAATCAACGATCAACACAATGAAGGACAGGACAGAGCAACCACTTCATTCCAGGGAAAAACCCCTAAAACAAAGGGTAAACCCAGGAAACACCACCCCCAACCACAACCAAGCTCCTCAGACTCAGCCCCTGACTCTGAGGAGGAAGGCGAACTGCTATTCAAAGACAGCTCAGACTCGGACGACGACGTAGATATAACAGAACCTCAAAAAATCTCCAAACACCTCCTTCCGGCAGAGGAGACGGAGGAACTGCTTAAAGCAATCTACATAACAGAAGAAATTCAAGAAACGGCACCTACAGACTCCATCAGAGACAAATTATATAGGGGACTCCAAGAGGAAAAACGTAAAACGTTCCCTATCCACCAAGCCATTAAAAACATCATAAATAAAGAATGGAAAAACCCAGAAAACAAGCTGTTTTTTCCTAAAGCCTTGAAAAGAAGATTCCCTTTCGAAGAACAACAAGACATCCTCACCAAATGCCCGAAGCTGGATGCATCTCTGGCTAAAGTATCTAAGCGATCGGACCTCTCGTTTGAGGATATGGGTCAATTAAAAGACCCGATTGACAAGAAGACGGAGGTCACATTACGCCGAGCCTATGAGGCAGGGGCGCGGGGTTCCAGCCCAACATCGCAAATACATGCGTTGCTAGAAATGTCGCTTTTTGGGTGCAGCAGCTCAAGGATCATCTGAGCAAAATCCCGGGAACCGAAGAAGCTCTGGATTCCCTAGTCCTCGTAGAGAAAGGGGTGGCCTTTATGGCAGATGCCTCAGCGGAAGCCATAAGATTTTCCGCCCGCAACACAGGTCTTATCAACGCAGCCAGAAGAGCCTTATGGTTGAAGACCTGGGAGGGGGATTATGCCTCCAAAAATAAATTATGCAACATCCCATTCGACGGTAACCTGCTGTTTGGGGTGGAACTCGAAAAAGTTCTAGAAAGATCAGCAGAACGAACAAAAGGATTTCCGTTTAAAAAACCAAAACAAAAAGAAAGGACATTTTTTCGTCACCCAAGACGTGAAACACAGACGAAAAACGAGAGGCCTCAGACACAACACAGATGGACCTTCAACAGGAACAAAGCTAAACCCAATGTCCTGTTCCCAAATACAGCTTCTTCCAGCAAGACACAATGACGCCAGCCAGGCAGTGGGAGGCAGACTGAGTAATTTTCTTCCGCAGTGGAAAGCATTCTGCTCAAACAACTTCATTCTACAAACAATAGCCCAAGGCTACAAAATAGAATTCAATTCAAAACCATCGAACAGGTTCAGGGCTACGAAAGTACAAGGCAGATCAGACCACAAAAAGATCATGAAATCCGCAATCAGGGAGCTACAAAGGGAAGAAGTAATAACGGAAATAAATCCATCCCTCTTCTCCCAGGGGCATTACTCACTCATCTTTCTGAGAGTAAAACCCTCCGGCAAACCCCGATTGATTCTGAACCTAAAGAATTTGAACAAAACGATAACCTACAGAAAATTCAAAATGGAAAAGTTTTTTTCAAATCGAACGATCCTCCCGAAGGCAGCACTTTTAGTAACGCTCGACCTGAAGGACGCCTACCTACATGTACCGATACACCCAAACCACCAAAAATTCCTGAAGTTTGCCATCCAGGAGGGGTCAAGGATGCGACACTTTCAGTATCAAGCCCTCCCCTTCGGCATCTCTTCAACCCAGCCCATATTTACAAAAATTATAGCGGAGGCAATACAGGAACTCAGATTAAGAGGGGTCCAGATTATCCCTTATCTGGACGACTTTCTAATCCATGGAGCCTCCCAAGAAGAGGCCATGGCTGGTCTACAGGAGTCCGAACTATTTCTCACCCACATAGGTTGGAAAATCAACTTCAAAAAATCAATCAGGATCCCTTCCCAGGAAATCTTATTTTTGGGCTACATCATCAACTCAACAAAGCAAAAGATCCTCCTACCAGAGGAAAAAATAACGAAGTTGAGCAACAGAGCAAGCCAAATGAAGACAGCAAGACAGGGGACCAGGAGAGCTGTCATGTCTCTCTTAGGACTCATGTCCGCAGCCATACCAGCGGTCAAGTGGAGCCAACTACACATGAGGGCACTACAACACCACTTATTAGATGGATGGAACAAGGACCCAAAATCTCTGGAAGAGACCATTTCAATCCCGGGGACAGTCAGAGAAACCCTAACCTGGTGGACGCACAAGACCACTCTCAGGGAAGGCAAACCCTGGTTACCACAGACGCAAGTCCGGGTCACCACGGAAGCAAGTGCATCTGGATGGGGTGCACACATCGGACAGCAGGTCAGGCAAGGGAACTAACAGCTGTATGGAGGGCTCTACTCGCGTTCCAAGAAACAGTAACGGGAAAACATGTGCAGATACTGTCAGACAATGTGACGACAGTAGCATACATCAATCGACATGGGAGGTACAAGATCAAAGACCCTTATGAAGACAGCACATGCGCTCCTCTCCTGGGCAGAAACGCACGTTCAATCCCTATCAGCGATACATATAAAAGGTTCGCTCAATACACTAGCTGACACACTGAGCAGAAAACAGCTAGACCCAACAGAATGGCAATTGAACGACCAAATCTTTGCCAAAATCGTCAGGAAATAGGGAGTCCCAGAGGTGGATCTCTTCGCCTCGGCGAACACCAAGAAGGTGGAGAGATAATTCTCTCTGAAGAGGGAAAAAGACTACATAGGGATAGACTCCCTAGGGTTCCCATGGCCATTCAGGCTAGGTACGTTTTCCCACCCATACAATTACTCACCAGAACAATCAGGAAGGTTCGGACAGAAAAAGCAAGAGTGATTCTCATAGCACCACTCTGGCCAAAAAGATCCTGGTTCTCGGCCCTGAGGAAAATGACAGAGGAAGAACCCTGGACCTTGCCACTACAGAACGACCTTCTTCACCAGTCAGGAGCCCATCACCCTCAACTTCAAACCCTAAAATTAACAGCGTGGATGTTGAACGGGGCATTCTACGAAGAAAAGGCCTCACTGCAAGAGTGATAGAAACCCTTTTAAATAGCAGAAAACCCGTTACACAGAAAATATATGGGAAATCTGGAATAGGTACTCAGCAAACATGCGCCAGAAGAACAGAGACCTACAAGACATAGCAACAGTGCTGGCGTTTTTACTGGACGGAGCAGAAGCAGGATTGACAGTAAGCACCCTCAAGGTACACACTGCGGCACTTTCTGTCTTTCTGGATACCCAGCTTAGTGCAAACCCGCTAATTACACGGTTTTTCAAATCTATAGCGAGATCACGCCCAATCGAGACCATGAATGTGGCACCATGAGACCTCTCTTGGTACTCAAGGCTTTGACCCAAACACCTTTTGAGCCAATCTCTGAAGCCTCTGTAGAAAACCTGACACTCAAGACGGCTTTTTTGATAGCATTTACTTCAGCCAGTTCCAAGCACTCTCAATAAAAGAGCCTTTCCTCACCGTCTTTCTAGACAAAATCATACTCAGGACTGACCCACTGTTTCTTCCTAAAAACTCTTCAGAGTTTCACAGATCTCAGGAAATCATCTTGCCATCCTTTTGCCAAAATTCGGCTAACCAAGGAGAGGCTATGTTCGCAACCCTGGACATTAGAAGGTGCACCCTAACCTATTTGGAAACCACCAAACAATTCAGAAAAGCCCCGAATCTATTCGTACTGTTCGGAGGGATACATAAAGGAAGACCAGCGTCCAAAAACTCCATTGCCAGATGGATAAAAAACGCAATAAAAATGGCTTACGACAATCAAAAACAAGCTGTACCAACACACGTGAAGGCACACTCTACACGCTCCATAGCCACGTCCTGGGCAGAGAGAGCTGGGGCCTCCATTCAGCAAATTTGTCAAGCAGCCATCTGGTCCAGTGATTCTACTTTTGCAAAGCATTACAGGATCGACTTGGTCTCCGCCCAAGATCTGACCTTTGGTCGAAAGGTCCTGCAGGCGGTAGTCCCACCCTAGGTATAAATCTTTGGGGTCTCATGTGACCGTCCTGGAGGATGACTAGGGAAAGCTAGAGTTATTACCTGATAACTCCTTTTCCAGGAATCCTCCAGGAAGGTAGACCCCCACCCTCATTGATATAAGATACTAAGTCAGTATATCAGCACACTCGTGTTTGAAAACAAGGCAATCTTTGTACAACTGAGGGGGCAGCCTAGGGCGGCCTGTTTTAAACTTGTGTGCTTGTGTTTCCTGCAGGAGGTGGAGCCTATCTCTCATGTGACCGTCCTGGAGGATTCCTGGAAAAGGAGTTATCAGGTAATAACTCTAGCTTTCATGCCCAGTGAATCCAGCATTTTCCTGCTGTGATCCACCAAACCACTCCCGCTCACTGGCCCCACAACACCATCTTCCTTTCTGATATAATCAGAAGCTTGCTACTTCTTCCTGGTTCAGGCACCACTGGGTCTGCCTTTTTCTGGCCGCTGTGTTTAATCTGATGCCCCCTGGAAAAGGTGACGTGCAAATCCCAGGAGGCTTCAGAAGTGTAGTAGACGTCATTATAGACATATACTTGGAGGCAAAGTTCCAACATTTCCACATAGTGTCAATGCCTGCTGCCACCCCACATTCCTACTGGCCCATCACCATGATGGGTTGCCTTAATTGCCAATAGAATAGTGGAGCAGGTAGGAAGGGGAGGGCGCGTTTTACCATTATCTGGGTGGCTTAAGTCCGATTGGTCTGTGATTCAGCCGTAAGAAGAGTTTTACAGGTTGCCTACACCATATATTTGTAGCAGTTTTTACTAGCAGAGTCTCTTTAAGACTGCAATTGCTGCTAAGTGACTCTCAGTGATATAATGCTGTTGGCTATGGCAGGGGGACTGCAGCGTACATAAGATTGTCATTCAAGTTAATTGACCTGGTCATACATTTGTGTATGGACAAACACAACCTGCGTAAATCTTACTGCATCAATCTGTGCTTTGTGGCCCCAAAATATTAACAGTAATGCAGTTAAACATGCATGTAGTCTACTACAAAAGCAGTATATCATATGCTGATGGTTTATTTATTTATTTTTCCGGAAATCACAGGCAGAGTGTGTCATTTGAAAAGGCAAAGTACAAAAAACATGTCAAAATGCACAAAACCGGCTGCATTTTACATAAAGCAAAGCGGGAATCCAATCTAATTGCATGCGAAACTGCATTTACAATGCACAATGTTATCCAGGCCATTGTAATAAATCACACAGAAACTGTAGGTAAAAATACAAAGGTACGGTGAATGTAATGGCACAGATCTAAGTAGGAACTGTGAGTGCCGGTTCACACATATTTATCTGTGCCAAACATGTACAAGTGTGTATAGGGAAAGTCTCAATGGCCAGTCCAATTAAACAGAATCCTAGTAAAACATAAAAAATATAAAATTAGAAGGTAATTAAAACAGAAAAAAACATAAAGTGACAGTACCAAAATTTGCTGCAATGTTAAGTTCAGAGATTTTCCTGGTAGTATTTTTTTTTTTCTACCACTAGATGTCTTGAGCCTGCTGGCCAGCATCAGTCAAACCAGTTTATCCTAGACTTGCCCCAGCCTATGATTGGACAGTGAAAGGAGAAACAGCACAGTGATGAGCTCATCTCTCCATCATTGTGCTCTCTCCTCCTATCAGCATGCTTCTTTTTGGCACATGGACTAATTAGCTGCTTGTGCTGTTTCATCCTTTTACATTCCAGCCCAGCGGTACAGGGACTACAAGAGACTGGTACCAGGTCACATTTATGGCACTTATCCACTGCAAGTACCGGCTCGGCTCTACTCGGCCCTGCTTGGCCCGGTTTGCTTTTCCACTGCTGGTACTGCATGGTACGGTGTTGGAACGGTTCGGTACGGTACGGTATGGTTTGCTTTTCCACTAAAGTAGTACTAAATTTAGGTGGGTGGGATAACAACGGGGTGGGTGGGATTCTCTGACCAATCAGTGGCTAGTAGTGACTGCATGCAAAGGATTGTGGGATATGGTACCGGGTATGGTACCTCTTGGAACCACAATTGAGTAGGTACTGTTTTTGAGAGCCGTACCGTTCGGTTCCATGCAGTGGAAAAGCGCCGCCGTACCGTACCGTACCGAACCGTTCCTACACTATACCATGTGGTACCAGCAGTGGAAAAGCACAAAAGCGAGCCGAACCGTTCAGTTCCATGCAGTGGAAAAGCGCCATTAGGTACTTTACCTGCTTGCATTAAAAAAAATAAGTTTAATGATGTGTTAATGGTTATCCAACCACATTATTTGTGTCTTACGAGAGTTCAGCGTTAAAGTAAATGGGTTTGGTAAGTGTGTGATATTGCTGGACAGATGACAGTAAAGAGTGCTTCAAATGAATAGAGAATAAAGGACATTTTTTTGGGCCTAGGATGCTAATTCTCTAAAAGAGATAATTAAATCACCCAATAGATGTACAACTTCCAGGTGCGTGGTGAAGAGCTCCCAGCATAAATCTCGCTTGAAATCATTTTAAATAATTTATTGGTTAAAGTGGTAGTATACTCTGTTCTATCACTTGTACCTATAGGCACGCCTATAATAAGGCTTGCCTGTGATACTGTGAATATCTCCTAAACTTGCACAATTTAGGAGATATTCAGAGTGCATGCAGCCGGTGACACTACCGTTGCATGTGCTCTGAAGGTCCGGCATACAGTGCTGGACCTTCAGAGCATGTGCCGTAGACTGTGGCTCCTGTGTGCATGCGCGGGAGTGATGTCATTGCGCCCCTGGCCACTCATGTAGCTGGAGGACGCAAACCTGGAAGGAAGACCGGGGGAGGATTTCAGCCCTCTCAGCTGTGACAGCGCAGTGCTGGAGAGCTTTGTTCCAAGGTAAGTCTTTCATAATGCCCTAACCATAGGATAGTTGGCGCAAGAGAAAGTTCACAGTGTCACCCCAAAATTCTTTGATGGGCCATGTATGGGTGGGGGTCGGGGAACAAAGGGAGACTCAGTCTGAGGTGTCCAGGTGAAGGCTGCTCACTGTAGCCACTGCTGGTGGAAGAGATAGAAGCAACTGTGGGGGGAACAATGAGAGAGACACACAGCGCCTTCTAAGTGCAGCAGACAAATGTTTTAATGAAGGTGCAATGAGTTCTTACTCACAAAGTAAGCCTTGATAAAAGCCTGTAGCAAATAGCTGGATTGTCATGGGCATCACTGTCCTGGGGTCCCTGCTGCCGATATCCAGGCTGTTCCTACAGGGGGGGGGGGTATCCTCAGTGGTTTCTGCATATAGCACTGCCCCCTAAAGGACTGCTGGATATAACACTTTCTGGATTCCCCTGGGTTACCCGTAGCAATGGCTTGCAGAAACTTATCACTTTAAGTACTTGGTTCAGTCAATGATCAGTCCAGGGGATGTTGTTTTGTAGTTTATTAAGAACTGGGATAGAGTGGGATACTCCAACTAGTAACTATTCACAGTATTGAGTACATCTGACTTGAGGATGCGGCAAGGCTGCTGCTTCACTCTGCCACTGGAATGAAGGTAATATAAATGTTCCTGCTTGTAATTATCTTCAAGGTTCTAACTTGGCACTCCCTTTCTCTCTCGCTGTGTATCTGACACCCGTCCACTGACTCCTACACTCTGGAGTGGTCCACTTCCTGGGCAGACCCCTGGCAGGTTCCTCTGTACTCACGGACACTGTTTTTCCAGAGACACCGATGCCCCCAACTCCACCAGTCAGCTTCTCTTGGACCTCCGGATTCAGCCACACTCGCTGGTTCACCAGGCCGACCGCCTGCGACCACCTTCCACTGCTACAGAAGAGGAGACAGCCATCACCCTCCTTCTGGGACCTGGCTTCCCACCCAAAGACCCTGAGCACATGTTTCCTTGGCTTTATATACCCTGCCCCATAATGCACGAGACAGCCAGTCTGTGCCAATCCCTGGGGCAGTAACAAAGCCTGTGTGTCACTGGCTGGGTTTCCTCCACTGTCCAACATGCCTCCCCATTGGACGCAGTGAGGACCCTCCCTCAGCCCAGATATATCACACACGGGACACATGGAACAGGCCTAACTACCAAAGCCCGCTCCCTGAGAAGCAGGAAGCATATAAATTTAGCCTGCTGCTCTGCTGTTGAGCAGACAGAGCCAAAACAATTCTGCCTACCTAGCACCTATCTAGGAGGGTGCTACATGCGGTTTCCAGGGTCCTGTGGAATGCAGAGTATCGTGTCTGGAGGGCCGTGATGTCACTTCCTGGTAGTGACGTACGGTCTGAAGAAGGAGCGCATGCTCTGCAACGTGTCGCTGCTAAACATCTCAGCATCACTACCAGGAAGTGATGTCATGGCCCTTCATACACGATACCCTGATTTCTACAGGACCCGGGAAACCACGTAAACCACCGAGGCTACCCCCCACCACAGGAACAGCGTGGATATCGCCACCAGGGACCCCAAGACAGTGATGCCCATGACGATCCAGCTATTTGCTACACACTTTTATCAACGCTTACCTTTGTGAGTAAGAATTTATTGCACCTTCATGAAAACATTTGTCTTCTGCACTTAGAAGGCGCTGTGTGTCTCTCTTATTGTTCTCATAATGCCCTAGTATGCGATGCATACTAGGACATTATGACATTACTTTGCAGGGGATTTTTTTTCCCTCATCAACTGTGGTTTACTACCGCTTTAAGAGCATACGGTACAACCAACATGTTTATAGGGGGGGAAGAACACCCTCTTCTTCAGGGCCTAAAAAATGAATTGTGATGGAATCAAAAATAGAATACTCTAGAATGCCTGCAGTTAAGCTGGATCAGGACTAGTGTGTCCAAAGCCTAATGTAAGCAGGTGTTTTTTTTTTTTTTTTGTAGTAAACAGGAATGTAAACGTTGATCCAATACCTGAATATGTATCATAAAAGAATCCACTACTAGAATGGCTTCTTGCTTCTTCAAATCTGGACTTCAACACTCCAACAGCCATATTGCAAATAGCAGCCCTAGGAACATGGAAACAAAGGTTTGTTAAAAAGAAACTGCATTCCATTTATTTTTGGGGATGGCCCCTTCTTGTTCCAACATGACTGCGCACCAGTGCACAAAGCAAGGTCAATAAAGACATGGATGAGCGAGTTTGGCGTGGAGGAACTTGACTGGCCTGCACAGAGTCCTGACCTCAAACTGATAAAATACCTTTGGGATGAATTAGAGTGGAGACTGTGAGCCAGGCCTTCTCTCTAAAGCCCCGTACACACGTACCGATCATCGGCCGAACGATCGGCCGTCTTTTGTCTGAGGGCTGTCTTGTCTGTTGAAAAGTGCAAAAGACTGCACACGAATTTTGTCGGCCAACAACAGCCGACTGCAGAAGTGATGTCATGTGATGGTTAACTTTCCTTGTCTTTTTTCTTTTCTGAGCATGCCCAGTCTTGCAAATCTGCTGTCTGTCGGCCGAAATCTGTACTGACTGGCGAACAATCGGCCGTTCTGGTGTTGGCCAACAAAAATTTTAATGCTTGCACGACAGATTCTGTTCGGCCGAAAATGCGCTGTCGGCTGTCGGAAGCATCATACTAACAAGCCTACAATCGGCCGATCGGTCGTCGGCCGAATCTTTACGGCCGACAATCGGTACGTGTGTACGGGCCTTAACATTAGTACCTGACCTCACAAATGTGCTTTTGGAAGAATGGTCAAACATTCCCATAGACACTCCTAAACCTTGTGGACAGCATTCCCAGAAGAGTTGAAGCTGTTATAGCTGCAAAGGGTGGGCCAATTCAATACTGAACCCTACGGACTAAGACGCCATTAAAGTTCATGTGCATGTGAAGGCAGGCGTCACAATACTTTTGACAATATAGTGTATGTGTGAATGCACAACATTGAAGAAAGGCAAGATATGTAAAATTTTGGCTTTTTCCCCGCATAACATCAATCATCAAAATCACATTTTATGCACTGACAAAGAGGTCCTCCTTGCTGTACAAACAAGACATTAGTGATTGCAGTTAATCCCTAAAATTGCAAAACTTTTACTTGTATTGTTGGCCTTTTTTCAATGCTATAAAGCACAGAGATGTATAGTAACTAAGTAGAACTACTTCACTACTGTACTTAAGTACCGAAAGGCGGTATCTGTACTTTCCTAGAGTAGAATTTTTTTCTCCTACTTCCACTTTTACTTCACTACATTTTTTCGATGATTTCAATACTTCTACTCCGATATTTTTTTTTTTGTGCTGCATAGTTACTCGTTACAATTATAAAAATTACCACTGCCAGAACAGTAGATGGCAGGTTTCATGAAGCTCAAAACATGTGTATTATCAGCGCATACAAAAATAAATGCTACTGTATGTATAAATAAAAGCTGCATTTGAAATAATAAAAAACAATATGATGTTCAAACTTTTGACTTCTTTCTTTAATAACTACATAACACAGTACTTGTACTTTTACTTTCAGTACTTGAGTAGCAATTTTTTTTTCAAAACTACTGGTACTTTTACTTTCAGTACTTGAGTAGCAAAATTTTTAAAAAAACTACTCGCAATACTTAAGTGCAAAAAATGTTGAATACTTTAGTACTTCTACTCAAGTCACTTGTTGATCGAGCACTTCCACTTCTACTCAAGTCACTTTTTGATCGAGCATTTGTACTTTTACTCAAGTATGGGTTTCGAGTACTTTATACAACTCTGATAAAACAGCACCATTGCTGGTCACACGCCCCTGAAGCTATAAGGAAGGAGGAATGTGTGTAGGGTGGACATATCATTTCTATCAACCCAGACATTTATTTAGACAATGTTTTCCTCCATTTACTGTATGTCAGTGTAATTTACTGGTTACCAGTAGATCAAAACTGTCTTACACTTCATGTAGCTCAGGGTTGACGCTTCTGCTGAACTTCTTCATCAAAGAATAGACAAAACTTCCAACTTCCATGTCGGCTTCTTTCATGAGAGATTTTGCAATCATCATGACAATAGCAGGAGAGGGTTTGTTGTCCAGGATAATGCTTGCGGCTATACTTCGGATGACTGGGTGCTGCTGGACGTCCATATACAATTGTTGGCAAATATCTAGGATCTGAATAGAGGTATGGGGGGAATTATTACATTTCAAAAGGTATTAAGTATGAAAAGTGTGCTAAGAATAGCATCTCTTGCTGCCCATAATGGAAATTTCATGATTAACTACATCCTGTAGAAGAATGCTTGGGCACTGATTGGTTGCTTTAAGCAACAAGGAATTTTCTTGTTAAAGTGGTTGTAAACTCTTCCATATACACAATGCAGTGACTATGCTCGGGTGATACACAGAGATTAAATAAATCCTCATACATAAGTTGCACCTGTTTATCTGCAGTCTTCTCTTCTCTATATCCATTCAAAGTCCAGAAATGATAAAGCTTGTCCGAGCGGTCAGAAAAAAAGGGGGCGGAGAGCTGAAATTACACTCTGCAGAGCTCAGTGAGGTGAGCTCTGAGAGCTGATTGGAGGGAAGGGACACACCCTTCTTCATGCAGCACACAGGAACAGCGCTGAGAATGTCAATCAGCTGGAGGTTCCTCCCCTGTCCCCATTTTTTCTCTTGGTGTCAGGAAAATAGCAGAGGAATGAAGCAGCAGATGGAAATGTCACTTAGTGCACTTAATTGAGCCAAGTACACACTACAGTAGAGAGGGATATGCTTTGTTCATATTTCATAAAAAACAAAAATTAGTGCTGCGCTACTGAGTGTATCAGAACATATTGCGATGTATTAATAACGTACAGTGGAATTCCTAATTATCAATATATAAATATATAAAATACAAAAGCACAAAAATGATAAAGTGTGTACAGTCCATAAATAAATATAGATGTGACCTAATATAAAAATCCAGGAAAACGATTCCCAAAATAAGTGCAAAGTAGCAATAAAAGTGCTCATGATCGCATCACTTGTTGACCCCCTGTTTCACCAGCGGGTCAAAACCAGCAGTTCCCCTCCTGGTGTGCTGCGGGCATTTAAGATCCTCTATCTCTCCTACTTCCTTCAAATGGCTCAGTAAACCCCCGATTGCTCTCCACACAAGCGGGTATATAAAGTGGGTATATGTAGGAAAGAGATGGCAGAATCTAGTGCTCTCCGTATATTACAAATTTATTGTCCACATAAAATATCAATTCAAAACTCACAAGTGGGGCACTTATAGCAGTGCGGGATGGATGGACATGGAAACCTCAGTTTCGTGTAAACGAGATGGTCGTGATGTAACGTCAGAACATGGGCTCCGCCCCCTATACGCGTTATGTCAGGGCGTAGACTTCTTCAGTAGGGGTGGAGCTAGAACGTTAATCTGCTATCATATATACTGCCGAAATCCCTTGTTCCCCGTGCACACACCGGCGGCTCATTGGCCACTCTTCCACCCAGGGTATTCCCAAAAATTGCGTGGCAAGAGAAGGGAGTCACTGCACAGAAATATTGGGGACACTACTATTAAAAAAAAATGGTTACCTACATTGATAACATAAAATACCAGCACTGATAGATGCCACTGGTGGGCACTGATAGGTCGCACTGGCGGGCACTTATAGGTGGCACTGATGGGTGGCCCTGATGGGCAATGATGGGCACTGATAGGCAGCACTGATGAGGAGCCAAGGGTAGGCATTACTGATGGGCACTTATTTGCATCCTTAAAGCGCACTGTTTGGTGTCAGAGCGACACACCACACTACCGATCACCACTCTGTGCACCCTCGTGGCTTATCCTGCTGGACATCATATGACGCCCAGTCAGGATAACACAACCACCCTGAGGCCGTCATTTTCCATACCGCGTGTGGGAAGTGGTTAAAATAGAAGTATGGGAATTTTTTTTCTATTTTAGAATCTTACTTATCTAGGTGGTTGCAGCATCTCTAAGGCTTCAGGGTTCCTTAGGGGCAAAAATGCCCAAAAACTTGCCATAAATTGTGTACAAGCCAGTGAGTGTATCAAGCCTGCCTTTTAGTTACACAAAGCCACGGGTTTTCATTGTGCACCCTTATAACACTCTAGTCAGCAGTTTTGTAATAACCAATGACCTCATCAGTGGATAAGGAGGATGTCAGGCCCTTGCACAGCATTCTTGTTTGCGCCTCCCAGCTGCCCTTCCTCCATCAGCACTGGGGTCACATTAGCTGAGTGAGGGAGACAAAACTGAGGGAGAAGAGAAACAATGGAATACTAGTCAGTATCAAGATGCAAAGCTGTATTTGCATTGAGAGAATAAATCACCTCTAATGTTGACACATTTGTCGATGTTGCTGCCTTAAAAATATTAGTTTAGTTTTTTACATTTTAGAATGGAGTGCCTTGAGATGTGCAAAATTTTAAAGGCTGCCTTGACTGAAAAAAACCATTGAGAAACACTGATGTCATTAACCACTTAAGCCCCAGAAGATTTTACCCCCTTCCTGACCAGGGCCTATTTTGTGATTCGGCACTGCGTGACTTTAATGGACAATTGCGCGGTCGTGCGACACTGTACCTAAACGAATTTGATGTCCTTTTTTTCCCACAAACAGAGCTTTCTTTTGGTGGTATTTGATCATCTGTGCGATTTTTTGATCATAAGCTATAAACAAAAAAAGAGCGACAATTTTGCAAAAATAACAATATTTTTCACTTTTTTTATATGAAATTCCCCCCAAAAAATGTAAAAATCTAAATTTTTTAACATTTTAGGCCAATTTGTTTTATGCTACATATTTTTGGTAAAAAAAATGGCAAAAAGCGTATTTTGATTGGTTTGCGCAAAAGTTATCGCGTTTACTAACTAAGGGAAAGATTTTTGTCATTTTTGTTGTTTTTTTTTTTTAACGCGTAATGGCGGCGATCTGCGATTTTTTTTGCGGGACTGCGACATTGTGGCGGACAGATCTGATCCTTGACTGACATTTTTGACACTTTTGGGGTTACCAGTGACATTACTACAGTAATCAGTGCTATACATATGCACTGTTACTGTAAAATGACACTGACAGTGAAGGGGTTAACTTTTTTTTGAGAGGGAGGAGTTATGTGTGTCCCCAGGGGCGTGATTCTAACTGTGATTGGCTGTGGCTTGAGGTGTAGGAACAGTGATCAACGGTCCTACATAGTAGAACCGTATGATCACTGTTCATACACAGGGAAGAATGACAGGCGGCTTGTTTACATCAGCCGTCTGCCTTTCTCCCGCTCTAACGGACGATCGCGAGTGCCCGGCGGACATCGGGTCCACCGGGCACACGCGCGGGGGGGGGGGTCCGTGACCGAGCGGGAGCGCGCCTCCGGCGGCGCGCGCTCGCTCCCCAGAGCCGCACAGGCTAGTGACGTACCGATACGTCACTTTGCTTGTGAGGGGCTGACCGCCGCAGTATGTGTACTTGCGGCGGTCGGCAAGTGGTTAATTCTGAAATATCAGTCCAACCCCATATCTAGTTTTAGGAAGAACCCAGCAACATGGGACGAAGTGCTACATGTATTTTATCCCATGGGCGACTGAACAGCGATAAAACACAGTTGATAGTCCTTTTTTAATTCTTCTACATCTGTTTGTTTTATTCATGGGGGCAAGTGATGGATTATAAAGAAAGGCTATTGTTTGGGGATTGTTTGATTTAATATGGTTATGCTGTAAGTCCAGCAAGCAGTGCTTAGCGAAGTTCTCTCTACAAATACCTTTACAGGGTGTTTTAGGGCAATGTTCCTCAGGGCCAGAGCAGCAGCGACCTGCACGGGTAGAGGTAGGTTGGAGACTGTGGAAGTTATTCTTGGAAGGAACTTCAGAATCTTCTTAATGCTCGCTGTTTGTCCAGAATTCCCCAGACCTTTAAGGGCCAGAATGATGTCCATCATATTCACTGCCCCATTGGCTTCCGCTAGCAGATTATGGAGTGGCTACAATTAAAGAAAAAAAAGGAAGAAAAAAATAATTGATATTATTATTGCTTAAATTCAGGATATGTTGATTGTTCCAATGTATCAACGATATTATTATATTTAAATGGAAAAAGAGTAGCGCACGAGATCAACTATAAGTGACTCAAGATGTTGTAAGCAAGCTATGAAGAATATTGCTAAACAAACATTTCAAAAAAGTAATCAAAAAAGGAGAAGAACTAATGTCCATTTAGTCCATGAAATCCAAGGGTAAGTGAAATGAGTTGGATTGCTAGGTCACCATCCACCACCAGGTGTCACACCACAAAATAGTAGGATTGGCCACTCACCAGAACTCAATGCTCAGGTGTTCTCACACAAGAGCAGACTGCGCAGAAATGTTAGATGGATATAGAGCCAGAACCTGTTCACCACTGCTTCATAACAAATCCTTGCACGCACTCCCTCAGTATCAGGATATCATGGAGAAAAAGAAATGGCCCCACATAGTGAAGTACCGTAACCACAAAATGCTTTATTAAAAGTAAAAATGTGTTGCACTCACATGTATAGGCTGATCAGAAAGCATGTAACCACATAATGCTCGGTGGAAGGAAACCTAACTCGTCCAGTTCTCGGGCTCACTCCACGCCAGCCCTGTACCTTCCGGGTAGGTCCCTCACCGTCACGTGATGTCGGATGTGTAGTCTGGTCACGCCCCTTGACATCCGACATCACGTGACGGTGAGGGACCTACCCGGAAGGTACAGGGCTGGCGTGGAGTGAGTCCGAGAACTGGACGAGTTAGGTTTCCTTCCACCGAGCATTATGTGGTTACATGCTTTCTGATCAGCCTATACATGTGAGTGCAACACATTTTTACTTTTAATAAAGCATTTTGTGGTTACGGTACTTCACTATGTGGGGCCATTTCTTTTTCTCCATGATATCCTGATACTGAGGGAGTGCGTGCAAGGATTTGTTATGAAGCAGTGGTGAACAGGTTCTGGCTCTATATCCATCTAACATTTCTGCGCAGTCTGCTCTTGTGTGAGAACACCTGAGCATTGAGTTCTGGTGAGTGGCCAATCCTACTATTTTGTGGTGTGACACCTGGTGGTGGATGGTGACCTAGCAATCCAACTCATTTCACTTACCCTTGGATTTCATGGACTAAATGGACATTAGTTCTTCTCCTTTTTTGATTACTTTTTTGAAATGTTTGTTTAGCAATATTCTTCATAGCTTGCTTACAACATCTTGAGTCACTTATAGTTGATCTCGTGCGCTACTCTTTTTCCATTTATGCATTTACAAATATCTTCCATTATTTGTTTAAGTAGCAGCAATATTTATCTGTTATAATAGTCAAGAGATTGACTCCTCCTCAAGCGCAAAGATATATTTTCCTTGACCATTTGTGTCCAAGTTTATATATATTTAGATATTATTATATTGGCTTCACGTTTTTATATCTTAATTCGAAGATTTCTCTCCAAAAAATTGCCCTATCCTAAGCTGTTACTTCCAAATTCAAACCTGTTGCCCTTTTTTAATATTTGACATTTTTTTTACAGAATATATATGTGAAAAAGAGAACCTCATCCCCTGTGTGTTTGTTTGTATTTCCCCCCAGAGAAGCATAAAACTGAAATATGGCTACAATAACAACTACATATAAAGTGCAGCCTGTCACTAAGATTAACACATCAGTTTTTGTTTTTCTGAGCTCCCCCCGAAACAGAATAGTTTATTGGTTATCATGCCACCGGATTCAGTTTTAATATGGTTGGTGACAACAGTTTGTTCTGCAGGGAAACCACACATCAGCGTTGTCACCTTGTCTTAGTTGTAATTTTAAATGGTCTTTAGGTAGGCTACAAACACATTTTAGAAAAGGCAGGAGCTGGTAAATTACATATTTACCGACCCTTCCTGGTTCTCTATTGTGACACATCCCCTGCAGAAGCCAACAGGAGAGGGGAGGTAGAACAGTGGGGGCAGGGGACCAGGGGAGCACACAGGGGCCCAGAGACAGCAGAACACAAGGGAACTGGATAGGAGGAGTGGTGGGGGCAGCATACAGAGGAACCAATCTCCTACATTTTCCTCCTGCAGCTACGGGAGGAAAAAGGAAGACAGTGATTTCCATACATGCTGCCCCCGCCGCCCCTCCTATCCAGGTGTACAGGGGAGCCGCACAGGCCCCATGGAGCATGGGGCCCAGTTGTTATTGCAACCCCTGTAGTTACGCCCCTGGTAGAGCCGTTGGATAGCAAGCTCCACAGGCTGATATAAATGGCTTATGCTCTTCAGAGTTAGCCAAAGAAATAAATATAAATAACACATTCAATAGAAGTATTTAGAATGCGTGTGCGCACCTCCGTGGTACAAACTCTATAGCGTAGTTACTCGGATGACTTAAAATACACAGATTGGCGTACAATAGACGCTCCCTGTCCCTCTGTATCTCCTGGGAGAAGCCAATTTGAATTTAGAAGCAGTACCTTTGAAGTCACCAGAAATTTATGACATCGCACAAATGAAATAATACATTTTTGCTGATAGTGAATTAAACCTGACATTCTCATTTACAAAACTATTATGCTGTCTAATCGGGTATCATTTTCCTTTGTAAACGCATTAGCTTAAATAAGACATGATACGATTATACTGGGCGGGTAGGGGAGCTCAGCTTGGCTCAGCTCTACAATATACTGCCTACATTGAGTGATTTACTGAATTCCAGTCAAGATAAGACGAAGGTTTTCTTTTGCAGCTGAAGCACTTGAATAGTCAGGATTCTTTTATTGGAACTCTGCGAAAATATCATTTTATTTTTCATTTGTACCTTGCCGGGCAACCAGAGGAGACCAGAACTTATAGAACTGTTCTATTTTAAAGGGAACGCATGATGGATTTTCAGTGACCACATATAGTGATTACTGCAATATTTATCAAATAAAATAATGATTGATGTAGATGTCACATTTTTTTGCCTGTTTCCTGGACTAGGTTTACATTATCGAAGATTCAGCACTCTAATTGATTTCTGCATTTTAATATAGCCACTCCTTGATCATTAGTTGATGGGATAGGACCTCAGCCACATAGAACGTTCATTTGTTATACTGTCTAATTGTTACATTTTCTGGATTTGATTGGGTCACCAAAAGTCATCATCTTTTTGGTTGGTATATTTGTAATTATTATATTTTATAATTCGGGAGTTTGGAGCTTTTTCTAACTTTGGCTCTCCTTTGGCCCCCCCCTCCTTTTGGAGTGTTGATTGTGCTGCTCTATGCATGCAGTGATGAGCTCACAGGGTATGTGCATGTCCTGGGGTGTTGCATTGTTGTTTTCCATTATAGATTACAACTTTAGAACCTCTCATCTGTGTTTCCCTGAATAAATCTCATTGGCGAAACGCGTTGGAACTCATTTACCTATCCTAAGCAGTGGACAACCAACATTTTTTTTACACCCCCGAACTTGGAATTTTAATCAAATTAGTATTTAGATTTTCATTGCTAGGGTGCAAAATAGCCATATGAGAAGGTGAAATCTTACATGTTTAAAGCGTTTGTTACCCCAACATTTCATATTCCTGGTATGTGCCTGCTGTACCATGTACTTCTATGAGAAAGTGACCAAATCTCCTTATAAATTATATATAAATTGGGAGTTTGGGGCTTTTTCTAACTTTGGCTCTCCTTTTCCCTGCAGGTTCCCCCCCTCCTTTTGGAGTGTTGATTGTGCCGCTTTATGGACACAGTGATGAGCTTGTTACCCCAACATTTCATATTCCTGATATGTACCTGCTGTATCATGTACTTCTATGAGAAATTATCCAGTTCTCTTTATATCGCTTTCTTTATGTGAAATCCCTGGTGTTCTTGCCAGTCCCTCTGCTTTTCAATTAAAAACTGATCACACTAAGCAGGAAAGCACAACGTGGTCAGCTCTGTAACTATGCTGGGAATTCAGTGTGCTCTCCTCCAATGATCAGACTTGTCCTGACACACCTCAGCTGCACAGCCTTTCACTGGGAAGATCAGTGTGCGGCTGCTTCTCCTCCCCCCAGCTCTCATGCAGCTGAGAACAGATGGAACTTGATCACTTATTAAAAGGGAAAAAGGGTATTTATAATCTATTTTTATATCTATACAAAAATGTTTTGCATTTAATTTCTATTTTAAATGGAATGGGTTGTTTTACAAGGTGATCGTTTACAATCACTTTAATACATGTGATGTATAGTGGTATGATATTTTTACCTTTTTAGGGTTATTAGTACCCTGCTTTTCTTATTTCTAATGAAATTGCTTGGGTTGAAACTAAAGATAATTTTATTAATCTCTTTTTTTCATTGTATCTTTGAGAGAATATCCACCTTTAGCCTGGGTTTACACTGAGGCCGGTTTAAAATCCTGCGATCCCACGATTTTAAACCAGAATTTTCAGTCCGACTTTGGGGGCGATTTCACAGACATCTGTGTGGGTTTCTGCACAGATGTCGTTTGAAATTGCCCCCCTTTCAGGCCAGTCGGGAAACGGGTCTCAGGACCTGCTTCCTGATTGGCCAGGAGGAGGATCTGTGTGACAATAGCGAATATTAATTCGCTATTGTCACATAACTGGGTGAGCTCAGGGCGCAGTGCTCTTCTCCCCGAGCCCACCCTTTTTTGAAGCCTATTAGAGCCTCTGGCTCTAATCATGTGCTTAAAAAAAAAACCCCCATTGGAATCCATGCGTCCGGCGCCCTGCATGTAGATTAGGGGGCCGGACACATGGATGGGGGGGCACCCCTGCGCCCCCAATGGATGGGCCACCACTGCAGAAACTACTTTTGGGAATCGGGAATAGTTACTTTAAAAGGTGCACAAGACCAATATCTCTGTAGTGGTCAATACAAAAATATGCACGTGAAAAAATAGGGTTAACTCATATTAAACCATAATAAACAATGTGCATCAAATAAATGATAAAAAAACAGTCCCATAACATATCATTTACTTATGCATAAAAGTAAACTAAAAGTCCAAATGTCAAATCTTGAAAATGATGAAGGTCCATGTATAAGAATCCCAAACCACCTCACAGACAAGTGTGCCAGTTCCCTACCGAACAGTAATGATCTCCAAATGATAAGAGATCAACAGCGCAGAAATCATCCAATTGGGGGATACCACTGGCTCCAGCGCCTCCACAGTCCTTCACTGGTTATCCAAAGCCAGCACAAAAGTTGGAGTAACACAGGCAAAGCACACCACAACAGAGATCAACAGCGGGTCTACAATATCATATGCCACTGGCCTCACCCTACACACGTTTCATCTGGTGCAAAGGAAGTTTTCAGGGGATAGGTGATGTTAACTTTTGTGCTGGCTTTGGATAACCAGTGGAGGACTGTGGAGGTGGTGGAGTCAGTGGTATCCTGAGTGGTGGTCCCCCAATTGGATGATGGTCTGTGGAGGCAGAAGAAATTCAGGTATGGCATTATTTTATCACAGTTATGTGGTAGTTTACATTTTTGGAGTTATATTTGAGATGTGCATAGAGAGATCACACAAACACTTATAAGTATAACATTTAATTAAGAAATGACAGATACAGATAATAATATCAGAAAATATAACAAGAATACTTAACTAAAGACGCTGTTCCACCACGGGTCCCTTCATTATGTGGTGTGGCACAGATGACCAGAATCAGACGCATGCATGATGGCAGCTCTGACACAAGACAATTATTATATAATTCTAGCTGTAGTATATATAGGACTTGAATGTAAGAAATGGCCAACGCTTCCCCTTGGAGCAACATAACATTTTAAGGACTTGGTCAGTTTGCAATAACATTCCTAGCATGAAGTCAACTAAGGTAACCAGAATATTGGATTCTTTCATAGATATTGGGAGGCTATTTTAATAAGCAAAATATGAAATATGTAATTTCCCCATCAGGCATTTTTTTATATATGTAGTTACCTTGGTCTGACTTTGACCAACTATACATATACCATACCTGTGGGATCCTCTAGAAGCTGGAAGTCACTAAAGTAGACACCAATACTCCAGTGATTTCTTCTAGCTTCCAGGTCCCGTGTGTTGCATTTTCTCACTAATACAAAGAATTCTCTGACTGGATAAAAAAAAGAGCATGACATCACCGCCCCACCTCTCACACTTTGCAATCACTGAGAAAATGCAAAGCAATCTCTGAATGGCGCTTGTGCCAAGTGGCCAACCTCCTGTGATCACAAGGCAGCAGGGCAGCTGCTCGGCACAGGACCCAGAAGCAAGTGGAGATCACTGTAGTAGGACTGTCTTCTACAGTGTTCCCAGCTTCTAGAAGGATCTCACAGGTATGGCATATACATACTTACATTGGTCAAAGGTGAGCCAATGTAACTATGTAAAAATATCCATACATGGAGTTCTTCTTTAAACACAGGTACTGTTCAATAACAATGGTAAAATGGTCTGGTAATGAAGGGAATTTGTAGACTAGCACCAATGTGGGTAACGTGACTCTGTTGCTAAACCAGAAGCTGGAGTAAAAGTTATATGTATGAATTAAAAAAGGAAATATTTTTTCCCCCACTGCCCATACTGCCAAGAGCTGCAGGAAGTTTCCAGAATGTGGTGGCCCAGGGAGTCAAATTAGCAGCCTGAATATTTATATGGCTCCAGCCAATGCCTGTGGGAGGATAGCCAGATGGTGGCTAGGAGAGTACATAAATTGTTTCGAGCCTTAGACAGCAGGGTTCTTTTTCTCAAGGAGAGATTCCCAGCCAGAAGGCAGCTCAACTGATGGCTCTGCTTGTGCTCCCCGAGGTCCCAGCTGTGCACATCTGGGGGGGGGGGGGGGCTATGCTGCTGCAAATTCTTTAAAGCTAAGAGCAAGGTTTCACTGGAGATTCGGTCTGGAAGATTCTGCCTGAGTCTGGAGGATGGTATCCAAGTACCTGGGGACACTGTGAGCACAGACCTGAGTGAAGGAACATTAAGACTGTTGCTGCTGTTAACTCCTGGTGCACTAATACTAAGGCTTGCCTGGTACATTACTTATGGTGTTCCAGTGCTGTTGGTTGTCTGTCCTATAGCTGAAGGGACTGCTTAGGAAGTAGCTGCAAAGAGAAGAGTGTCTTCTCAATACTGTTCTGTGTTTTGAATATCCTACAGCTTCTCTAAGATCCAGCCAAATTAACCTGCAACAAACTTTTAAAAATGCAACCCTTAGACTGTTTACTGTGGGAAAGAGCCTGGGACAAAATCAGCAGGCCTTGTGGGGCTTAGTGCTACACATCTGTGCCTACTGCTGACCTCCATGTCACCATAAGACACAATAGTGATGTAGCAGTCAGTGGGAGAACGCCCTAAGTGCAGTGGGACATAGATGATCGACACCCCTGGAATTGTCAGTTTCTGCAGAGACTTTAGGGGATAATTTCCCTGGATTACAGCAGCATCTGGCCATATGGAACAAATTATACTCCAGCTTTGAGTTTAGTGACAGAGACGCTTTAAGTTTATGAAGAGCCAAAAAGAACATGAGGAGAGCTGGCACCCTTGGACGCTGCCAGGAAATGTTGGAGATGTGTTCATCATAGAAAGGGCAGTCAAAGCTCTGTAGACGTCTGCACATTATACCTGCACCTTTTTTTTCAAAGAGATATAGTCACTTTTAGGAATATGTCATAGTTTCCAGTCTGTAGGAGAATGCTGCAAATTCCTAATCAGGCAATAGCATGTCTGGTGATTACCTGCAGAGCTTCTTCTGAGCAATATTGTGTCTCGCTGCAGAATTTGTGGACCAGTGATCCATAGGCCAGATAGCCCACTTTCCGTACTAGGGGGCCACAGTGGGCATTAACAGCCTCAAGCAAGTCCTGTAGGAGGAAAATATGCATGTTATTTATAAACCACTAATTCTCAAATTGCCATAATTGGCTTCAGTACATCATCCTGTATTGTTGGATACCAATGTGGCATTACAGAATGCAATTAACACTTACAGAATACGTTCATGTTTAGATAAAAAAAAGTTGACAGCCCCCTCTCTCTACACCCCTAACCTATGCTAAGATAATCCACCCCTCGCCCCTGTGTCCAACTTACCTCTCTTAAATGGTGGCTTCCTCCTTTATATAGACTTATAGGCTCTTTCTTCCAAAGTATAGGTACAGGCTATTCAAATCTATGGGACGTTACTATCCAATCCAGGCACTATCAAGATGATTATTAACCCCTTCACGCCACCTCCTGGCAGCCATTTAAATTGGTTTTAATTCACTGAGGTTGCGGCAAGGCTTCCCGATCACGTGACTGCAGTAATTGGTTCTCACATGATCAAGAGCACATCCTGCTGGTTCCTGATCAGAAGTCATGACTGACAGCAGTCTGTTACAACCCAGTCACTGCGCTGGGAGCACTCAGTGAGCGCGCTCTTGACACACAACCTCAGACCGTCGCAGAGGCATATGTGTGGTGGCTGGGCATTAACGTCCACTCTACTTGCATTTGTATTACGTGGTCAGGAGGACATTATTAGGGAAGTACATTTCTTTTGAAGTTTTCAGCTAAACATTTAAAAATAACAATATAGCCGAATATTCAGGCTTACTAATGTACATGTTCAGTATGCGATGTGTAAAAAGACGGAGCTATATAAATACCTATAATATAATTAATGATAACAATAATAATGAATGACTTTGCTCGCCTTATTTAATATAACTAAATTTGTCTGAGTCTGACCCTTAGGCTTTTTTATTTTTTTTTTAAATAAAGGGAAGGGAGCAAATAAACCATAGGGATCAGTCCAGATATGATTTTTTTTTTTCAAAAAGTCCAAAGAGTCTATAAAAAAGTTTACATCCAACACATTTCGGAAGTTATACACAAATTCCTCTCTATCAGGGCTTAGGTTTATTGTGCAGGAGGAATCTTGATGAGTGGTTATTATTGAGCTTAAATTCTTAGGCTGGCCATACATTTTTAGATTTCTCTTCTTCAGCACCTGGGGTTGAACAAGTAGAATATTTTGATTCCTGCATCCACTATACACAGTGTGGATGGAGGCATCTACCTTGCCAGCTATTATATTTTGACAGCCAACAGTTGTCATAATACTTGAACAGTGGTTGCAGCTGATTGACCACAGTCACTATTCAACCAAAAAATTTCCACTTGGCTCTCTTAATTTTCAGACTAGGGATGTCGGGCAGAATGGTGATACCAGGGACACCCATGGCTTGAATTTCAGCCTGCTCATCTGGCCATCATTAGTAAGGACCATTCATTTAGGTAGTTCATAGATTATGCAATCCTCCGTCCTACCATCATGGGTGGAAGGAAAGAAAATTGCTAGATTCCCCCATCAACACAGTCACTGTTGATGAGGGAATACCTCCCACTGTGCTAATGTGTTCTGCCGGCAGGACACAATGATCAATGCCGGCATCTATAGCTGCTGGCAGTGACTGCATAAAAAAAACTGACAGGCTGCTTGTACTGAAGTTGATCGATGGATCAAATTCAGTAAAACCACCCTGGCCATAGATGGATCAAATCTCAAGCAGTCCCTGCTGAACCAGCCGAGATTTAGTCCATCTATGGCTGGTTTTAGTTTATTACTCAGTTAGGTTGTCTTACTACAGCATATCCACTCATCTATATTCCTCCTGCACAATAAGCCTAAGCCCCGGTGAAGTGAGGTTTGTGTATAACCTCAAAAATATGTCGGCTGACAACTCTTTATAGACTCTTTTATTGTGACAAATAGCAAATATATCTGGTGCTCTCATCCTTTCACTCTACAAAAATGAACTTTCCCAAGAACCCTATCCAACTTCCACTAATCCTCTAAGGCCACCACACTTTAGCAATCATCTTATTCATTTAGGACCTTCACCAAGTTTGGAGTCCAGTGACCTAAGTCCAGAACTTTTGCTGGACTCTCAGAGGTCATTTCATTTTATTGGTAGCCATCAGAGACTGTGTGATTTTTTAACCTAAGTTTCAGGTCACACAAGGTAGCTCAGGAGAAGCGCTTTTAATTTATGGCAAAAAGGAGGTACAGGTTTACTCTAAATAGCTGTGATGTTTTATAGCTGACATGTTTTCTACTGATTCATGTGAGGTGTGAATTTTAATAATAGGTCCACTTTAAATCAAATACAAAAGGACATTAGCAGAAATAGTGATGATTGCAATGTACGGTAGTGTGACGTGTGTGAACAGGCTGCATTGCCATGTGTGAAGTATTTTAATAACACTCAGACAAGACGTACCTTAGCTTCGGCTATTGCTTCACGATCCGCTTTAATTAAATGTAAGGCCAGCGGTACAGCCTGTGCTGCTTCAAACTCTGACAGTTCCTTCAGTTTCAGTTTTAGAAACCTTAGTGAGAAATGGTTTCCGATGGCTGGAATAGCATCTAATATCCAGCGCCTGAAAAAAAAAAAAATATATATATAAAAAAGTAAAAAAAAAAAAAATGAACAACTTAATAACTAATTCTAATAACTATTATTAATAGAGAATTTATATATATATATATATATATATATATATATATATATATATATATATATATATATATACATATACAGTGCATTTTGGAAATATTCACAGCGCTTCACTTTTTCGACATTTTGTTATGTTACAGCCTTATTCAAATATGGATCAAATTCAATATTTACTTCAAAATTCTACAAACAATACCCCATAATGACAATGTGAAAGAAGTTTGTTTGAAAGCGTTGCAAAATTTTGCGACCAATGAATGTTTGGCTTCCGGTATTTATAGACTGGCGTGGGTGACGCAAGTTACGTCCTGAAGAAGCGTGCTGCGTCACGCGAAACGCGTTGACGTCACACGCGGTCACACCTCCGGCTCTGCCCACCACCCGGCTCTCCACGCTGTTGCCACCGCTCTGAACAGCCGCTCTGAACAGCTGAAGTCTGCCTACAGTGTCCATCCCACAGCGATCGTGGCCATCTCCCGCTCATCCGGTCGGCACTCTGGCATCTCCATCTATCCTTTTATGTATTCGGGCATCCCATACCTGCACCCCGTGGAACCTCTTGAACTTTACTTAAATTGATACGTGAGTGCTGGCCTACAACTGTCTGTCTGACACCAGCTGGCTGCTAGATATGTCTGCTTGCTTGAAGCTGCTGCTGCATTGTGCTTTACTTTGCTTGCTGGATCTGTGAAGCCTCCTCTCAATCACTCACCTGGGTACAGAGGGACAATCTACATTTCTTATACCACCACTGGGCCATTCATCTCTATCTCCACTAATCCAGGAGGACTATGACCACGGCTCACACCCAGAAGTTGGTGAGTGTACCCCCATAAGGTGACCCAGGGGTTTCGAGAGTAGAAGAGCTTCACATAGTGCCTGACTCTGTGCTTGCTTAATTGCTACATGCTGTGCTGCTGAACTGTCGTACATTACTTGTTTTGTCATTGCCTTACATGTTTTGACAATTACTGTTGCCACAATTAAGGACTTTCTTTTGTCAATCATGCCTTATACCGGAGTTTGATGCTGTGGAGAACCTAAGCCTAATTTCCTGATCCCAGTGGGAGGAACTTCAGTCTTTTGAGCCTGTCACATCCAGCCCCCCCTCCCTTCCAAGTTCCAATTCACTCTTGGATTTACTATCATACACATCTCTGCCAATCACCATCCCTCTGTGAGTCTTACACCAAGACCTGTTTGACTGCTATACCACATTTTTTCAAACACTTATTCAGTCACTGGATTCAGGATCTGGTAGTTGATTGGGGTGGTGGGCCATTCTAGTGGCCTCTGTGTTGATTGGGTGGTGGGTGGAGCCATAGTGTGGGGTGTCACCAGCGTCTTCTTAGAGGTAGAACCCTTTACTTTGATTTTATCCAGTGTCCATGAGCTCTATGTGTTATTTGTAATTGTATATTGCCTCCGCATTTTACCTTATCTCAATAAAGTACCAAAGGTTTTATCCACCTCACACCCTTGTTTGAGCCTTCCATGCAACTTCTTCTTTTTGTTTTCTACCCTTTAAAATATACCTTTACATAAAGGAAACAGATGTATATACAACAGGAAAAGCAAACTCAAGAAACAACTTTTCAGAATAGCAAAATATCCTGCAAACAAAAATGTTCTCACAACTCAGATAACAATGGGAGGAAATTTACATCCTTAACAACAAAAATGTCTAAGTTGCAAAGGGAGAGATTTTCAGTAAAATCTTAAAGTTAAAATCAAACTCCAACATTCAATTAAGCATGACTATATAACATTTAAATAAAGCATAATCCTAGCATCCCTGACTAAGGCCTTTCTCCCCCAGTTTGGCTGGGCGGCTCACTCTAGGAAGAGTCCTGGTGGTTCCAAACTTCTTACATTTACAGATGATGGAGGCCACTGTGCTCATTGGAACCTTCAATGCTGCAGAAATTTTTCTGTACCCTTCCCCAGATCTGTGCCTGGATACAATCCTGTCTCGGAGGTCTACTGACAATTCCTTGGACTTTATGGCTTGGTTTGTGCTCTGACATGCACTGTTAACTGTGGTACCTTATATAAACAGATGTGTTCTTTTGCAAATCAGGTCCAACCAACTGAATTTTCCACAGGTGGACTCCAAGCAAGTTGTAGAAACACCTCAAGGATTATCAGTGGAAACAGGATGCGACTGAGCTCAATTTTGAGTGTCATGGCAAAGACTGTGAATACTTATGTACATGTCTTTTTATTTTCTTTTTAATAATTTTGCAAAGATCTCAAACACACTTTTTTCATGTTGTCATTATGGGGTATTGTTTAACCACTATACCGCCGGAGGATTTTGCTGTCTTACGTCTGGGCCACTTTTTGCGATTCGGCACTGTGCGACTTTAACTGACAATTGCGCGGTCATGCGACGCCGCACCCAAACAAAATTTATGTCCTTTTTTTATCACAAACAGAGCTTTCTTTTGGTGGTATTTGATCACCTGTGCAATTTTTACTTTTTGCGCTATAAACAAAAAAAGAGCGTTTATTTTGAAAAAAATAACAATATTTTTAACATTTTTTATGTGAAATTCCCCCCAAAAAAATTTAAAAATCTAATTTCTTTTAAATTTTTGGCCAATTTGTTTTATGCTACCTATGTTTGGTAAAAAAAAAAATCACAATAAGCATATTTTGATTGATTTGCGCGAAAGTTATTGCGTTTACCAACAAAGGGAAAGATTTCTGTCATTTTTGGTGTTTTTTTTTTTTAACGCGTAATGGCGGCGATCTGCGATTTTTTTTGCGGGACTGCGACATTGCGGCGGACAGATCAGACCCTTGACTGACATTTTTGACACTTTTGGGGGTACCAGGGACATTACTGCAGTAATCATTGCTATATATATGCACTGTTACTGTAAAAATGACACTGGCAGGGAAGGGGTTAACTTTATTGGAGAGGGAGGGGTTAATGTATGCCTGGTGCTTACTAACGTGTGTGGGGGGGGGGGGAGGTGACTGTGTGACACAAGGACAGATCGAGGGTTCAACTATGCTGAACCCTGCAATCTGAGCCTGCCTGTCACTTAGGAGATCCGCCCGCTTGTGTTTACACAAGCAGGCGGATCTCCACACTCGATTCCCCGACGATCGGGGAAGAGCAGCGGTGATCGCCGCTGCTCCTCCCCTGGCCCGACTCCCGCTGTGACTGAATACAGTGGGAGCGAGCCTCCAGCCGCGCGCCCCGCCGAGAAAGGGGAGTGTCTGGTGATGTAGGTCTACGTCGCCAGACGATAACTAACCACTTTGCCGCAGTAGGCTCAACGTGAGCAGACGGCAAGTGGTTAAAGAATTTTGAGGAAAATAATGAATTCAATCCATTTTGGAATAAGGCTGTAACATAACAAAATGTGGAAAAAGTGAAGCGCTGCAAATACTTTCCGGGTTCCTTGAAAATGTGTTGATTTTCAGCAAAGTTTTTTATGCCAAATATATGGGGGCTTCCGTTGCTGAATTTGTCTGGCTGCCATGGTGTTAGTCAGTGACCTAGAACAAATATGGAGAAGAGGAATTCGAACACTAATCTGGCACAGCTCTGGTTCCAATACTTAAAAGTCTGGATCCAGACAAAGCCAAGTTAATAGCATTATGGAAAGAGGACCAGCAATGGCAGCCCCCATTCTTTTCTCATGACAGAGTCACTTTAAGAATCTGAAAAAGGCCAAAGGTCAAGGCCATACAGCAAAACTGGTATTTAAAGTCAGAACTTCCCAAGGAATGTGTAACAATATGGGGGAATTTTATTAGCTGAGGCCGTTGACTTACCACAAAAGAGAGCAAGGCACTATCAGGGGCTTCCTTGTTCTATTGACAACCAGTGCCAGTACCCTACAGCAGTGGTGGTGGTCATCTTGATCTTGATTTTGATCTAGGGGGGGCTCAACTACAGCCCCTGACTTAGCCAGGGGGCCATACATAAATTTCAGTTTATGTTTTCCTATGAAAGGTTGTCAAAGACTGGTATTACAATGCTGGAGGGTCTCTAGATGATAGGATATGCTTAAATACAGTGCGTTTTGGAAGCAATGTCATGTTTGTTACCATTCTTAATGAGCAAATTTATGACTTTGCTTTGGAATGCACAATCCCTTACATATACATTTATGGTTTAGGCTAGCATTAGATTGTATTCTATGGAGGTCACAAATCTGGGGATGGTATAGGGTAAATTCACCTTGTCGGCCATTGAGTAACACAAATATCCCTTGACACACTCATGTTTACTTTACCTGTAATGCAGCCTTCCTGAAAAACGCTTCCATAGGCCTTCAATTTCTTCCAAGCTTGCCATTCGTAAATGTTGTACCAATTCTAGATACTTTATTGGAGAGACCTTCGAAAGCGGTCCTGTGTTGTGTTCCACCAAATGTTGCAGGAGAGTACTAATCTGCAAAAACAGGAGACTCAGAAGAGTCATGAATAGTTAAAAGTAGGTCTCCACTGACACCATTTCTTTTTTTTTTGTTTTTGTTAAAACCTTGGTAATACAAAAATATATATTGCTGTGCATTATTAAAAGTGTATCTAAAGCCCAAACTTTTTTTTTTTTAAGTTTTGGATAGAGTGGTGAGAGTTTACAACCAATGTCAGGATTATACTGCTACCTGTATCTCCACAAGAGAGAAATATTTCATTTGGGATATATGGGTTAGTGATAGTGAGTGGAAATCTTCCAGTAGGGAGACTTGTTTCAGAGACTGTTTAAGATGGGATTTCTCCTTACTTTGGAGAGGTTTTCTTTCCCCAGTTTCCGGGGAAGCTAAAGGAAAACCTTCCCAATATGATACAGACAGCAAAAAGTGAAAATCTGGCAAGGGTTTTATCTAGTCCCTACTCTATCCAAAATTATAAATAAGCTAAGGTCTAAAGTGGAATTCTAGGCTATAACTCTCTAATCTTAAATCTGCTCCCATACTAACCCCCCCCCCCCCCATAACTCCCATTCTAACATCCCTGTAAAGGAAGCTGCATATACTTAGCTATTTTGAGGGTGCTTTGGTCCAATCACACGAACAGCTCTCAGTGGTGGCTGTAGGGGACAGAAGGGAGTGTGACAATGGATGCCCCATAGTAAGCCCAAGGGGGCGACGTTACCACGTAAGCTAGCCATTGTTAGAGTTCTCTCCTCTCTCCTGAAGCCGGCTGCTGGGGAGATCATGTGACCAGACAGGAGTGCCCTGAGAATATGTAAGTATAAGCCTTTTTCCTTCTACAAAGTAGCTAGAAAAGAGTTAGAAGGGGGTAGGAGCAATTTTAAGAGTAGAAAGTTAAAGCCGGGGTTTTTGCATTAACCTGACCTAGGCTAAAACATCTTAAAGACCAGTGTTGAACTGTTATGGTGACTGCCAGTACCCGTGTTTACATCCCAATTGATCCCTATGTCCCTATGGATCCTGGGTTTCGAAACCATGCTCCTAGCACTAGCTCACCTGATCATTCAGCCATCAAATATCAGTGTAACACTGTGCACTGTTACTTTATTGAAGAATTATATTTGACCACAAGATGACAGTGGGTAGCCATTCTGCTCATCATAAGTCCCAATACAGGAATGCAGAGGCTACTGGGAATTGTATGTTGAAAGCAGAACTTTCCTTGAAATTTAGCTAGGAAACAAACTACATAGCCCAAGAACAAACACTAGGGGGTGGGAGCAGATAAAAGCAAAAGCCCCGAAACACAGAGAGGGTGTTTAGGAGAGACTTTGCTGCTGGAAGGAAGCATGTGCGAAAGTTGTGTGGTGCCACGTGGGCCTGGACTGGACCAGGTTAGGCCAGAAAGCCGAAATTGACACTGGAAAGCCGGGTGTCCTGTGAGAGGAAGACTAGTGGAGACCTGTTTGCTGCAGAATCACAGAAGTAATCACAGGTGCATCTTCAATGAACAAGGGGTTCCCCCAATCGGACACTCTTTACTTCGCTCTTCATTGCATAAGGATCGGATGAAAGGGTTCCTAACACACTTAGCGTTACTCTTGTTGCCATAGGTATGCAAACAGGGTGTGGCGGATGTGCCCAGGCACACCCTTATCACCTGGCGCTGTGCTTGCTACTCAGTAACTTCACTTCTAAACACAGAAGCCTGCCATCCTCTCTGAGCAGCTGCAGCTACTGTGATATACAGGAATGGCGGGGTGGGGGCTAGGAGTGAGTGCCAATGCGAATTTTAGTACCAGGCATCTATTGTCCTCATCTGCATATCTCTCCCCGCCACCTGTGTAACAGAGCATACAGACAAGAAATCTTCCACTAGGTCTTCTCCTCGGCTCTAATTTGTCTGAGGACAGACTACGTGGAGGAGCCTGGAAGGAAGAAAATATCCCGCCCTGCGCACGGAGGCGCTCTGTACCTGAGGTCTCTGTGGGGATGGGGGTGGGCGTTGTGATGGTAATCCTGTTGAGGATGGGGATATGGGTTTGAGGAGAACTCTGTACTGGGGAGGAGAGAGATTTGGGGGGAATAGGGAATCCATTTTGGATTAAAGAGGCCAGTGAGGTATGCAGTCCTAGACCCTGCCTTTTGTACATACCATGCTTAACTCTGTACACTGCACACTCTTGAACCCTGCACCCTGTACGTAGTGTACTACTGAACCCTGCACTCTGTACATAACGCACTCCTGAACCCTACACTCAGTACATAGCGCACTCCTGAAACCTGCACTCTGTAGGTAGCGCACTCCTGAAACCTGCACTCTGAACATAGTGCATTCTTGAACCATGCACTCGGTACATAGCGTATTTTTGAACCCTGCACTCTGTACGTAACGCACTCCTGAACTTTGAACTTTGCACTCTGTACATAACGCGCTCCTGAATCCTGAACTCCGGAATGTAGTACACTCCTGGTATTTAATGCCCCTTTAAGATCCTCCCTCTCAATTTGGCAACATCCACCATTTGCTGCAACGTTCTCTCCTGCCTCACACACATGTGTGTGTCGAATGCACACCCTAATGAAATTGGCTGTGCACACCTATGCTTGTTGCAAACTTGTCTTTCCATTCGAGGTATTTCAAGTTCAAGGACATTCTTCAGTATAGACCTTTGCAAGCAGCACATGTGCCAGAGCCCATCTATTGCTGCAGTTTACCATTCTTAACTGTTTCCACGAATACTACTTACCTAACTTAGTTAACCCCACTATGCCCTGCTAGGCAAAGCACTGTGTTTACTTTAACTTAACTCGAGTTCAAGTCATCCAGGGAAGGAGTGATCTGTTCAAGTTTAACTTCTCTATTTAAAGGGAAATACACCTTACATTCCTGACCTAAGGGAACCTTTCCCACTCATTCATATCATATTAAGGAGAACTCTGCAAACCACTGTACTGCCAATAGGGGTTATTCTATTTCTTCACTTCTTAAAGGGACTGCATCCTTCACTTTGCACCAGCTTAAGGGCCCCATCTGAGCTGGCAGAAAAACTCAATGCGTAGATTAGTTGTGGGTGGTAGATTTGCCGAACTTTCGGGAGCCTAAACTTATTCTTCTCTGACTAAGGCCTTACAAGTGAGTTAGCCATGTGTTCTTGTTACTCTTCCTTTGCTCACTTAAGGAAAATTCCCCAGCCTGAGAGCTATTGTTTACATCTTTAGTCCTGCAGGATGGGTGGGCAAGTCTTAAAGGGGTACTGTATTATGCCCGGCCAAGGTACCTTGGTGGTGTCAGCAGGGGTGGGTGCCCTGCCCAGGGCTCTGGGATGAACAGAGGACCCAAATATACTAGTGGTTCCTGCGGGGGTATCGCTACATCAGAGCCCATACTGCCATCTGAAGTTTAGGAATTTGGCAGCTGGGTGACAAAGGTGGGTTTAGTGTCATAGGCAAGCTTAAAGTGTATGTTCATCAAAAAGCATTTTTAGACTGTGAACTTTGCATTACTCCATGTTTCTATTACTACAATCCACAGTACTGTACTGCATTTTAACATGGTAATCCTGCCACTTTTTCCTGTTCCACATTGCTTCTTCATGGTCTGACAATGCTTCAGGACTGCTGCTAAAATTGTAGCATCATTGTCACCCGCAAAAATTGAGAAGGTATCTCCCTCAGCCTTGCACCAGCTATGTTTCTACCCACTGGTAATGCAGAGAGCGTACCAAAAGGAAGGCTGAATGGTCATGTGACTGCAAAACTATCGTGGAAAAAAAGGTATTTAGATGCAAATTCATGCACAAATGAATGGCTAGCAGCAGTGGTGTATTTAGGTTTTGTGCTGCCCTAGGCCTGACTAAACTTGAACACCCCCTAATTTTAATATGACCCACCCCTTCCTGTAAAGGCCACACCCCTTCCTGTTTATGACCCACCCTGTCATCTGTAAACCACAGACCATAACCACTATCAGTGCCCATCAGCATAGCTTCATCAGTTCCCATATGTTCAGCCTCATCAGTGCAACCTTATCAGTGCCGCCTCTTTACTGCCCGTCAGTGCAGCATATCAGGTTGGGCCTCATCAGTGGTCACCAGTGCAGCCTTATCAATGCCCATTAGTACAGCCTTATGTCATGGGTTTAGTAAGATTACTCTTTTAAGATAGTTGGACTTGTGTTTGCTGCCACTAATTGTAATTATAGGATTATTTCACTTATTTGTATAAAAAAATATTTTTTTGCTGCCCCCCTGCAAAGTGCCGCCCTAGGCCTGGGCCTTGTTGGCCTAGGCCAGGATACAGCACTGGCTAGCAGTATGGTGCTGTCCATACAGTATGGATGGCGTTTCTTGATTAGCTTGATATTATTATTATTATATAGTATTTATATAGCGCCGACAGTTTACGCAGCGCTTTACAACTTGAGGGTAGACAGTACAAGTACAATACACTTCAGGACTACTTAAAGTAACACTAAACTATATCCTTCTTCTCCAAAAATAATCCATACCTCTCCACTACTTAATGGCCCTGTAATTTAATTTTAATTTGTGTTTTCCTGCCTCATTGTAACCTCCCCTGTGAGCTCCCAAACCTCTTCTTTTCCTTCTGACTTCCATTTGTTTGGAACAAGCAGTGCAGTCATGTGCACTTCTCTATGTACACTACAAATCACATAGTCCAGGGGTCTCCAAACTCTCCAAACAATGAGCCAGTTTATTGTCTTTCAGACTTTAGGGGTGCGGACTGAGGCCAGTGCACGTGGAAATTTCCCTGGCATCAGTGGAAGTAAACATCCCCACATTTGGTATGAGGGGCAGGAATAGTGCTCCATTGTTAATATCATTGGGAGGAATAGTGCTCCATTGTTGATGTCAGTTGCCAGAATAGTGTCTCGTATCCGTGGGAAGAATAGTGACTCAAGGGCCAGGTAAAGGCTAGCAAAGGGCTGCATCCGGCCCCCAAGCCACAGTTTGGAGACGACGGCCATAGTTCATAGTCCATCTCGGAAGCGAACAAGAGAGATGTTCCTACATACAGTTGGACCATGAAAAATTAGTGTAGTCACCCTCTAACAGGAAGTTTGATCACAGCAGCAACAAAAAATAAAATTTAGAGATTTGGAGGAGGCTGAGAGCAATAGAAGGGATTTCATGGAGTTAGGAATATATTATTGAATATTTTAATTTTTTTCAAGTGGTAATAAACTCAGAAAAAAAATGGTCCCCCTGCAGGTTGATGCCATAATGTGCTAGTATGCACCATGTACTAGTATATTATTGCAGACCTACTTTTAAAACTTAGCCCTCTAGTGCTGCATGTCACTGCTGCAGGTGCTCTTATCCTCATCCAGTCTTCCTTCCAGGTTCGCGTTCTCGGCCGTTTGAATGGCCAAGGCACAATGATGTCCCTCTCATGCATGTGCCATGGCCCTCTGGATTCACAGCACACTCAGTGTGCCCTGAATTCAGAGCATCGCTGCTCATGTGCAGTGATGTCATCGGCTAGAGCTGATGTGAGTATCTCATAATAGGTAATAATCTCATAATAGGTACAAATTTCAAACATAAGTTTACTGCAAATTTAAATCAGAGTTTAGAGTCACTTTAGACCAGGGTTTATCAACCAGGGTTCCATGGAACCTTAGGGTTCCTTCAGAGGTTTGCTAGGGGTTCCTTGAGCAATTAGCAATTTCTGATAAGTAACCGCTGACACCATTGAGATTTTTTGCTATCTCTAAAGGGTTATATCTTCCCAATGACCACAAATTTAAGGGGCATTCTTCCTACTGACCATCACACCAATGTATCATGAGTGAGATATAGTAACTTTTAGTAGGGGTTCCTTGAGACCAGAAAGATATTTCAAGCGTCCCTCTGTGTTGAAAAGGTTAGGAAAGGCTGCTTTAGCTCCTGGCATTAGCATAAGTCAAAGCCTCATGTATAGCCTTGGCCTAGCCTCTAAGCAAGCTCCCAAGGCCAGCCATAAATGAAACAATTTTCTTTCCTGCAACCACAAAAATAGCTTGATTCCCCCATCAACACAGTCAGTGTTGATGGGGCAATCCCTCCCGTGGAGCCATTGTGTTTTCCCGTCGAGGGATGGAGGGGGAACGACATAGTGATTATTGCTAGCGGCAACTACAGCTGCTAGCGATAGTCACATGTAAAATTCGGCAGGCTGGTTGTACCCAAATTCATTGATCGATAAACTTGAATACATTCAGCCTGCCCATACATGGTTCGAATGACGGCCTGCTCCTGCTAAACCAGCTGAGTTCCGAACCATCTATGGCCAGCTTAGGGGCCCAAGGATCACTTTTTTCTTGTTTATACCTTCTTATTTGAGTGGCCATGCACAGGTGCAAAAATTCAAATTGTTATATATGTATTTTAGGCAGTCAAAACCACAGACATATAAAACTGATTTCCATAAAAAGTATTATACTTGTGTTATTATGCTACATAGCCATTTTAAATACTATTCATAGAAATTGTACCTAGCAGAGTTCTCCTTTAATCTTGAACCATTTTATACAATTACTCACATCTTAGAGCGGCAACGCATGAAAACTTGGCCCTGCTTGTCACGCCAAGAGGAGACTTTATGCAGACACCAATTATAATTTTTTTTCCCCTACATCTCCAAAATGCATAGCAAACTGGAATACAAAAAGCCGACAGGATATTCTTAGCCGTCACGTACCTGGTTCTCTGCATTTTTTGTTCTTAACAACTGAATAGGAGTTTGAATCAGTTTCCTCTCAAAGTGATACCGTAGCGACTCTTTGGTAATATAGTCATTATTCTCTGGGGTCGAATGAATCTGCTCTTGAACTGTAGCTAATACAAGTCTCTGCCTGTGAAGGGTAACAATGATATGAATCTCGTGCAGTATTAGAGGGGAATTTGTACACCTTGAATAAAACAAGCTTCTCTTGCTGCACAGCGGAGGTTTTTTCTTTTTTTTTTTTTCTTTGTTATATACTCTATATTTTCTATTCAATTGGGAGCTGCTAAAATAGGTTTGCGGGTTTTTTTTTTTTTTCAGCGATTCTATCTAGGCCACAAGTTATTCAACTTGAACAGAGGTGTGCTATGCACTAAGCAGCTTGTTCACCTTACATACCTCCAAATTGTCTTGTAGACATCTACACAAATAAAGGGGAGCGATACCAAAATGGTAAATTTGATGTTTAATCTGATAATATTTTTCCATCTCTAGTTCTTTACTTTCCTCCTTGTTAACATGCTAATGACATTTTTACATAAAACTTTTTCTTATTGTCACTACGTACCTTATTTGAGACCTAGAGATGCCATCGCTGGGAGAAATTTACAAAAAAACTGGAGCAGACATTGTCTGGAGCAGCTGTGCATAATAACCAATCACCTTCACATCTATGCGGTTGATGCGGTTTTTAATCGCGTTTTGCGGTGCTTTTTTAACCCCAACCCCCCCGTTTTTTATGTGTTTTTGCCTGCAGTTTTCATGCATTTGTGTTTGTGTATAGCTGGTTGTTAAGGTGTTGGCAGTAGGTGTTAAGGAGTTCCACCAGCTAGTCAGCAGCTAGAAATACTTTAGCTGCTGACTTTTAATATAAGGACACATACTGTACCTGCCCAGGAATCCCACAATGTCAACACCCGAAGCTGACCCATCCATCAACTTCGAGTACAGGTGCCGGCACCCATACTAAGGGAAACAGGAAGTGAAACCTTGAGGTCTCCCAGAAGCCAGCTGGGGGGAAGGAGGTGGGGCCACAAATGATGTAGGTCGCCTCGGCGCCCTTACATAGAGGTGGGAGTGGGTACCTGTTTTTTGACAGGTATCCGCTCCCCCCTCCCACCCTGAAAGGTGCCAAATGTGGCAACAGAGGGAGTGGAGGAAGCAGGAAAGTGGAGCTTCCACTTTTGAGTGGAACTCCGCTTTAACAACCAGTGAGTCATCAGCTGTCAGAGGGAGTCTCCTCCTGACTTGCTGTGCTGCATGCTCAGATAAGGGTCTGGTATGGATTTTGGGGGAGAACCTCACGCCATTTAAAAAAATAAATTGGCGTGGGGACCCCCTCAAGATCCATACCAGGCCTTTCAGGTCTGGGAGGGGGGGACTCCATGCCATTTTTTCCCCCGATTTTTGTTATTGCCGGAGATTCTTGTTTATACATTGAGCTGTCAGTGGGGAGCCAATTTTCAAGTTTTTTTTTTCCATTTTGAAGCAATCTACTACACTGTAAGGAAAGATAAGATAAGCCTATGTGCTGACCCTCAACCAGATGTAGTAAAAGCATAAAAGAAATATATTGAATTAAATAGAGTAAGAATAAATAAAAAATGGGGCCCAAAGATTAGCAGCCAATTCCTAGCAGTGTCTCCACATACATACAGGAAAATAAAATAATAAATAGAACCGGCGCTCAATCAACCCCAATATGTATAAAAATCACAAGAATAAATATGAATACACATCTAAGAGCAAGCAAAGCAACAGCAAATCAATGTAAATAGGTGATATAGTAATGTGTGCACAGTGACAATAAGTGCAAATATACCGCAATAAAAATATGCAGCAATATAAATAAGTAGAAATAAATAGATCAAATAAATATCATAGTAAGTGATGAATGATAAAAAAAAAACAGCATATAAGAGCGTGGCAGTGGCAAGGCAATGAAATCCAGGGGCTTCCGGTCTCGGCCGAAGACCGGAAGTGACGTCAGACGCTTCTCCCGACGCGTTGCGTCACAGCATGAACGTGACTTTCTCCAAGAAAGTCACATTCATGCTGTGACGCAACGCGTCGGGAGAAGCGTCTGACATCCCTTCCGGTCTTCGGCCAAGACCGGAAGTCCCTGATTTTCATTGCCTTGCCGCTGCCACGCTACTATATGCTGTTTTTACTGATCCTAAATGTGAGTGCATTATCTTATGCTTATGTTTAAATAAATGTTTTATAAATGTACTACACCATGAAGTGCCTCCTTTTATCGTTGGTTTGAGCTCCAAACCCTACTTGGGATTTCACCCCTTGATGCTTTGATGCTGGCTTTCCAATAAGGACCTTAAGAGTTTGCCTTAAAGGAACCATCACTGGACCTCTATCCCTACAGTGGAGACCTTGTTACCTTTGGTACAAACACTCATTTAGAGTGTCTTGGAGGTGAGCGGCCATTTCACTCATTTATGGATTTTAGCTCACCACCACAGCGTAATTTGTTTCCCACACCGTAGGAGTTTCCTGCACTTCCGGCAATATTTCTTCACCAGCACTTTCTCTATGAACTTTTTTGTTCTTTATGAACTGATGAACATTTTTCAACGTTTTTTATCTTCATTCATTTTTTTCTTTTTTATGATACTTTCACCCAAATTATATATTTTTTGTTTGGGTGTTATTGTTTATATCTTGATTATTCATCAATTTGTCACTGTTTACCACTGTGATCATTTATACTGTGCACTATATTCACTTTCAGTGGGTTCAGACCAATTTCTCTCTTTTTTTCTCATTTATTGGATCTGACCTTTTTATTAGCACGGTGCACTTTATTAGTTCACTTCCACTATACTGTATTTCTTAGTGATCCTTTTTCATCACGTTATATTATTGTGGTTATTTATGCACAAATTTTGCACTATGCACCTTACCACATTTTTTTTGATACTATTCAGTATTAATTTGTTACCATTCATCACTTCCTATGATATTTATTTCATCTATTTATTTTTACTTATTTATATTGCTGCATATTTTTATTGTGGTATATTTGCACTTGTTGTCACTGTGCACATTACTATATCACCTATTTACATTGATTTGCTGTTGCTTTGCTTGCTCTTAGATGTGTATTCATATTTATTCTTGTGATTTTTATACATATTGGGGTTGATTGAGCGCCGGTTCTATTTATTATTTTATTTACACTGTAAGGACTTTCCTGCCTCCCTCTTTTCTTTTCCGGTGGACACCCTGAGTCCAACTGACCAGCTCTTTAAGACTGAACCCTCTGGGCCAACGTTGACCGCCAACCACACCCTAGATCCTATCACATTCAGTGTGTTTCCATCCAGCAATTAATCTGCATCGCACCACTATCTATGAGCTTTTTCAGCAATGCAGTTCAAAGGACAGCGACTAATTAGAGCTCAGTGTACTTTAGCAAGCTCAGTATAAGCATGGATTCTGTTCAGCTTCTATTGGTTACTGCATTGTGTCCATAGCTAATGATTGTTACAAAGCCCTGTTGAACAAACCCATTACAGCTTGACCTCTGAGCAGAGCTTCAACTCTGAAACATTTTTGCTTTTCAAGTGACAATATAAAGAGATGTACCTTGCCTCTACCACCACTGCTCCATCGATTTCATTGAACGGTGTGAACTGGTGAACTTCTCGCACTTCTGCCCCCAGGAGACGACCACCCGTATTTGTTCCTTTCACGTTATAGCTGTAGGTCGCAGCTGCTCGGAAATTATTGTTTCTCTCAAGAGAAAAGACCATCAACAAATTATTATGTTTTTCCACGAGATAAGGAAATAAAAAAATCAAATATACAAAATTGCAATGAGTTTGTAGCATGTTTGCATACCTGTTTGCACGAGGGGCATGTGTAGAAATAGGCATTTCCAGTAACCATCCTCTCACGTTCATTACAGTCATTTAGGTTTACAGATTTAGTAATGACCAGTTGGCTCACTTTGGGTTTTTCTTGAATCAAGTAGCTGGTATGGCAAAGTCCACTAATCCCATTCTACCAGATAAAGGAGACAGTTCCATCATCATCACCATCATGGTCATCATTTTCCTTATCATTTATCACATGCTGATGTGGCCCATGATGAAAGTTTGATACCCCTGCTCTAGGAGTTATGAATTCTTAGCTTAGTACACAGAAGGTTACCTATTACATAGTTAGTCTGGTTGGAAAAAGACACAAGTCCATCTAGTTCAACCAATAAAAGGGAAAAATAAATATACAATCCTATCTTCACAATCCTATATCCACAGTTGATCCAGAGGAAGGCAAAAACCCCAGCAAAGCATGATCCAATTTGCTCCAGCAGGGGAAAAAATTCCTGATCCCCCGAGAGGCAATCGGATATTCCCTGGATCAACTTTACCTAGAAATATTAGTACCCAGTTATATTATGTACATTTAGGAAAGAATCCAGGCCTTTAACCACTTCAACCTAGGAAGGTTTTACCCCCATAATGACCAGGCCATTTTTTGCGATACTGCACTACGTTACTTTAACTGACAATTGAAGTCATGCAACGCTGTACCCAAATAATATTTATGTCCTTTTCCTCACAAAAAGAGCTTTATTTTCATGGTATTTGATCACCTCTGTGTTTTTTATTTTTTGCGATATAAACAAGAAAATGGCGACAAATTTGAAAAAAAAAAAAAAAAACATATTTTATACTTTCTGCTATAAAACATATCCAATAAAAAATTAAAAAAAAATCGAATTTCTTCATCAATTTAGACCAATATGTATTCTGCTACATATTTTTGGTAAAAAAATCCCAATAAGCGTATATTGATTGGTTTGCGCAAAAGTTATCGCGTCTACAAACGAGCCAGCCAGAAATACCTACCAGCAGTACCAGCCAGCAGTACCCACCAGCAATACCAGCCAGCAGTACCCGCCGACAGTTTCCTCCAGCAGTACCAGCTAGCAGTACCCACCAGCAATACCAGCCAGCAGTACCCGCCAGCAGTATTATCCAGTTGTACCCATCAGCAGTACCAGCCAGCAGTACCCATCAGCAGTACCAGCCCTGGAGGACCGTCAGCAGCAGCCACCAGCCATACCTGCCAGCAGCAGCCAGGGATACCTGCAGGAATGATGAGGAAGAAGTGAAGATTGAGGTCAGCTGAGGTGCAGGTAAACCACAGTGCATCCATGTGAAAGCAGCCTTAGGCCTCTTTCACACAATAGGTCCAATCGGGACTGCCTGTCTGTTTTTCAGGTGGACCCAATCGGACCCTCCATTCACCTCTATAGAGCAGCAGATGTAAACAGATTGTGTCTGTTTATCCCGCCTATCTCCAATTCGATCCACTTAAAAAAACAGAAGGGGATCTGTCCCCTTCTGTCTGGGCAGATCGGATCAGAGGGCCCATAGGGTAGAGAAGGCTGTGTCCGTGTCTGCTCTGCACCTGTCATCTACCAGCTCCGCTCATTGTGGCCCGTGGTACTGCACAAACGACAAACCTTTTAATAAGTAGAAGTGAGGCTGACTATCCAACACACACAAAAGAAATTTAAATAGAAACAGATATCTGGAGGTATATACTTTTTTAGTATACTTTCTCATTATACTTTTTCAGTATATTTAATGCTGTTCCTTTTTTATCTTTGTGGTACATGATTTTAGATACATTCGGTCAAATTGTATGCTTATAGTGTTCTTCTTTTGTATGTTTTGATATTTGCCACCACCCCTTTTTGGGTCATAGGACCCTTTGGGGTCAACCATGTGATTTAGTCTACACTATTTAAGCTGTTTTGTGTCACTTATGCGTTAGCCATGAATAAGGCCTAATGGCCGAAACACGTTGGGTTTTTAACTTGATTTATTTGTTGTTCATATGCTACAATAAAACAATGTTTTAGCCGATGTCCATATAGCACCGGCCTTTATCCTTTTTTGTATAGGTTACATAGAGGTTTACAAAGACCTCATAGGCTGGGTGCTGTGTGTTTGAGGCTCGCAGACATTGCACAGGAGGTAGTAGCTCGAATGCACCTGTTCCTATTACTGCATAAACTGGCACCATTACTAGGGGTCTATTAATGCATAAAATGGCACCAATACTAGGGACTATTACTGTGTAAACTGGCACCAATACTAAGGGCTATTACTGCATAAACTGGCACCAATACTTGGAGCTATTACTGCATAGACTGGCACCAATACTAGGAGTTATTACTGTGTAAACTGGCACCAATACTAGGGGTTATTTCTGCATAAACTGGCACCAATACTAGGGGCTATTACTGCATAAACTGGCATCAATACTTGGAGCTATTACTGCATAAACTGGCACCAATAATAGGGGTTATTACTGTGTAAACTGGCACCAATACTAAGGGCTATTACTGCATAAACTGGCACCAATACTAGGCTATATTACTGCGTAAACTGGCACCAATACTAGGGGTTATTACTGCATAAACTGGCACCAATACTAGGGGTAATTGCTGCGTAAACTGGCAGCAATACTAGGGGTTCATACTGTGTAAACTGGCACCAATACCAGGGGCTATTACTGCGTAAATTGGCACCATTACTAGGGGTTATTACTGCAAAACTGGCACCAATACTTGGAGCTATTACTGCATAGACTGGCTCCAATACTAGGAGTTATTACTGTGTAAACTGGCACCAATACTAGGTGCTATTACTGCGTAAACTGGCACCAATACTAGGGGCTATTACTGCATAAATTGGCACCATTACTAGGGATTATTACTGCATAAACTGGCACCAATACTAGGGGCTATTACTGCATAAACTGGCACCAATACTTGGAGCTATTACTGCATAAACTGGCACCAATAATAGGGGTTATTACTGTGTAAACTGGCACCAATACTAAGGGATATTACTGCATAAACTGGCACCAATACTAGGGGTTATTACTGCATAAACTTGCACCAATACTAGGGGTTATTGCTGCGTAAACTGACAGCAATACTAGGGGTTCATACTGTGTAAACTGGCACCAATACCAGGGGCTATTACTGCGTAAATTGGCACCATTACTAGGGGTTATTACTGCATAAACTGGCACCAATACTTGGTGCTATTACTGCATAGACTGGCACCAATACTAGGAGTTATTACTGTGTAAACTGGCACCAATACTAGGGGCTATTACTGCATAAATTGATACCATTACTAGGGGTTATTACTGCATAAACTGGCACCAATACTAGGGGTTATTACTGCATAAACTGGCACCAATACTAGGGGCTATTACTGCATAAACTGGCACCAATACTTGGAGCTATTACTGCATAAACTGGCACCAATAATAGGGGTTATTATTGTGTAACCTGCACCAATACTAAGGGCTATTACTGCATAAACTGGCACCAATACTAGGCTATATTACTGCGTAAACTGGCACCAATACTAGGGGTTATTACTGCATAAACTGGCACCAATACTAGGGGTTATTGCTGCGTAAACTGGCAGCAATACTAGGTGTTCATACTGTGTAAACTGGCACCAATACCAGGGGCTATTACTGCGTAAATTGGCACCAATACTAGGGGTTATTACTGCATAAACTGGCACCAATACTAGGGGTTATTGCTGCGTAAACTGGCAGCAATACTAGGGGTTCATACTGTGTAAACTGGCACCAATACCAGGGGCTATTACTGCATAAATTGGCACCATTACTAGGGGTTATTACTGCATAAACTGGCACCAATACTTGGAGCTATTACTGCATAGACTGGCACCAATACTAGGAGTTATTACTGTGTAAACTGACACCAATACTAGGTGCTCTTACTGCATAAACTAGCACCAATACTAGGGGTTATTAAACTGGCAGCAATACTAGGGGTTCATACTGTGTAAACTGGCACCAATACCAGGGGCTATTACTGCGTAAATTGGCACCATTACTAGGGGTTATTACTGCATAAACTGGCAGCAATACTAGGGGTTATTACTGCGTAAACTGCTGAAATTGCTTTAAACTATAAAGAAAAGCTTTCTCAGGTCTGAAGCAATACCTGAGGAAGAAAGGAAATCTCTTGAAAGCTTGTCTTTTAAGGGTTCGGTTAGTACAATAAAAAGGAATCATTGCATACTGCATTACTCTCGTATTTTGTAATCCTATATATATATATATATATACTGATTTTGTTTTCTTCAGTGGTATGATTTAGTGGTGAAAATTATGAGTGCCCCTCAGTTTTAACTGTGGTATCTTATGTGCCCCCCCCCCTATATATTATTCCTAGAGTTGCCACTGATGCAGCCTCATAGGACAATCAAAGTAGAATGAAAACTCCTTCTACAAACTTTACCTGGAAACTCATAAAAGCCATATTACTGCTAAGAAAAGATATTTAGCAGTTAATATTTAGGAAAATAATTGCATTTCCATGTTCTCTGTACCGTGAGAGACAAGATATAGTGACTGCAGGCTCCTGAGTTTAGTAACACTTTAATTATTGGGTTTAGATCTACTTGAAATATCTAAATTAAGCATTTAGGGGAATTGTTTATGTCAGTGGATTTTAAAATTAAATTGGCACTTTGATAAAAGAGCTGGGATGACATTTTATTGTCTGCCACTGATATTTAGTTAAATATCTTTCAAAACTGCAGTATCCCCCCCGAACTGACCATCGCCATTTTCCAGAAATTTCTTATATTGTTCAGGAAAAAAAAATAAGATGGCACAGATCATTCATCTGCACAGAGGCAGAGTGTTGAGCCTCGGGTCTAGTAGCTTCAGCCACAGGCAAGAACAATTTCAATGGGGCAGTCAAGCCTGGACCTTCTCCCAGGAATAAAGGACAGGACAATGGAGGGCGCACATGAATAATGCACGGAATTTTGAGTCCTTGTGAATCGGCAGCATGAATGCAGAATGGAGTGTGAGCTCTGGGCCGCTTACTAATCAGTCGCTCTGTAGAACAACATTTATAGCCTAGATGATCATGTTCAATGTCAGCGTACAGTAACATATTCCCACAGATTGTAAGTCACCCCCAACATTATGGTTGAAAAAAACGATTAAAGGGTAACTCTACTTTTATGGAAACAAAATATAGCAAATAAAAAAAAAATATATAGCATATACCAGGGTTTGACAAACCCCAGGCGCCAGGTTACCATGGTGACCTCAAGCTTCAACCTTGCGCCTGGGCTTCCGCCTTAATGCCCTTCTCCCCGCATGCAGGCCCGGAGTTGATGACCCCCAAGTGACGTGTGACGTCACTTACAGGTCCCCATTGACAGTTTCTACTCCCATCAAAGCCGGAAAATAGTGTAATGCAGTGCGATTTGCAGTGCTTTCTATTCAGTGAAGCACAGGGGAGACATCCAGGGTCTCTTCAAAGAGAACCTGCCACCAAAAAAAATCATCACATAGGGGACTTTTTGCTAAGAAAAAAAAAAATTTTTTAAGAGGAAGTAAACTTTCCTCTAATGTTTGTACCTATAGGTAAGCCTATGATAAGGCTTACCTATAGGTACTGTAAATATCTCCTAAACTTGCACTGTTTAGGAGATATTAACTGTATACTGCACCAATGACGTCATCTGCGCATGTGCTCTGAAGGAATGACTGTCCGTGCCTTTTCTTCAGAGCCCTGTGCCGTGACCAGTGGCTCCCGTGAGCATGCACGGGAGTGACGTCACGTGGCTCTGGCCAGTAGCACAGCTGGAGTCTGCGGACCTGGAAGAAAGATGGGCGAAGATGGATGCAGCCTCCAGCGGGGAGAAAGAGGGCTTAGTTTGCAGGTGTCACATGATGTGTTAGTATGCAATGTATACTAGCACATTATGCCTTTACTTTTCAGGTTAAAAAAAAAGGACAAAAAAAACCCCAGAGTTTACTTCCTCTTTAACCACTTGCCTACAGTGCACTTTTACCCCCTTCCTGCCCAGACTGATTTTCAGCTTTCAGCACTCTCACACTTTGAATGACAATTACTCAGTCATGCAACACTGTACCCATAAAAAAATTGTGTCCTTTTTTTCACACAAATAGAGCTTTCTTTTGATGGTATTTAATCACTACTGGGTTTTTTATTTTTTGTGCTATAAATAAAAAAAGACTGAAAATATTGTGAAAAAACACATTTTTCTTTGTTTCTGTCATAAACTTTAGCAAATGAGTAATTTTTCTTCACAAATTTTGGCCATAATTTATACTGCTACTTATCTTTGGTAAAAATAACCCAAATAAGTATATATTATTTGGTCTTTGTGAAAGTTATAGAGTCCACAAGTTATGGTGCTAATCATTGAAAATTGATCTCATGTGACCACACCTGATGTACTGAAGGCCTATCTCATTTCTTGAGACACTAAAAAGTCAGGAAAGTACAAATACCCCCCAAATGACCCCTTTTTGGAAAGTAGACATTCCAATGTATTTAATAAGGGGCATGGTGAGTTTTTTGAAGTTGTAATTTTTTCCCACAACTCTTTGCAAAATGAAGATTTTTTTTATTTTTTTATTTTACAAATTGACGTATTAACAGGTTATTTCTTTCACACAGCATATGTATACTTGCAACTACACCCCAAAACACATTCTACTACTCCTCCTGAGTATGGCGATACCACATGTGTGAGACTTTTTCACAGCCTGGCCACATACATACTCATTTTATGCCTAACATCCAAGTAGCACCGTCCGGCATTCTAGGAGCACAAATTACACATACCTGGAGAACCAGGACAATGGAAACCCCCATAAAATGACCCAATTTTGGAAAGCAAACAACCCAACGTATAATCTTTGAGGCATAATGAGTCTTTTGAACATGTCCTTTTTTTCCACAAGTTTTTGGAAAATGTGGAAAGAAAATGAAAACACATTTTTTTTACACAAAGCTGTCCATTTATGCAATATTTCTAACACATAGCATGTACATAGCAAAAATTGCACCCCAAAATACATTCTGCTATTCCTCCTGAGTATGACGATACCACACGTGTAACACTTTTTCACAGCCTGGCCACATACATAGGCCTAACATCCAAGTAGCACTTTTCACAAAGTTGTCCATTTATCCACTTTAAGACTGGGCCTATTTTTGACAATTGGTGTTTAGAAGCTAAAATCATTTTTTTTTGCTAGAAAACTACTTAGAACCCCCAAACATTATATATATTTTTTAGCAGAGACCCTAGAGAATAAAATGGAGATCGTTGCAATATTTTTTATCACACCATATTTGCGCAGCAGTCTTCCAAATGCAATTTTTTTTAAAAAAAATTCACTTTTTTGAACTGAAAAATAAGAAAACAGTAAATTTAGCCCAATTTTTTTCCATAATGTGAAAGATAATGTTACACAGAGTAATTAGATACCCAACATGAGAGATGTGAGTGCAGCGCTGCTTTAAAATTATAAATCTATAAATATATATAAAAAATAATATAAAATTGTGCAATAACTTAATACATCTGTGGTGATCTTCAAAGGAATAATATGAAGTGTACAATCATAAAATTCAAATATTTATACACAATGTGTTCCAAATAGATAAATATATAAATAATTGTCCATAAATAAATCTTTCCAGAATGCTGTGACTTTTTCCGATATTCATAAAGTGCTTGAGTGTTCAAAATGTGCAATAAGCGGGGTTTCCCCCTTAAGATGTCTGCTTACCATCAACTGGATGTAATCAGGCATGGAATAAAGGCTTTACACTCTGTTTTTCAATTGGTGAGGAATATTAGCTGGAACCTCAAGATTCATCGCCCCCGTATCCTCAAAAAGAGAAGCTTTTCATGGTGAAGTTTGTTTTAAACAACACATTTATTGGGTGCATGGCAGGGATTTATACTCACAAACAACAAAGTAAAACAAGCATAGAGCGGCTCGGTGGTGTGCTGCTCCCGCAGCATACGATCCTCCGGCCGGGGATCACGTGGTACTCGCTCTACCTATCGCTAGACGCGTTTCGCTGTGACACACAGCTTCATCTGTAGCTCAACATGTCATGCTTCAAAATTGCACATGCTCACAGAATGGCGCCAAACATTGGTACTTAAAAATCCCCCTAGATAACATTTTAAAAATTTCTGCAGGTTACCAGCTTAGTGTTACAAAGGAGGTCTAGGGCTCAAATTATTGCTCTCGCTCTAACGATCGCGGAGATACCTCACATGTATGGTTTGAACACCGTTTATATATGTGGGCGGGACTTGCGTATGCGTTTGCTTCTGCGCGCGAGCTAACGGGGACAGGGCGCTTTAATTTTTTTTTCTTCCTATTTATTTTATTTATAATTTTTTTATTTTTACACAGTTTAAAAAAAAATGTTTTGATCATTTTTATTCCTATTACAAGGAATGTAAACATCCCTTGTAATAGAAATAGGCATGACAGGTCCTCTTTATTGTGAGATCTGGGGTCAAAAAGACCTCACACCTCACAACTACACTAAAAAAGAAAAAAAAAAAAAATTGTTGAAAAAGGAAAAAAAAAAAAGCGGCCCTTTAAACCGGTTGCTAGGCAACGTCTTTTGACATAGCTCTGGTCCTCCAAGACCATAGAGTCGAGTGAGGGCCATCTTGCCCTCACTCGACTTCCTGTCTCTGAGGATCCGGGACCGGATAGTTTTCCCCGCTGCCGCCGGGTCCGGTAAGCTGGGAAAACGTCTGGGACGCGGCAGGAGGGGAGGGGGGCACCTCTTCCCCTGCACCGTAAGGGTAATTCCGCGGCGAATCTGCCACTGGGACCACCCTTATCTGAAAGCCGACCGCCCGCCGTTTCAAAAAATACCGGGGTTATGGGGGCTATCTGCTGCCATAACCCCAGTATTTAGCTTTTAATGGCCGACGCATATAGTCGTTAGGCGGTCGGTAAGTGATTGCATGTATATGGCAAACAGGTGACGATGACTGATGGGGTGACAGGTGACGATGACTGATTTGGGTGACAGGTGACAATGACTGATGGGGTGACAGGTGACGATGACTGATGGGGTGACAGGTGACGATGATTGATAAGGTGACAGGTGATGATGATTGATGAGGTGACAAGTGACGATGACTGATGGGGTGACAGGTGACGATGATTGATGAGGTCACAGGGGATGATGATTGATGAGGTGACAGGTGACGATGATTGATGAGGTGACAAGTGACGATGATTGATGGGGTGACAGATGACAATCACTGATCGGGTGACAAGTGACGATGATTGATGGGGTGACAAGTGACGATCACTGATGGGGTGACAAGTGACGATGATTGATAGGGTGACAGATGACGATGACTGATGGGGTGACAGGTGACGGTGATTGATGGGTGACAGGTGACGGGCGATGGTCACTGATGGGTGATGGTGCACGGCGGTACTGATGGCAGTCTCTGGTGACCGGTGAACTTTAGGCTATGTCCACATGTGAGCGTAGCGATCGCGGGCAGAATCACTGCGATTCTGCCCGCGATCCAGAAATCATTGCAAATTGCGGGACGCCTGTGCGTTGCCTGTGATTTGCAATAGCACCCCAAACGCTGTGCGATGTTGCTGAGATTTCCGCCTGCCGAATCGAGGTAACATCCCGCAAACAACGCATGACGCCCCAAAGAAGCTCTTGTACCTTTTTTGGGCGTCATGCGTTGTTTGCGCGATGTTACCGCGATTCGGCAGGTGGAAATCACGGCATCGCACAGCGTTTGGGGTGCTATTGCAAATCACGGGCAACACACAGGCGTCCCGCAATTTGCAATGATTTCCGGATCGCGGGCAGAATCGCTGTGATTCTGCCTGCGATCGCTACGCTCACATGTGAAAGTAGCCTTATGGGTGTCAATTTCTGGGCACTGATGAGGTGACTGTTGGGTGACAGGTGACATTGGGGGGGGGGGGGGGCTGAGGACTGTGTGGGGACCTTTATTTGTGTGCTTTTACATTTTACATGTGTACAGAGCAGTAACTCACTGTTTCTAGCTCTGCTCTCCTCACACTGGAAACTGTATGAGGGGAAAAGAGCTAGTAACAGTGAGTTACTGCTCTGTGTTTACATTTTGTGACCAGCTGTGAATGGATTCACAGCCGATCACTTAGTAAACAGTCACTGTCAGTGACTGTTTACTACTGCCGGTGACAGCTGTGTTCCTACGGAACACAGCGCCACCGACATGACCGCGCTGCGCGCTCCCTATCGCGCATGCGCGGTCATCTTCCGGGCTCCTGTATTGTGATCGGCTGTGTCATTGGAACACAGCCGATCACGTGGGAAACAGCCATGCCCATTGGCTGTTTCCCCCCTGCCGGTGACGGGGGGAGTCCCGGGGACACCCCGACACCGGCAGTGCAGGGCGGCGCGCACACGATCGCGCGCCTGCCCTGCTTTTCTGGGATCACGTCATATGACGTCTTCCCAGAACAATGGTCGCACCGTCCCGCCGTCAATTGACGGCGGGCAGGCGGCAAGTGGTTAATTGTAAAAAATCTAAAGTTACACCCAAGCACATAAACCCCCTAAAAAAATTGATGCACTATATGTGAGCGTACGCAGCGGGGCACCAATGCCTGAAAATGTCAATTGTGATACACATATTACATATCGCCACGCACGCCAGAATGAGAGCAATAATTCTAGCTCCAGACCTCCTTCGTTAAACTAGCTAAACTGATGACTTATACCGGGCTTTTAATGTGCCACTTTAAATATAGGGTACTGACATGTTTAAGGTTTGACATGTTGGGTAACTATTTCCTAGGTATAACCTCGGCTTTTATATTTACAAAAAAATTGGGCAATTATTGCAATTTTTGTGCTCCCTAAAATTAAGTTATAATGTGTTTTTTGAAATTGAAATTGTGTGTTTCCTAGACCTTTGCGGTAATATTGTGTGATATAAAAAAATTGGAGCTAACACTCTTTTATTCTACTGGCCTCCTACATATACCCAGTGAAGTGACTGGCCTCTAACATATACCCAGTGAAGTGACCGGCCTCTTACATATACCCAGTGAAGTGACCGGCCTCTAACATATACCCAGTGAAGTGACTGGCCTCTTAAATATACCCAGTGAAGTGACTGGCCTCTTACATATACCCAGGGAAGTGACGGGCCTCTTAAATATACCCAGTGAAGTGACCGGCCTCTTACATATACCCAGTGAAGTGACCGGCCTCTTACATATACCCAGTGAAGTGACGGGCCTCTTAAATATACCCAGTGAAGTGACCGGCCTCTTACATATACCCAGTGAAGTGACCGACCTCTTAAATATACCCAGTGAAGTGACTGACCTCTTACATATACCCAGTGAAGTGACTGGCCTCTTACATATACCCAGTGAAGTGACCGGCCTCTTACATATACCCAGTGAAGTGACCGGCCTCTTACATATACCCAGTGAAGTGACCGGCCTCTTACATATACCCAGTGAAGTGACCGGCCTCTTACATAT
>NC_138775.1:260663073-260798073 GCF_965119305.1 Pelophylax lessonae | reverse complement strand
AGCAACAATTTTTTTTTCAGATCCTCAGAGAGTTCTTTGCCATGAGGTGCCATGTTGAACTTCCAGTGACCAGTATGAGAGAGTGAGAACGATAACACCAAATTAACACACCTGCTCCCAATTCACACCTGAGACCTTGCAACACGAATGAGTCACATGACACCGGGGAGGGAAAATTGCTAAGTTGGCCCAATTTGGACATTTGCACTTAGGGGTGTACTCACTTTTGTTGCCAGTGGTTTAGACATTAATGGCTGTGTGTTGAGTTGTTTTGAGGGGACAGCAAATTTACACTGTTATACAAGCTGTACACTCACTACATTGTAGCAAAGTGTCATTTCTTCAGTGTTGTCACATGTAAAGATATAATAAAATATTTACAAAAATGCGAGGGGTTCACTCACTTTTGTGAGATACTGCATATATATATATATATATATATATATATATATATATATATATATATATATTATAATATATATATTTTTTTGTTCTATCTATTTCTATTATAACATGGTGCAGTGTCTTTTCTGTCCCACTCATGTATTACTGCCTTCATGTAGCAATACGCCTGTTTTTTTCCTGACATTTATACGTTGCCCTCGTTGAACTTTCTACATTTGTGTGAACTTTCAATGGTAAATTTCATAGAAATATGCTACAGTTTTCCTTAGTTCTTTTATTGCAAAACACCAAAAGGGCAAAGGTATGCAGTGTATGGGTTAAACATGCATACACAGAACGCTTAAAGCATTAATAAACCCAAAAGCAAACATTTATTATATTGCAGCTAACCAATTCTTAGATGTGGTGGCTGCGTTAGGTTTCTATTTTAGGCTATTCCCTTTATTTTTACCTGGTGATCCAGCCAGTAAGTCTGTCCTTTTTAAAACAAGCTATTCTGCAGATGTAGCAGTTAGAAGGTTAAGACAAACCATTAGATTTTCATATTTTATTTGTTTATATAAAACCTTTATCCCAAAAGGAAGAAATTGCTACTGTAACTGCATAGTGTTAGCTGGAGTTTGGCTTTTTGGCTTCAATTTGTAATTGTATCTAAATCAAATTGTATATACTAGGGGTGTCCAAACTACTGCCCCCCAGCTGTTGCGGAACTACACTTCATATGAGGCATTGTAAATCTCTGACATTTACAGACATAACTAGGCATGATAGGAATTGTAATTCCTGAAGAGCTGGAGGGCCATAGTTTGGACACCTCTGGTATATTACAACCCCCCCCGGACTGCCAATGCTGTCCAAAGATTGTTGTGCTTTATGCACTGGTGCGCAGTCATGTTGGAACAGGAAGGGGCCATCCCCAAACTGTTCCCACAAAGTTGGGAGCATGAAATTGTCCAAAATGTCTTGGTATGCTGACGCCTTAAGAGTTCTCTTCACTGGAACTAAGGGGCCAAGCCCAACCCCTGATAAACAACCCCACACCATAATCCCCCCTCCACCAAATAATTTGGACCAGTGCACAAAGCAAGGTCCATAAAGACATGGATGAGCGGGTTTGGGGTGGAAGAACTTGACTGGCCTGCACAGAGTTCATTAAAGTTCATGTGCGTGTAAAGGCAGGAGTCCCAATACTTTTGGTAATATAGTGTAGCTTCCTGAAAATCTCACAGTAACTTCAATACTCCTCTCAAGAGCAATTAACCCTGATGCAAGCAGTGGGCTGGCTCCCCGAAAATGATGCTGAGACCCCATGATTACAAAAAAAGGCTAGAAATTCCCCAGCCAGGAAATGAGACTCACTTACTGCAGCTTCTAATGCACATTGTAAGAAGCTCAGCGTGCCTTTTGGCTAAGATCAAGTGTAGTATCCAGTAGGGGTGCTAAGCCGTCATTCTGGCCTAACCGGGGGGCTACGATGGCTGGCTATATAGTATCTCTGCTGGTATGATGGGGGCTCTGAAGGCTAGTACCAGCTGGAGCAAAAACCAGGGAACCCTCAGGCAGTTGGGGCATGGAAGTAATTTCCCAGGGAAAACTGGATGGACCCAATTCCTAAAGATTTGAATGGATCTACCTTGTCTGGCCATGGGCTGTGAAGGCTGGGAAGAGTCTGTGGCGTCTGTGCTTCCTGGGAATGGTCGCCTTGGGGGAGCTTTTATTAGCACTTGGGTGAGGGTCCCCACCTTGTGAAAAGGCACAAGGTCACGGCACCAAAACCTTTTTCTGCACTGCGCCTTTTAGAGGGCAATTTTTGTTACCATGCCTCAGGGCCTAACCAGTGCACATTGCACGGCCACTTATTTATTTGATTTATTTTTCTCCACGGTTTTAGTTTCACGTGTTTTTTTTTTTTTTTTTCTCACAGGATGGAGGGTGTTAGTCCTCGGGCTTGCCTTAAAGCCTAGGGAGAGGATGTGTGGTCCTTAGGTTCTTTCCTCCCCTGACCCTGGGTGTGCCACCGTGAGCACATCGAGGTGGCACACTATTGTTTTTTTTTGCACTGAGAAGGAATTGCACGGCGGATCAAGCACTGTGTGTTTTTCTTGATTTTTTGATTTTTGCTTTATATTTTCGTTGCAAGCAATCATTTGCACAGACTCTTTTGTTGTTATATGGTGATTGCACGTTTATGAGCTGCCACCTAGATAAAGGTAACCTTGAGCTGCCACCTAGATAAAGGTAAGCCTGTGGATGTGGTGTATCTGGACTTTGCAAAGGCCTTTGACACCGTTCCCCACAAACGCTTACTGTACAAACTAAGGAATGTAGGTATGGACCATAGGGTGAGTACCTGGATAGAGAATTGGCTCCAGGGGAGAGTCCAGAGGGTGGTGATTAATGGGGAGTACTCGGATTGGGCGAGTGTGGAAAGTGGGGTCCCCCAAGGTTCTGTCCTGAGACCAATCCTGTTTAATTTATTCATAAATGATCTAGAGGAGGGGATATCTAGCACAATCTTGGCATTTGCGGATGATACTAAACTAAGCATGCCAATATCTTCGATACAGGACGTGGAAACCTTACAAGGGGACCTGAACAAAATAATGGGGTGGGCAACTACATGGCAGATGAGGTTTAATGTTGAGAAATGTAAAGTAATGTACTTGGGCGCCAGAAACCAGAAAGCAAGCTACTCACTAGGGGGGGAACCTCTGGGTGAATCTAAGATGGAAAAAGACCTGGGGGTACTTGTAGACAACAGGCTTGGAGAAGAGACGCTTGAGGGGGGATATGATATCAATGTACAAATACTGTACTGGCAACCCTAGCATAAGGAACAATTTTTTTAGAGAAAGGGAATACAAAAAGACACGTGACCACTCACTAAAACTAGAGGAAAAGCGGTTTAACCTTAAAATACGTAAGGGGTTCTTCACTGTCAGAGCAGTAAGGATGTGGAATTCTTTTCCACAAGCAGTGGTATCAGCAGGGAGCATCGATAGTTTCAAAAAACTATTAGATGGGCACCTTAAAGACCACAACATACGGGGGTATACAATGTACGGTTAACAGCAAACACACACACACACATCATAGGTTGAACTGGATGGACTGATGTCTTTTTTCAACCTCACAAACTATGTAACTATGTAACTATGTTGGATAATATTTCACTTTATGTTGGACAATTTTTCATTATTTTTATGCATTTTTTAATATTTATTTTAATATTGTTATATTCTGATTGTACAGTCATTTAGCATTCAACTAGTGCAACATTTATTGCGTATTGATACATTTTTTATTTTCTTCTATGTCACTTGAGCAAAATGCAAAATGTTGCCTTTTCTCAGGATGCTGCAACGCATTTCACCCATCGAAAAGAACGTTAACTGAATGTAATGTGTTTTTCTTTTCTGGGCATTTTGCCTACAATTAAATAGACTGCAATATGAATGAGCCCCAAAATGAAAACACACGTAAAATACAGGTTTGTAACTACTTACCTCCTGCATAATATATGCATTCTGAGTCTTTTTGATGGTAAGCTGAAGAATATTCAGAATACCTCTAAGCAGATTAACTGCAGTCTTTGACAGGCCTCTTGGTATGTAAAGCTCTCCAACTTGACCGCGGCTGTAGTCAAACCTGATTGGTGCAGCAAGCTCTTTCTCTAATAAGTTAGTTAGCTTGGGGGAACTTGTAAACTTATCGGTTGTCCAGATGCCATTAAATTCTAGCACCTCTATGTCATGAATCTAGAAAGGAAAAAAACAAATACATATAAGTGGTTATTCCAAAGCCCAATTGAAGCTACAGAAATAGATAATTGATAGACGTTGTATCAACAGCCTTAATTTCATTATTTTAGACTACCTTTACTGTTACAGTACCTAAGCAGGGTGTCCAAATATGAATTTGCAGTCCATGACTTTGCTGAACTGGCTGAAATTTGATCCATCTATGGCCGACTTTAGGCTAAAGCCGGCCATGGACGGTTCAAATCTCAACCGATTTAGCAGAAACCAGCTGAGATGCGAACCATGTATGGGCAGGCTGATTTTACACTCGTTGATCGACTGATCAACTTGGGTACAACCAGCCTGTCTGATTTTTCATGCAATTATTGTCTGCCGCTATAGCCGCTAAAAACAGTCACTGTTGTTCTCCAGGCAAGGACAGCTCACTACTTGAAACTGGAAATAGAAACTACTTGTAGATCTCTAGGGCTCCACAGAACCCTGGTTTAGAAAGATTGGTCCAGTGCAAGTTGGACTGTATCTCCATTTGCAAAAAAAAAAAGTGAGGTTTTTTTTTGTATGTAAACCCTGTATCGTAAGTCTTGGACAGCTTCTCATTCCGCAATGGCTAGGTGTCTAGTATCGACCATCTGGCCAATATTAAGTAAGTATAGAACATTTCTGTTTTAGTTACTGCCCTTGTTTGGCTGACCAGGGCAGGGATAACCTTACGAGGAAAAAAATAACTAAATAAAAGAGAAATATATATAAAAAAAAATGTATTGATGGCAGTTGGAAAAATGTAGTTTGGGACTGCCCAGGCCATAATGTAGAGTGAGGGGGCTGTTTCTGCTTGCTGGTATGGAAGCAGTTGTATACCAGTTCTGACCAACAACTGATCAGACCAATTACAGTGGCCACAGTCCTCTGCAGCCTCCTGCAAATAACACACTAATTTCAATTGTGGGTTTTTACAATTCCTGACCATGTTTTCTTGCCCTGGTCAGGGATAACCTTACAATGGAAAGCAAAAAAAAAATTAGTAAGTAATGAAAATTGTAAAATTAAGTGATGGCGATGGGGAATATGTTAACATGGAACCACCTTGGCCAGAAGCCTTGGCCTAAATATGGGAGGAATGTTTTTTTTTTTTTTACTGATCTCATCTACTAGGCCATGCAATATGTGTGCTCTAGGCGGAACCCAAAAGGGATTTTGTCACCAATCCTTGCCTCATTTCAGGTCATCATTTTAGTTTTCCCCTCAAAAAGGAAAAAGGTTGCTAAAGTCCTAGATAGTGAGCCAGCGGCATGGTGCAAACCTTCTAGAACCCATCCATGGGCCAAAATAAGATGGAGCAAATGGTAAAGGAAATGAGGAGTAGAGGGAGGAAAGAAGTTGATGAGTGGAAGGAGGAAGAGATGAAGAAGGAAGGGGAGGAGAAATAGAGGAAGGTAGATGAGAAGGAGGAGGAAGAAGAGTAGACGGAGGAGGATATGAAGGAAGGGGAAGGAAATGAAGAGGCCAATGAGGATGAGGGAATACAGTTGATTGCACTGTCATCATCAGTCAAGACATGTGACAGCTATACCAGTTTAGCAGTGTGCCCATCCTACATTTTTCCCAGCTGCCAGAAGATTTATCGAGTGTGCTGTTCATTTATAAAGCGTCTCTTCCAATGCTTACTGGACCACATGTCTGTGGTCATGTGTACCTTCTTGCTGACAACATAGTCCAGCAACACAAACACCCTACATTCCCTGCTGGAGGCAGGCATGATCTTCTAGGCAAAATGATCAGGGATGAGTACCTGCCACTGTGGTGTAGCACAATCCATAAGCTTGAAGAAGGAAAGGGATTGTTGAAATGAGAGTAACTGCAAAGCCAACAACCACCTGAGAACCCCACAGAGGATCCAGGATCAGAACTCCCAAGGCATCGATAGCAACCCTTTATATTATGCAAGGAGGTGCATTTCTCCACCTGTGCCTAAGGAAGGTTGTATGTTTCTACCCCCTCATAGGGTGGCCACAGCCTGAACAGATGTACGTATTCTTTTACTTTCTTTGCTCTAAACACTTCCTGAAATGCTAAAATAAGTATCAATAAATATTAATCAAAAATATTTTAAGAAAACTTTATAATAAAAACAATCTAAGCTGCATGTGATGCATTCATAGTGGTCCCTTTAAGTACAAAGCACACAAAAAAAAACAGTGGAAATTGCTTTAAATCCAACTTGAGGTTGAAATGTATTCCCTGAGAAGAAATTTTCTTCGAGAAATCTGGAAGTGCTTTCCACCTAGTAAAGTTTGATACACATCGCCATATATCATGCTGTACCCCTGGGCACCAGGAAAAAAACTACACTGCTCAATAATTGGAACAGTAGAACATGTACGTCCTATAGATGGGAAGCAGCCGAGCGCTGCACTCTACCATTAAAACTCGCTGCCAATGAAAGTGTAGTCATTCCATCTTAATACTTTACACATTTCCATTCAATGAGTTTTGTGGGAATTCTGAAGACATTTGTATCAGTCTTTGTATTCTTGAACTGATCTTAAACGAATGTGCCTGTGACAATTACACAAAGGACCTTTTGTTTGCCCGTGTTTTTCTGTCATTGGGTCGACATGTGTTTCTCATTGACAACAATGGCGTACCGAAATTCCTGACAAGTGGATGCTGGAGTCATACAGCACAATATGGTGCGTAGGCTTGTGTATGTAGCTCCTGTGTGCCACATTTCAGAATAATACCATGGTCAGTTCCAGTTTTCTTTTAATCTGGGCCATTTATGGGTAAGGTATGTAGGCTCGGGATGCTAGAGGAGGAAACAATTGTCCTACTTAAGCAAAGGCTGCCCTGTCACAGTAGTGCTGCCCACTGAGGTATCCCTGGGGGTAGGAAATATTTACTGATCCCTAGTGATGGCTCACAGAATGTACACTTTGTCCTATAGTAGTAGCAAGGACCTTCAATAAGGTTGGTATACAGACATGTGCCAGGACCAGGACCAGAACCAGAACCAGATTATCCACAAAGCAAGCTAGGCAGGAGTATATGGCCTGGTGGATGTCCACTGCTCCGGTTACAACCTTCATTCTCCTGAAGTAAACCCAAAACAATTGGTAAAAGCAGTACACCTGTTGCGTTGCAAAGGAGTGTACACATGTAGACTTGTATGCAGTTGATGTTTGATGGTATATGCAATGCTGGTATGGTCAATGCAAATGGGCGACTTCTCTGTGCATATTGCAATCCTCATACGTGTAAAATGATGTAATAAACTGGGGTGGGGTGGGGTGGGGTTGGGTAGGAAGTAAAGCTGCTATCTTGCCTAGGGCTCTATTTTCCTTTACCCATCTCTCATCATGGCAATGTTAGGCTCAAAACTGGGGTTAGAGGACTTGTTTAAAAAAAATACAAAAATCTATCTATCTAATCTACCTAATCTATGTAATCTATCATGGTTTGTACTTTTGTAATGTGCACTCCAGTTAAAACTGAACCTTAAATAGCAGAAGCTTCCTGATCAGTACCTAAAGCAGTAAAAACACCCTGGTCACCTCTGTATCTATAACCATTGTGGAGAAATTATTCTTCAAAGCCTAAATCCTAAATCTCAGCGTCTTATCCCTTTTTTTTCCATAGCGGCAAACCCTTAGCAGTCTGACTGCTGCTTTTAAGCAGTTATAAGTGGTTTGAAACTAGGGTTGCCACCATATCCCTTTAAACCCAAACACATATGAATTACACAGGTTCTGAGGCTAATCTAATGCAGATAAGGAGTATAATTACCACCTTAATCAGCCACAGAACCTGTGTAATTAATACCTGTTTGGGTTTAAAGGGATGAGGTGGCAATCTTATCTGAGACCTGAACTAAGAGTCATTGTTTAGAGTTTGAAGTCACAATACATGAAGCTACGGAGGTCAGTAATGGCTTTTTTTAATGCTCTTTTACTGCTTGTTAAGAATATTTAAAAATGTTATGACCATAGTCTGGACACAGGTGCACATAAAGTCTTTCACTCAGATGTTGATGTAGTGCACAAGATCACCCCACTCCCAGTTTGTTAACAATCTGGTGATCTGGAACTGGAAGCCTTGAGCTAGCACACCCATTGCAGGCTGTTAAGTTAAGATTATTAAGAAGATTCTCACAGCCACCAAGAAAATACACCAACAAACGCAGTAGCGGAAACCAGTGGCTCCTGTTTCTGTGTATCAGCCAATGAGGAGGCAGATACCAGGGAGAGCAATGGCTCTCGTGCACATTGCTGGATCGCGATTGGGCTCTGGTAAGTATTGGGGGGGGGGTCTGGCGGGAAGCTGCATGCAGAAGGATTTTTAACCTTAAGAGTAAAAAAAACCTTTTGCCTTTAGAACCACTTTAAAGGCACCTTTACCAAAAATGCCTATGTAGCTAAGGGGGTGTCTGTAGATAAAAATACACTGTGCAGCTTTGAATAAAGTTGAATAATGCCCTTGCTGTAGGTGTAGACCTTTTATGGACCTCCAGAAGCCAGGTGTCAGAAGGGCACTAGACATAGTACAAATGAAGCCTCAGGACGTACAGGGGTGTGCAGGCACAAATGTGCGGGTGCCTGTTTTTCTGTGAATAGCGCGCGTCCGCACATGCCTGTTGCTAATGTTGCCGCCACTGGGACTATTTAAACTGCAGCAGTTCTATTAGCCAGTGTTGTCTGATCTACAGCTATTACCTGTCTTCCTGTATCTGTTCCTGTGCTGATTTCTGTTATTGACCCGGCTTGCCCTGACCTTGTTTTAGCGCTACCTGCCCTGACCTTGGCCTGTCTCTGGATGTGCTCTGTATCCTGCTCATCTGCCTGATTCTACGTTGCTGACTTCTGCTTGTATCTTGACCATTCTCTGCCGACGGTTTATGCCTGTATCTGACCGACTGTTGCTGACGTGGCTCATCTGACCTTGCATTCAGTCATCCACCTGTCCTGCTCTCCATGCTACCTGGTCCATGCTGGTCCTTCACTTGCTACCAGTTCTTCTGCTCCTGCTACCAGCCAGCTGCCTGTCAAGCACCTGCTGTCTTCCCAATCAGGGGTCTGCTGTGTCTGCTGCCATCTGCTGTTCCAGGGATCTGACCCTTCTCTGGCGATGCACCTGGTACCCACTGCTGCGGCTGACGGAGGACATCTTACAGGCACTCATACCACACTGCGCTCTCACGACCACTGTGGTCTCACAGCAGGGGGTTGTACAAGAGGCCTCCCTCTATACATCAGGCTCTGCCACAAGGTATGTTACACCAGGCCAATAAACTCCCAGAGATATTATCACCATGTCCTGCCTTGTTGCGGAGACTCCCAGCTGTTACTCTTAACTTCCACCATCCCAGGATTGAGCTCTTTCTCTGATTCAACCCCCCCCCCCCCATATGCACTTTCTCTGCCTTGATGTAGTAGCTTCTATCCCAGTGTTTGAGAGCTAGTTCTTTTGATGGTTGAGATGAATGGTAACAGCTGGGAGTTTCATCAGAAGAACAAAGGTGGAAACGGCGCGCACCTGAGCCCAGGCAACTATACAGACAGGTGAAGATATGGAATCAGCTTAAGCTCCTCCTGACTATGTTCCTCTGGCATGTTTCGCCCCACTCATGGAGCTTAATCATAGAGCCTAATCATAGAGCTGATGAAGCCCCATGGGTGGAGGGAAACATGTCAGAGGAGTGTAGTCTGGAGGAGCTTAGTCTGAAGCTGTATCTTCAGCTCTCTGTATAGTGGGTGGGCATCCGTGTGCACTGTTTCCACCTTTGTACTTCTGATTTGCTTCTGCTAGCCTGGATGAGCTTATTTGTGCTTTGGACTGTAGGGGGAAGCTTGTAGTGCAAAAATTCTTTGTAGCTGGGAGTCTCTTAGCAATGTCCTAGCAACAAGCCAGGACAGGCATGTGATCTCTAGGAGTTTTTCAGTAGGTTTCAGGAGGTATGTACAGTAAACATAGGTGTGCGCACAGGGTGTGTCAGGTGTGCCCAGGCACACCCTAATCACCCTGTGCAGCACAGATTCCCCCTACTGCCCTGGTTCCCCTCCCCCTTACCCCCACAGTTCTTCCGGCTTCCCTCCTCTCCAGCCTGCTGTTGCTGTGGGGATGTTTTAGGATGAGTCGATAAAGGGGCCGGTAAATATATAATTTGCCGGCCCCCTCCCTTTCTGAATGAACATCGTGAGGGATCGGTAGTGTGTGTTTGAGCTTTGGTGTGCACACCCTAATGCATTAGGCTGCGCACAACTATGACAGTAAATGGTCTATATCTATAGCAAGGGCATTATTTACCTTTATTCAATCCTGCACATCTTGTTTTGATCTACAGATACCAATTACTTACACAGGTAGTTTTTTGGTGAATGTGAACTATGCCTTTAAATAAAATTTTTTGCATTAAATTATACCTGCCATATGCCTTTTATTAATAAAACTAGCATGTTCCCTTTAATATAATGGAATGGATTCTGAAAACGCACTCCGGCACGGTATGTGTGCACGCTGTCGGCTTATCAGTCCGGTCCTAGTCTGCAGCATCTGACAGCTGATGATTGAATAATAGATGATTAAATAATAGCCCAGTGTTCAGTTTCGCAGCAATCACATTGATCCAATAAAGGTTTGTTGTTCAGTTCAAATCATTTTCCTTTGTGTTCCCGAGCACAAAGCAGAACAAATCCTTTAAGTCGGTGGCTGGTGGATATTATCTGGCATATGTTAGAAATTGCATCAAGAGCACTTCCTAAAATAATAGATGTAATTGCATCATGCTCAGCAAGCAAAGCAGAAAATTAAAGTTTTCTCTTCCCACATAGTTGAATACAATGAGAAACTTGTGTTCTTCATCTCTTACCTTCAAGAAAAGGATTCTGGGAGAAGTAGCGCCAATCTGGGCCCTGCACTTCACCTTGATGCCTGACTTTGCAAAGATGTCTTCTGGCAGACCGGTCACCACTTGGCCCTCATAGGCATAGGTAAAAGTCTTGCTGCTGGGAAACTCCAGCTCTAAAAATACATTTGAGACAACACATTTAAAAATGTAGCTTCACTTTTTAACACATATTTATAAATCAACACCTTGCCACTTTTATTCACCATTGAACGTGCATTTGAAGATTCGCCGTATTTATAACTCTCATTAGACAGCTGGATCCACTGGGTAGTTTTCCTTTTTTAAAAGGGAATTTAGTTCTCAGTAATGTGCCATTTATATTCAGCCAGTGTTGAATAGTGATGGGTGAACTGTCCGGGCCCAGCATCAGTTCGGCCCCGGGCAGCGCCCATTCGGTTGAACGTAGGACACCCGATTTTGCAAGGATGTCTGAGTGCCCCCCCCCCCCCATGTACTGCACTCTTCACAGTGCATTGTAACAGCCCTGATTGGCTAAAGCAATGCACCTGACTGCTGGTCTGGTGCAAGGCTTTGCCCAATTAGGGTACAGAGCACAGTGAGGGCCCTGACTGGACAAAGTCATGATGATTTTGACAAATCGTGGCTCATAGTCCCAGCCCCACACTATAGAAGGTTCCTTCGTACGGAACCTTTTGCAGGGCTCAGTGACAATACATTTTTTAGCAAGCTAGTTAGTGTGGTAGTGTAGAGTGCCAGTGTAGTGTAGTGTCAGTGTAGTGTGAGTATAGTGTAGTGTCAGTGCAGTGCAGTGTTTAAGAGCATTACATTTAGTGAGGTATACAGGGTGGTATACATTTTTTTTTTTTTTTTGCTGCATCCTTTTTTTTTGTTCCCCTGCCCCCTTTTTTAAATTGTCAGCCACAGTTTGTCCTGGCTCAGTGCTGGAGCTTGTTTTGCAACCATGTCTTCATACAGCTGGTGGTGATGATGGGAGATCTGTCATCTCCACCCCTCCTCCTCAATGCCCTCTTCTGCTGAATTGTCCTATAAATCACCAGTACCCCCTAAGCATTCAAGGGGCTATTCAGGCTAAAAGATGTCATGCAGTGCTTCAGCTGGTCTGTCTAGGAGACAGGAGCCACACCAGAAAAGAGATTATTTCAGCTCTGCAGGGGCAGGCCTAGAGGTGGTTCACGCCATGGCAGCTTGGGCCAGGAAAGGTGGTGTGCAATAATGGCACTAACCTTCTGTCCACCTTCGACAAGGATAGTTGACACATGTACCACGGCTGGCACATGTCCTTAATTTGGTGGTGCATCATTTCTTAAACAGGTACCCAGGAGTTGCGAGGTCTTCTAAGGCAGGCCAGAAGAGTATGTAGCCATTTCAGGCGGTCATACACAACAGGATGAAAAATCTTGAGGAAACCTTAAAGAGGAGTTTATGTAACACCTTTCCAGACTACAGTAATGGTTACAGTCTAACAGGAAAGGTAACTTCTGTTGGTCAAAGGGGGAGTGGTGGAGAAGGGGCCGCCTTAGTGATGCATTTAAAGCGGAGTTCCACCCATTTTTAATAGGTTGGAATACATAGCTGTATGTAATCCCCTTTAAAACGGCTTTTACCAATGGAAACTTTTTTTTTTTTTTTTTGCTAGTAAGTACCTTAATTTCGGCATTATTGCTCCTCTCCTCACTTCCTGGTCCGATCGGCGATGACGTCATTCTGCGATCCGCAGTGTCTGCTGGGATGTATTCAATTCCAGAAATCTCGGAGTAGCTGTATCTGTACTGAGCCGTGCCTGCCCCGCCTCCGCCCCGCCTCCTCTCATTGAGTTGCATTGTATGAATGTATTAAGGCCGTTCTCTGCCCCGCCTCCGCCCCGCCTCCTCTTACAAATCAATGAGAGGAGGCGGGGCAGAGGCGGGGCAGAGAACAGCCTTAATACATTCATACAATGCAACTCAATGAGAGGAGGCGGGGCGGAGGCGGGGCAGAGAACAGCCTTAATACATTCATACAATGCAACTCAATTAGAGGAGGCGAGGCGGAGGCGGGGCGGAGGCGGGGCAGGCACGGCTCAGTACAGATACAGCTACTGCGAGATTTCTGGAATAGAATACATCCCAGCAGACACTGCGGATCGCCGAATGACGTCATCGCCGATCGGACCAGGAAGTGAGGAGAGGAGGAATAAAGCCGAAATTAAGGTATTTACTAGCAAAAAAAAAAAAAAAAAGTTTCCATTGGTAAAAGCCGTTTTAAAGGGGATTACATAGATCTAAAGTTCCAAAAATGGGTGGAACTCCACTTTAAACATGTATTTAGTCCTCAGCACCCAGGCTGTTAGCTTCAAGATCCAATCAGCAGCATCTGCATCATATGGTGGAAGATTATCTATGGGTGAAAACAGACAGGGAGAACTTTCCAGTAGACAATCCACAGTGTTACTGGATCATGAGAATAGACCACTGGCCAGAACTTGCCCAGTATGCAATTGAGCTGCTGGGCTGCCCTGTATCCAGTGTGCTAATGTCCAAATGGGCATTCAGTGCTGCCGGAGGTTTTGTGACAGAAAAAAGACTGCATAGGTCCACAGACTCTGTTGTCTGGCTGATATTTCTCAAAATGAATTAGTCCTGGATTAGCAGCAGCTATCAAGCCCCTGATGGTTATGTTGCTAATTAAATTTGTTGGGGATCTGGAACCTCTGCAACACTGTCTAGGCTGCCTAGCTTTGTGGGCATTTATTTTATCTTTGAGTAATTTTTGGTATAGGTTTCATGGGCACAATTAAAACCCAAGGTGAAATTTGTCTGCGTCCTACACTGTGAGGGGTTACAATGGGCAGACACCGCCAAAATGTGTGACAGCCAGGTGCATATAATTTGAGTTTTTTTTGCAGCAGGGTCCAGTTTTCGCCCTCCAAGTGTAATTGTGAGGAGTTAGTATACAGGTACCACCAACACCCAAGGCCCTGTGTGACACCTGTGTGACATCATTTTTGAGAGCACAATCCAATCCTGCGTTTGCCAAGGATAACTGTGAAGGGTTATGGTGTGAAGGCACCACCAACACCTAAGGCCCAATATCTCCGCACCTGTTACTTCTACTACTATCCAAAGTCTGCGAAAGAGACACCAGACTTTATTTACACAGAATCGTTATTCTTGGCCTGAGTGTACTATAATTTGGTCATTCACATTAGGCTTGCTCACTGTTGTGCAAAACTTTATTATTTCCATCCGAAGTCTGGCTAAGAGGCACAGGAATTGAAACAAAAAAATCTATAATCTTGTTCCAAGTGCACTAAATTGTGGCCTCATTATACAGACTGGTTCCCCATGCTATTGTTTACAAACTAAAGAAAGCTTTCAGGGAAAATCAATTTATATAAAGAAAATAATTACATTTATGTCAGTTTTGCTGCAGCAGGTTCTATACACTGTGCAGATGTGCCACTTGACTTTTTGAATTTTGAATTTTTATTGTTTCACTTTAAGCATCATTAAAATCACTGCTCATTTAAAAACAATATTTAATTGTTTTGCATTGATACATGTCCCTCAGGGCTGTACACAGGCCCCTATACCCGTTGTATGGCCAAAACCTTGCATATAAGCCTTAAAAATTGGGACTTTTTTCCTTGTTCTGGAGTTCTGGTGTAGAACAGAACCCTGGGGTGTTATGCACTAATGTTGGCACTAAATGATATCCTTGTTCACCAGAAATATTTCCTACACATCCACTAACAGGAACTCCACTCTTACTATGGAAAATACAATTTTTTAAAGTGGAACTTTACCCATAACAACTTGATCAAAAATAATGTTCTTTAGTAAGGAACATACATTTCACATTAATTATTATGCTACCAAAATTAGTGTGTGCTGTAAACTGCCTCCAGCATTGACCCGTTTCTTCTTGCCGGAGGCTGCTATTTTGCTAAATCCCAGAACTCCTAAGCAGCAGTAAATCTTTAGGCTGTCAGCAAATCAGCCTTCTACATTTTAGGCACATCTTAAAAAAATAGAGAGCAATGGAGCATGAGCAGGGCGAGACAGTGTATTACTGGATATTAAACAGTATAGGCACTTATTTTTGTTTTGCTATACCCGCAAAAGGCTTACAGCCTTTACACGTGTAGTGGGCGTGCCTTTACAAGTGTAGTGGGTGTGCAAACATGTATTAAAGGAAGACAATTAGCAACCCACATAAAGTAAGATGATTTATGCTTATCATGGTTCTCAAAAGGACACCAAGGAAACTGTCACAATGGACACACTGGATATAGTCTGGATGGCACCTGCAATAGCGAAGAGAGACAGCAAGGGGGCACCAATCTAAGTGCAGCAAGGTGGATGTGTGGTTGATCCCATGCATTACAGTCACTGGTGCATCTGAAACTGGGAGGAGGCAACCTGGATCCCAAGAGGGAGCTGCTGCTGCAAGGATTGGAGTGTGGTGTGGTGACCAGGCAGCCTCAGTACAGGAAGCAGCATGTGTGGATGATGGAGCACATGTGAGGACAGGAAGTGATGAAACAGGAAGTGATGTAAGGGGGTGGCAACGTGTTTCTAAGCAGACACCTCTTTCTTCAAGCCAAGAAGTGGATGCAAATATGAACTGTATTTCTACTCTATGGGTTATGCAGCATGGGACTGCAAGGCTCACCTAGCATGCTGATAAATGCAACAGGGACACAAAAGGAGTATAAAAACTGACAGTGTAAACACTGACCGCACTAAAAGATTAGGAAACACTACAAAATTGAAAAAAAAAAAAAAAAAAAAACTGGTATTAGAAAAAAACTCAAATATGGGATATATAAAATGTAACCAGGGTGTGTTAAACATATGGATTATTGCACAGTAAATACACATGCACCAATAGCTGAAATGGAAGAGATCCTCTACACACTTTGAGTTGCCAATTATTGTGTGCTGTATCCAGGGCTTTTTTTCTCAGAGAATAGGTGCAGGAACTCTCCCATTCCCACCTCTTTTCTGCACCCCTACCCACCTCTGAGTATTGTTCCTTGGTTCCACCTACCCACCTGCCATTATTGTCCTTTTAGAGAATACACAACCAGGTATCTTTCTGTGGTGATAAGTCATTTGTATGGAATATGTTAATGATAACGCAGTAAAATAGATCCCCTGGAGCCAGTCACAATAGAGCCCACTCTAGCAACAATAGATCCCCCAACAACAATGGACCACCTGAAAAACCCCCTCCCTTCTGCAGTGACAATAAATCCCACAGGAACAATAGACCCCTGGCAGCAACAGCAGATCTCCCCACAGCCAGCATTAGTAGACTCTCCAGCAGACAGCAGCAATAGACCCCTCCCTAAACAATATATCTCTCCCAGCAATAACTGACCCCCTAGCAAGATAAAACCCAATTTAAGACCCACTCCAAGCAACAACAGGTTCCCCACCAGCAACAACAGACCCTCTTCCCCCTGCAAAAATAGATCCCCCAGCAGCCAGCATCAATAGACCCTGCAGCACACCCCAGCACCTCTTGCCATTACTTATACTCAGTGCTGAAGGTGCCAGAACTGCGTTCCCCTGTGTTCCCATGGAAAAAAATCCCTGGCTGTATCCACCTCTCCAACTTGCTGCACTTAGATTGGTGCCCCCTTGCTGTCTCTCTTGGCTATTGCAGGTGCCATCCAGACTATATCCAGTGTGTCCATTGTGACAGTTTCCTTGGTGTCTTCCCCAGCTGGGAATTATTTTGAGGACCACGATAAGCATAATTCATCTTACTTTTTGTGAAGTGCTAATTGTCTTTTTTTTAATAAATGTTTACATGCCCACTACACTTAGTCTGAGAACTTTGCTGTTTTTTGTGTGTTTGCCGCTTAGAGATCTACCGTATATACTCGAGTATAAGCCGAGTTTTTCAGCACATTTTTTTGTGCTGAAAACGTCCCCCTCGGCTTATACTCGAGTCAAGAAAAAAAAACAAAGTTCCTGGCCGCTCCGACGTGTTTGAGCTTTAAAAATGGCGCCGCCCGGCGCATACATGTCATTGCGCACGCGCCGCCGCCGCTCGGGAGAGGCTGGGAATAGCAAAAAGTATACGAGCGGCGCCATTTTTAAAATGAAGGCGCCTCTGGTAAGGGAAACTGCTGCACTACCTGCCATTATGCAGGGCTGCGGGCATGCTACAAGGGATGCAGTGCTGCGGGCATGGTCCACCTGTACCATGCCCACAGCACTGCATCTCCTGTAGTATGCCCACAACCCCGGATCCTCTTGTATCATGCCAGTCACCCTGCATTCTCCTGCACCATGCCAGTCACCCTGCATTCTCCTGCACCGTGCCAGTCACCCTGCATTCTCCTGCACCATGCCAGTACCCTGCATTCTCCTGTACCATGCCAGTACCCTGCATTCTCCTGCACCATGCCAGTACCCTGCATTCTCCTGCACCATGCCAGTACCCTGCATTCTCCTGTACCCTGCCAGCCACCCTGCATTCTCCTGCACCATGCCAGTCACCCTGCATTCTCTTGTACCATGCCAGTCACCCTGCTTTCTCCTGTACCATGCCAGTACCCTGTATTCTCCTGCACCATGCCCGCCGCCCTGCATTCTCCAGCACCATGCCCGCCGCCCTGCATTCTTCTGCACCATGGGGGGGGGGCAGCTGCAGCACAGAAGGTTTTTCATCTTAATGCATAGAATGCATTGAGGTTTAACCACTTCCTGATCGCCTGCCGCAGTTATACTGCGGCAGGCAGGCCCCCCCTGCGCAAACTAACATAGGTATACGTTGGTCGTGTGCCTGCAGCTAGGGGGCGAGCTCAGTGAGGATGCCGATGCACGGGGCAGGCAGCTCCGATTGCCGCCTGACACCCGCGATTGCTCCCCACTGAGAGAGAAGGACAGGCAGCTGTTGTAAACACAGCTGACCGTGCTTCTCTCTGAACTGATCTATATAGGAACGCAGGTCTCTGTGATCATTTCACAAGCCACGCCCCCCACAGTTAGAAACATGCCCCTAGGTACACATTTAACCCCTTGATCACTTACTGTGTTAATCCCTTCCCTGCCAGTGTCATTATTACAGTTACAGTGCATATTTTTAGATCACCACAATTACTAGTAAAAAAAAAAAAAACAATAAAAATTACATAAATCTTTCCCGTAGTTAGTAGATGCGATAACTTTTGCGCAAACTAATCAAAATATGTTTATTGCAATTTTTTTTACCAAAAATATGTAGCAGAAAACAAATTGACCTAAAATGTTAAAAAAATTAGATTTTTTTATTTTTTTTTGGGAAGGTCATATAGCAGAATGTAAAAAATATATATTTTTTTTCAGAATTGTCACTCTTTTTTTGTTTATAGCGCAAAAAATAAAAATCGCACAGGTGATCAAATACCACCAAAAGAAGGCTCTATTTGTGGTGAAAAAAGGACATCAATTTTATTTGGGTACAGTGTCGCGCGTCCGCGCAACTGTCCGTTAAAGTAACACAGTGCCGAATCGCAAAATATGGCCTGGTCATTAAGGGGGAAAATCTTCCGGTCCAGAAGTGGTTAAAACCTTAAGGCTTTACAACAACTTTAAGTGTGCTGGATTGGATTCTTCAGCGGTTCCTAAAGCCATTGGATTTATCCTGGGGATTTGGACCACACTGTACTTTGCAATGTAGTTTGTCCCAGCACAGGCTGCACCCATCACACCATATTAACATTTTTTTATACCTGCAAAAGGGGCTGGCCTGAACTGATCTATCAGGACTTAATTTTCTGACTAAAGTTCCACTTTACATTTTAAAACTTGTCCCTGTATAAAAGTAAGAAAAGAAAGCTCAAATGAATTGAAATAATACCACTCAGATGCTTCTCAAACCTATATCAGTTGAACTGGCATGAAACTGGTGCAGGAAGGACAAAAACAGCTAATCAGGCTCCCATAGACTACAACAAAATGGCGCCTGTCTGCAGACAGGCAACGGCTCACTGTGTATATAAGTTGAAGAATGAAAATGAGAGTAAAATGGCTTGAGGTCATGCTCTCCATCTTTTTAGAGCGCCTAAGATGCGGTTCACTTTATTGGCAGCTTAATCATAGAGTGCATTACAATTATGTTTAGTATAGTCATTCGAAGCATGTTATGCCTCCAATTATGCATGCCATCAACTGCTGACAGAATAGGGTGGGGGGATCAATCGACTTGGGTTCAATCAGAATGTTTAATTTTTCATTTGATAATTTTCAGCGACTGTAGCCGCTAGCAATGATCTCAATGATCTGTGGGTGTTCTCCCAGCAGCGAGGGCGCAGGAGGGATCCCCCCATCAACACTGACTGTGTGTTGATAGAGGAATCAAGCGATTTTCTTCCCTGCAGCCCACAGTTGCCAAAAAAACCATAAGAAGATTCTGCACTTAGTGTAAATTTCAGACAAATTGTAACAGCGTTCAATAGTTCCGACAACTGCACTCACTGTTTTGCATATAAATGCCTAAAATTCATATATTAACAAACCATGTATATACATGTGATAAACAAATTCATCATGATAAATAAACACAATATCTATAACAATCCCAATTTAGAAGGTCTGTGATGTCATGCAAAAAAAAAAAAAATATTCTAAAAATACAAATGCAAAAAGTCTGTTGTGTTTACTTATCTCTCCCCAAAGCCCTAAGTCCCATGTCTTTTTGCTGCTCCGTTCCTCTGCTATCAGCATGAAAACTAGTTCTGACAAGTTCTCCAACACAGAAGATAAAAGAAGCGGGAAATTTGTGCCGGGGTAGGTGCATAGAGATAGATTAGCAGAGAGTTTGTCTATTCACAGCACTGCTATGCATGTTTACTCCTTTTTTTGCCTATGTGGCTGGAGGGGGGTGTGTTAGGGATCGACCGATGATCGTCAAGGCCGATATATCGAGGGCTGATATGCACTTTCCCCGATATATTGGAATCGGCCCCGGAGGTTACCGATAATTCCGATATTGTCGTGACGTCATTGCGTATGTTGCGGCACGCGCCTCCGCGCACTGGGACAGCTTCTGCCTTCTTAGGCCGCTTCCCTCAGCCTTGTCTGGAGTTGGGGAGTCTCGGGACAGTGAGTGACAGTGCAGTGTACAGTGCACACAGTGTGTTTAACACAGCCGCCATACATACACCCACCCACAGCTGCCCGGTGCCAGCCAGCCACCCACACACCCACAGGCCTGTACCAGCCAGCCAGCCACAGGCCCTGCCTGTACCAGCTAGCCAGCCACAGGCCCTGGGCCTGTACCAGCCAGCCAGCCACCCACCACACAGGGTGCCAGCCAGCCACCCAGCAGAGGGTGCCAGCCAGCCACCCACCAGAGGTTGCCAGCCAGCCACCACAGGGTGCCAGCCAGCCACCCACCCACCACAGGGTGCCAGCCAGCCAGCCACCCACCCACCACAGGGTGCCATCCAGCCACCCACCACAGGGTGCCAGCCAGCCAGCCACCCACCAAAAGGTGCCAGCTAACCAGCCACCCACCACAGGGTGCCAGCCAGCCAGCCACCCACCAAAAGGTGCCAGCTAACCAGTCACCCACCACAGGGTTCCAGCCAGCCACACACCACAGGGTGCCAGTCAGCCACCCACAAAAGGGTGCCAGCCAGCCACCCACCCACCACAGGGTGCCAGCCAGCCACCCACCAAAGGTAACTGGTGAACATGCTGAAATGTTATGCTTTCTGCACTATAATATTGTTCTACTTATCTGGGAGTATTGAAAGTGTAGTAGTATAGTACTAGTGTCCGCTCTACTCCAATCCATTCCACTGTCTAGCTTTTTTCTAGCAGTTATGCACTGACTGCGCTGCACTGCAGCCAGTGCAAAGCTGCTAGAAAAAAAGCTAGACAGTGGATTGGAGTCAGGGGACTACTGCTGCAGTAGTGCGCCACTAACTGTTGCAATAAATTTAAATCACTACTGCAGTGCAGTCACTGCAGTAGTGCAGTAGTGATTTAAAATTATTGCAGCAGTGAGTGGTGCACTACTGCAGCAGTAGTCCACTGACTCCCCACTGTCTAGCTTTTTTTCTAGCAGTTTTGCACTGACTGCAGTTAGTGATTTAAAATCATTGCAGTGAGTGCACTACTGCAGCAGTAGTCCACTGACTCCTCCAATCCACTATCTAGCTGTTTGTTGCTGTCTAGCTTTTTTTCTAGCAGTTTAGTTTGCACTGACAGCAGTAGTGATTTAAAATACTGTCCACTGACTCCTCCAATCCACTGTCTAGCTGTTTGTTTAGCTTTTTTTTCTAGCAGTTTTGCACTGACTGCACTGCAGTAATGATTTAAAATTATTGCAGTGAGTGAGTACACTACTGCAGCAGTTTATGCATCATTTACAATCAGATTATGTGAAACTGATGTCCCTGCAAGTGTGATTTTCATGCAGTTAAGGTGTGAAGAACGAGCCCTTAATGTTAAAAATGTTAATAAACAAACATTAACATGTTCAATAACAGATTTGTGTCTAAAATTGTGTTTATTTGGCAAAACTTTAAATGTTCAGAATATCTGCCTATATCAGCCGATACTGATGTGCAATGGCCAAAATATTGGTATCGGCAACGAAAAACCAATATCGATCGATCCCTAGGGTGTGTGCCTTTCCTCCAATCAGCTGTCACACAGTGTATGCCAAGACTCCGCACCCAGTGCTGGAACAGGAAGAAATAATTCTAACACTATGCTCACATTCTAAACAATGTAGAAAGCTAAAGACAGCAGATATATATAAAAAAAAAAAAAAACTTATGTAGGGAGATTTGTCTCATCTCTGGTATTTTCTGAGGCTCTTCACTTCAGTGGGTATATGTGAGGGTTTACATCCACCTTAATTACAGCCTTTAGTCTGTTGGGATTTATCTCTACTAACTTTTCATACCTAGACTTTGCAACATTTGCCCACTCCTTTTTGCAGAACTGCTCAAGTTCAGTTAAATTTGATGGTGTCTGTTTTTGGACTGCAGTTTTTAGGTCATTCCACAGATTTTCAATGGGGCTTAAGTCTGGGCCCTGACTAGGCCATGCAAGGACATTCACCTTTTTCTCCTTTAACCACTGCATGGCTATTTTTGACATGTGTTTTGGGATATTTTCATGTTGGAAGGTAAACCTTCTTCCCATTGACAACTTTCATAAGGCAAGGCAAATATCATAAAATTCTTGAGGAAAATCTTCTGCCCTCTCAGAAAGTTGTCAATGGCCCAAAACACACAGAAAAAATGACCACACAGTGGTTAAAAGAGAAAAAGGTGAATGCCATTGCATGGCCTAGTCAGAGCCCGGACTTAAACCCCATAGAAAATCTGTGGAATGACTTGAAGACTGCAGTCCACAAATGGTCACCATCAAATTTAACTGAACTTGAGCAGTTCTGCAAAGAAGAGTGGGCAAATATTGCAAAGTCTAGATGTGCAAAGTTAGTAGGGATATATCCTAACAGACTAAAGGCTGTAATTAAAGTAAAAGGTGGTCCAACAAAATACTGACATAAGTGGGTGATCCTTTTTCCAACTCAGTGATTCTGTTTTTTTTTTTTTTTTCTGACATGGTGTTGTCATATGTTTTACTTGGATGTTATCTGTTGCACTTAGTAAATACAGCTGGATAAAACAAAAACTGTGTCTGTCTTCATTATAGACTGCAAAGTAACAAAATGCGATTATTTTAAAGGGGGTGATCTTTTTTTATACCCACTGTATATATATATATATATATATATATATATATATATATATATATATATATATATATAAATATATATATATGGTTTGTTAACCGTAGTTGCAGCAAAAAGAAAATCACACCATCTATGACCGGCTTAAACCTTTAATAAAAAGGGTTGAAAGCAACATTAAAAAAATTGAAGGGTCCTAGATTATAAGGGATAAATATTGATCTGGACACAAATGATGCTAACATTATTCATTCACCAAAAAACTGACCTTTGATTTTTGACACGTTAATCTTCTTTGTATTAATAAGGTTTATTCAGAATATGTGAATCGTTCTCAGTTATAAAAGCAATAGCATTTTCAAGTCTCTATGTAAGTACTGTGCAAACGTTTTAGACAGGTGTGAAGAAATAAAGTACAAAGGCTTTCAAAAATATATATTTTACTATTTTTATCAGTTTAAAAAATTCAGCGAGTGAGCGAAAAATTCAAATCAAATCAATATTTTAATACCCTTTGGCTTGAAAATAACATCAATTCTTTTAGGTACACTACTATACACTCTTTGAAGGAAATTGGCAATAGACAGCAATATGTTTACATTTCAAATTTGTTTTCAAATTCAATTCAAATTCGATTAAAATAAATCATTATTTTGGATGAAATTTAATTTAGTTTTTTCAGATTTGTTTAAATTCATTACTATTGTAATTTAGAAATTTGGATACATCTGAATCTCTGAATAACGAAAATTTTGTCTTAATTTCGATTCGGAACAAAACTAACCACACATGTCTACTTTTATTGCTGTCTATGTTTCTGCCAGGGAGATGTCCTGGTGGTGTCACTGGAACTGAAATTCATGGGGAAATTATAAAATTTGTACTGTCACTAGAACAGGAATAGAGTAGAAATCTGTTTATCTTTATTTTGGAAACATTTTTGCTCACTTCTTGTTGTGTCTACAAGAGAGGAAGTGGAGGAAATCATTTGAATGAGGCACAGATTAAAAAAAAAATTATAATCTGACAGAGGTTTTAACCATTGCCTACACTACTAAAAATAAAAGAAAATGAAAAAAAAAATTAGCTTTAAATTAAAGTGGTTCTAAATGCTTAAAGGATTTTGAACCTTAATGCATTCTCTGCATTATGGTAAACCCCTTTCCTCTACCCCTTATACTTACCTGTGCACAATCTCAATCCAGCATCTCTCTCCTCGCAGGGCAGATTGATAAGAAGACTACTCTCCTAATCTTAACCCTGAGACAGTTCTAACCTTACTCTTATGCCAACTCCTAAATACAGTATTACTGATAATGATAAAATTAAATCTAGTCAACTGGAAGATGGAGGACATAAAAATAAATACCAGAATATGGTAATCATTAAATCAAATAAGAAAATAGGAATGGATTCACTTACCATATTGGAGAGCTTGACTTCCTAAAATAAAAAAATAATTAATAATAAATAAACATTTAGGCTGTAAGTTTAAAAAACATATAATTAAAATCTAAAGTGTTTTATGTTGCAGTTAGATTGTACTTACCAGCAGCCAGAGCTATACTTAGGGCCAATATGATGGTCCACATAGTGAAGAGTGGCTGAGGTCATTCTCTTCTGTTCACTTTTATATGGCAGGTCATTTGGGTCATGTACTTTTTTAAAAAGATAAGATAATGAGCAAGCATGATTCTGGACAACACACAGTTTCTGTTTTTTATCTCTCAGATTTGGCTCTACTTTTTGCTGTTCCTAAAGTGGAGCTTGCACAAAAATGCAAGGTCCACTTATTTTTTACTTCCACCACTATGAATAAAAGAATCATGCTGTATGCCTAGGCTTTTGGTCATGTGACCTGCACTAGAGAGAGCCAGGAGCAGCATTTTGGTCTTCTAGAACAGGGATGTCAAACTCCATTTCATCTCGGGCAGCATCAGCAGTATGGTTGCCCTCAAAGGGTCGGTTGTGCACTAGGAATGCGCTATTTACAAAGTGCAGGGTTTAAGGATGTGCTACGTACAGAGTGCAAAGTTCAGGAGTGCGTTATGTGCGGGGTGCAGAGTTCAGGGGTGCGTTATGTACAGAGTGCAGTGTTCAGGGGTACGCTACCTACAGAGTGCAGAGTTCAGGAGTGCATTATGTACTGGGTGCAGAGTTCAGGGGTGTGTTACATACAGAGTGCAGAGTTCTGAATTACGCTACATACAGAGTGTAGAGTTCAGGAGTGCGTTATGTACTGGGTGCAGAGTTCAGGGGTGTGTTACATACAGAGTGCAGAGTTCCGAATTACGCTACATACAGAGTGCAGAGTTCAGGAGCTTGTTACATAGAGAGTGCAGAGTTCAGAATTACACTATGTACAGAGTGCAGAGTTCAGGAGAGGGCTACATACAGGGTGCAGAATTTAGGATTATGCTACCTACAGAGTGCAGAGTTCAGGAGTGTGTTATGTACCGAGTGCAGAGTTAAGGAGTGCATTACATACAAAGTGCAGAGTTCAGGGGTGCACTACCTACAGAGTGCAGAGTTCTGAGTGTGTTATGTACAGAGTGCAGAGTTCAGGGGTGCATTATGTACAGAGTGCAGAGTTCAGGGGTGCGCTGTGTACAGAGTGCAGAGTTCAGGAGTGCGTTATGTACTGGGTGCAGAGTTCAGGGGTGTGTTACATACAGAGTGCAGAGTTCCGAATTAGGCTACATACAGAGTGCAGAGTTCAGGAGTGCGTTATGTACTGGGTGCAGCAGAGTTCAGGGGTGTGTTACGTACAGAGTGCAGAGTTCTGAATTACGCTACATACAGAGTGCAGAGTTCAGGAGTGCGTTATGTACTGGGTGCAGAGTTCAGGGGTGTGTTACATACAGAGTGCAGAGTTCCGAATTACGCTACGTACAGAGTGCAGAGTTCAGGAGAGGGCTACATACAGGGTGCAGAGTTCAGGATTATGCTATGTACAGAGTGCAGAGTTTAGGGGTGTGCTACCTACAAAGGGCAGAGTTCAGGAGTGTGTTATGTACCGAGTGTAGAGTTAAGGGGTGCATTACTTACAAAGTGCAGAGTTCAGGGGTGCACTACCTACAGAGTGCAGAGTTCTGAGTGTGTTACGTACAGAGTGCAGAGTTCAGGGGTGCATTATGTACAGAGTGCAGAGTTCAGGGGTGCGCTGTGTACAGAGTGCAGAGTTCAGGGGTGCGCTGTGTACAGAGTGCAGGGTTGATGAGTACCTGAGGGATCTGTTGGAGCTGTGAGCCGCCCAGGGCAAAGCTGTCCTTGCAAACATAAAAGGCTTCTGTGTTTAGAAGTGACAGTGGGGAGCAGGAAGCATAGGGTGAGAGCTAGAGGTGCCACATTCCAGCTGAAAAACTGGGTGCGATGGCCAGATGCCATGGCCTGGGGTCTGGATTTAGCCCACAGGCCTTGTGTTTGACATATGTGTTCTAGACCATCACTATCATGGAATAAACATGAAACAAGATGGGGTGGCCAAGCTCCCACACTACAAGCAAGAGTTGAAGGCGTTGTCAATCAGAAAGGCCCAAAAATAGCGAAGTAACCACCTAGTTGAACAAAAGAAAATGCCTTGATTCCCCCACTCACACACACAATGTGGATGGGGGAATCCCCCCTGCTGCGGTATGAATTCTGACAGTGGGGTGCCTTCCCTGCCATCAGAATACAATGAGTATTTGAGATAAAAACAGAACATCGGGATCTCACTGGTAGGGTTAACACTATACCAAGTGGTGAGGAGTACCGACTCACCTAGAATGAGAGGTGGGGTACCTCTTTGTTTCACATGAACATATCAATATGGTAGCAAGAGAAAATAGGAAAGATCTTTAAGTAGTTCAAAAAGTGTGAAGAGAGAATAGGGCAGTCAGAGGTTTCTCCTTGAAAAAAACTTTATTAATCATCTTATAGAAAAAGTGGAAAAATTAAAATCACAGTTTTAAAGTCGACAACATTGTCATACATAAAAGACATGCCCAGGTGTACAACCACAACTATAATACCACATAAATCCAGGGTACTGGACTATGCCAGCTCAAGAGTGGGGGGCAGAGTGTGGGGGGTCTGAAGGAGTCCCAGGTAACCCCCATGGTGTCAGCCCTTAAACGACCATAGAACTCACAGTGGACATCTGGGCTTCTTAATTCCCCAAAAAGACTGGATGAGCTGGGCAGGGAACTTTATATCACAGCATACACTGATGTTCCTGCAGTTATCGGATATGGTGCATGGAAAGCATGGGCAGCAGCTAAGATGAACCAGATTTAGCAGCTGTGAACCAGAAGATGCAAATCATAGGTGTGGGTATTGACAGTCATGTGTGGTGTGACAGTTTTTTGGTCTAGCCTATGGCAGTCTATGTTTGTGCATGTAAACGCATGCAAGTCCTGGTGGATTGAGGTTAAACTCATGCAGTGCCGTTACTGGAGTGGCGCTGCCTCCGGGTGCGGCAAGTGCCCTGACCGGGTTCGGCAAGTACCCTGACTGGGTTCGGCAAGTACCCTGACCGGGTTCACATTAGCACTTCACATCAAGACTTACAGGTCTTTCCTATTTTCTCTTGCTTTCAGAATACCATGATCAATGTTGCTGGCTTCAGCCGGTGGCACTGATCATTAGTGAAAAACCTGGTATGCTGGTACCGGTAGTACACAGGTCAATCAATTGATCGACTTGTGTAAAACCAGCCTGCCCATACATGGATCTAAATTGAGCCAGTCCCTGCTGAACTGGCCAAACTTCGATCCACATATGACCATCCTAACTTATACAAGTGTAGCACCCTCCTAGTCAGGTGCTAGATAATAAATATAGTTTTAGTGTTTCTGCTTAACAGGAAAGCAGCAGGAAAACTATAGTTGCTGTCTTCTTATCAGGGAGCAGGATTCTTATAGTAAGGCTTGTTGCATGTGTCCATGTGTGATTCATCTGGGCTGAGGGAGTGTCCCCATTGTATCCAATAGGGGAGCCTGTTGGACAGTGGAGGAAACCCAGCCAGTGACACACAGGCTTTTCTGGCTGTCCCAGTTGGTTGGCACAACAGCAGTGCATCCTGAGATAGGTCATAAAAGCCAAGGGCACATGTGACAGGGCATCTTTGGGCGGGAAGCCAGGTCCCAGGAGGAGGGTGATGGCTGTCTCTCCTCCTGTCAGTGTGGAAAGTGATCACAGACAGTCGGCCTAGTGGACCAGAAGTGTGGTGCTGAGCCAGGAGGTCCAGAGGATACCGACTGTGGAGCAAGTGGCAGAGCAACCTGAAGAAAAACTGTGTCCGTGAGTACCAGGGAGCTTGCCAAGGGTCTGCCCCGGAAAGGGGACCACTCCAGTGAGAGTCAGAGGACAGGGGCTAGCACACACAGCAAGTGAGAAAGGGGGTGCCAAGTTGAGACCCTGAAGAGTAACTTTAACAGGAGCCTATTCATCTCTTTTCACTTCTGTGGCAAAGTGAAGCAGGGGCCTTGCCGCATACACTACAGTTAGTTGTCCTCAGAAATTGTGCATAGTTCATAGTTGGAGTATCCCACTCATCCTTTCTCCCATCCCAGTTCAAAATAAAACACAAAAAACCAACATCCCCTGGACTGTTCATTGTCTGAGCCAAGCGTTAAAGTGAAACTTTTAACAGACTGTTGCTATGGGTAACCCAGGGGAATCCAATCTCAGCAGCTCTCTAGGGGGCAGTTGTCAGGTCACCTGTGGCCAGGTGACAACTGCACCCTGTTGGAGGCGCAAGGTAGTGAACCCGATAGCTGACTGCTGTGGATGGACCAGAACGTGAGCCCAAGATTCCCCAGGGCCCGGAGTCGAAGACCCAGCAGGTGTTCACCAGAGCCTCTAGTGGTGAGGATGGACTTGGCTGCAGCTGGGCCCAGGTTGCGGCCCCTGGGGTCCCCCGGGTCACGCTCCATAGGGAGAGAGGGGAAGCAGCCACTCAGGACACACGGAATGGTGATGGGTAAGCCGAGGTCGGGGTAACAGGCAGACATAGGTAACCAAGGTACAGGACGAAAGTCAGGGTAACAGGAATAGTCAAAGACAAGCCAAAGTCTGTACACAGCAAGGTAGATCAAGCACACAGCTGACAGGAACACAACTAACAAGCATTGTTGAACAACAAAGCAGACCTGCAGTGCACTGGTTAATATAGACTTCCTGTGATGGCCTAGGGTGGGGCCGAACAGGAAGGAGAGATGATAAAAAGGAGCCAGAAGTAGAGTCTGGCCTCTAATGCAGGAATGAAGAAGCAGGTAAGCTGCCAAACACTATTGCCAGTCCATGACAGCAGTGCTAAACTAGAGAATAAAAAAGTAGAGTAAAAAAAAAAAAGAATAATAAAAAAAATGAAATTAGAAATCTAATACAGCTTTGAAAGTTGAGTAAAAACGTTATGAATTAAAAAGGCTTAATAGTAACTAGCTGTAAATATTTTCTTTTTGTGAATCTGAAAACCTGCTGTTGTTATTTTTATAGCTCAAACAGCAATGCCAAGCAAGTGCAATCACACGCTGAATTCCCAGCATTGTCCAATTAAAGGTTATAATTATGCTAATCTTTTTTATGACATGAATTGTGGCAATTTTTCAGGAGGCTTCAACCTGTGGATTTGGATGGAACTGCTGCCTTTTCCCCCCCACATCATTCCATGTTTTATAGCTTCCTCCTCTATCTCTAATACACAGTCTGGAGTGGGCGGAGTCAGGAACTCATCCTGCACTTTCATACAACAAGGCAACAGGTATTCCCACAAAAGCAGTAAGATGCCTGGAGAGCTACGCTTATGCTTGGACGAGAAACAGAGGCTTAACCAGTATACATGCCGTGTCCCCTCTAGGCATTTCAAGGTACCAGCTTAATTAAAAAGTTACTGATCTATGTACAGTATAATTGCTATGCATGTGTAATTTTAAAAATATGTAAACCCAATATTTAATGTTCCTGATATGTGCCTGCTGTATCATGTACTTTGTATTGCTTCCTTTTTGTGAAATTCCTGGTGCTTCTGCCAGTCCCTCTGCTTTCAAACATTGTGGTCAGCTATTAAAAACTGACCACATTAGGCATGAGAACACAGTGTGGTCAGTTTTCTGTGGTCTGCTGTACTCCAATGATCAGAGTTGTTCTGACATGACCATCTTGTACAGCCATTCACTGGTGTAAAGGAAATCAGTGTGCTTCTGTTTTTCCTCTTCCACCTCTCTTATACAATTGAGATCAGAGGGTATGTGATTAAAAAAGGGGGAAAAAAAGGTGTTTATAATGTATATATATGCACTGTATTTGTGCACTGGTCCAAATCATTTGGTGGAAGGGGGATTATGGTGTGGGGTTGTTTTTTAGGGGTTGGGCTTGGCCCTTTAGTTTCAATAAAGGGAACTCTTAGGTGTCATACCAAGACATGTTGGACAATTTCATGCTCCCAACTTTGTGGGAACAGTTTGGGGATGGCCCCTTGCTGTTCCAACATGACTGCGCACCAGTGCACAAAGCAAGGTCCACAAAGACATGGATGAGTGAGTTTGGGGTGGAGGAACTTGACTGGCATGCACAGAGACCTGACCTCCACCCGATAGAACACCTTTGGGAGGAATTAGAGCAGAGACTGTGAGTCAGGCATTCTCTCCAAAATCAGTGCCTGGCCTCACAAATGCGATTCTGGAAGAATGGTCAAGCATTCCCATAGACACACTCCTAAACCTTGTGGACAGCCTTCCCAGAAGAGTTGAAGTTGTTATAGCCGCAAAGGGTGGGCTACCTCAATATGGAACCTTACGGACTAAGACTGGGATGTCATTAAAGTTCATGTTTATGTAAAGGCAGGTGTCCCAATACTTTTGACAATATAGTGTTGCCTTTCATTTCTATTTTAAACTGAATGGGGGGTTATTTAACAAGGTGAGCGTTCACATACACTTTAACATTATTAAACAATATCCTTTGTTCAGGGCCGGTGTTACCTGTAAGGCGACCTACGCAGTCGCCTAGGATGCAACTTAGCAGGGGGCAATATCATAGGCAATAAACATCTTGCACCTGGAATGAGTAATGGACCAGCCGCCGGCGGGTGCTGCACTCCTCATGCTGTGCCGCCTGAGTGCTACAGCAAGCCACGCTATGCGGGGACCTCCAACTTTACAGAAATCCCTATAGGTAAGCATTGAATAATGCTTTCCTATGGGAGGTCTAATGCGCATGCGTGGCTATAGCCGCACATGCACATTAAGTCTCCCCTGCTGGCTGATGTCGGCAGGGGAGCAGAGTAGGTGGAGCCTGGCCCAGCACCGAGGTAAGTCAGTGAAGAGGTTTTAACCCCTTCAGCAACTCGGGATGGGGGGTGGGATAGCATATGGGGGGCGGCCATTTTTATTTTACCTAGGGCGGCAAAAAATCAGACCAGGCAATTTACTTAACCAGCAACTCTGCTCCCTGTGTCATGATGTTGGTCCCATGTATGGGGTACCGAGCACTAAGGTACTGCTTCCTGTTGGCTGGCTGATATAACATTCTTCACTACTTCACTGGTTACCCATGGCAAGGGCGCTGGGCCGCCTCTCATGCCAACTCCTCAGCATATCTAACCCCTTCAGGGGGACTCTCACGCAACTCCTCTTCGTCCTCTGTTGTACAAGTTCTGTTTTTTATACACATTACATGCACCTCTTTACATAAAGTAGATGTGACACTTGTTTCTTACAAAGTTCTTCCATACATAGATGAGTTCTTCCTAGCTTAGACTGGCCAAATCATACCTTTTTAGGTAAGAAGAGTCCTCTCATTAGAGTCCATATCTGATATCTGGTACCCCGATTGGGTATCCCTAAAGGGAGGCCACGTGCTTAGCACAGCTTTACGTGGTACACAACTATGTGACCCCTCGGTCTTAAGGCCCACCCTCCGAGAGGCAACATATATGGGTACCGCCAGCATGAAGGGGTTAAAGAGGATCTTCAGTTTCCAAAAAAGAAATATAAAAATCAGCAGCTGCAAATACTGTTGCTGCTGATTTTTAATAAAAGGACATTTACCTGTCTAGGGATCCAGCACCATCCTCGCCAAGGCCGGTTCTTCGTCAATCATCCCCAGCCCCAGCAAGGTTAGTGTGGGAATGTGGCTGTGATTCCTTGTGGCTTCACAGACATCTTCCCACTGTGCATTGTCAAGGCACCCTGGGCTTTGTGAATTGTCCCCAGCCTCTTGAGACCTGTGGCGTAATGGTTAGGGAGAACTTCCGGTGGAATTGCCTAATGTATGTAAAATTACAAGCTTCATGATTTTAAAAGCCAAAAGTGCACATATAGCTATCATTTGTAAATTTAATATAAAGTAGAAATGTGTTAAAACCCCTCCCAGTTTATTTTTTCTGTATGTGTGCCATTGGAGAAATTTCCATTCACTTCCTGTCCTAGAGATGGAAGTTAGTGGAAATCCCCCAAAGTGATATGAATTCCTCTCTTAGACAGTTTTCTTTAGAACAGGTGTCTCCATTGGAAGATTTTCCCTCAGCTCTTGTTCTGGGGACATTCTAAAATTTTGGGTTTACCCTTAGGGAGAATGGTCACCAGTAGAAATAGTGGGGAAAAGCTCCTCAATGGGGACACAGTCAGCAATAAAAACTTGGCAGCGTCTAATCCAGAGGTGTCCAACCTGAGGCCCTCCAGATGTTGCAGGACTACATCTCCCATACTACTCTGTCAGCTAAGAGGCTGGCAAGGGAGTATGGGAGATGTAGTCCTCCAACATCTGGAGGGCAGCAGGTTGGACAACCCTGGTCTAATCTAACCTTTCTCAACAGGCTTCCATGGAACTCTAGGGTTCCTCCACAGGTTGTTTGGGATTTCTTGAGCAATGAGCAATTCCTGCCTTTCAGATAAGTAATCACAGACACCAATGTTCATTTTAGCTATCTGTAACGAGGGATTTTTCCAGATGAGTTTAAAATAGATGTATGTTTTTTTTTTTTTTAATCATACTTGCCTAGGCTTGGCAAAGCGTATGCGCGTGAAACGTGTCCTCACAGGCAACGCAATCCCTTTGCGCTCCACGCTGGTTTGACTGGCAACCACTTCCGGTTCTGGACTTCCACTTTGTGGTCGCGGTGACATTCTCCGGAAGTGCTGATGGGAGCTTGGCTCCCGAGCATTTGTCACTCTCAGCAGGCTGTAACACAACACGGGAAACTTCTTGTGTTCCCCAAGCCCACCAGACCCAGTGGACATTAGCCCAGCTGCACCCACCAATTACAAGCATGGTTTTTAATGTTAAACTGTGAACAACAATCTTACAATGTGAATAATAAACTATTACCTCTGGTACCAATGTAAATAATAAACTATTACCTCTGGTACCTCCCCCTACTTGGAGAAACTTCCAGAAGAATGGGAAGGAGGTTAGAAGGACCTGCCTGGAGTATTCATGAGGGCCCCAGCCAACCCCCTGTCAAATGGGCTGGCAGGGTGAGGTGCCCTCTTAAATACTCTAGGTCAGCCCAGCAGGGGCAGTGTGGTGTCTGGTGGAAGATGGAGATGGAGTGCTGAGGAGCCTGTTGGTGGCCCTTGAGGGTGCTTTCTAGTCTCGGGTGCTGAAGGGATCTTGTCAAAGCGATCCTGTCCAGAGGCATGGAAGCAAGAGCGAGGACAGTAGGAGCCAGTGAGCACGTCCGGGAGATCTCCAGGGAGAAGACAGCTGGGTGGCTGGTGAGAGAGACAGTCGGAGAAGACCGAGAGACAGCCTGAGGGGACTGGTGAGTGGCAGTCTGGGATAGCTGAAGAGTCAGTCTGGGAGGACCATAGAAGATTAGCCAGAAGGGCTAGAAAAAGGGGTAGCTGCAGCTAGGTAGGATGGCAGTGCCTGAAGAGGTGGTGCTGGGATCAGTAGCCACAGGACGGTATGCTGGACACTGGGACTTTTCTACACACCACAGGGGCCCCACGGTTCCTGCCTGTAAAGGGCTTTTACTGGATTTGGCTGAGTCCCCCTAAACAGTGTTTCAGCTGGGGTATACATAGTGAGTGTATGAAGTTTGAGTGTCCCCGAAGAGACTTTGTTCCAATCAAGTGGGCATTCCATAATACCACTATCCCCATCCTAGTTATTAACCCCTAAATAACAAAACAATACAAAACAAAAGCTACATGGACTGTTTCCTGTCTCAGTGAGCCTATGGAAGAGTTGGTGTGCCTGGCTGTGTGTGGTGTGGAGAATCCCTATTCAGTGGCTCCTACAGGGGATACGATATATATATATATCTCTCTCTCACACACAGTATGTTATAAATGTGTATTAATATATAATAAATTATTATTATAATATACTGTATATTATATAGCTATTTGCCTGGAGTTTAGCTACGCATAAATAAATCTATATATACATACAGTATTTATTTTATTTTCAAACTGAAAAATAACTCCAGATACAAAGGAGTATACAGGATTGTCAAGTAACCAATTAAATTGATTATGAAGTAAAGTCTGCAGAAAATAGTGAAATCCCCAGATACAGTGAAATAAATTATAATTTAATGTTTGGAGGATCCAGCTGGTGGTTTAAATATGAAATGGTAACATTCCCACCGCCCATTAGGCCAAATTTGAATATATACATTGAAATAAATAAAATAAATAGACCATTGGCAGAATGTATACGTCCTCCTATGGATTGCTAATGGGATAGAAAAGTAGAAACCGCACTATAGAAAGCCTTTGTTTTATTTTTCATGTGGTTTTAATGAACTCTGGGTGTGAATCCCACAGACCTCAGAAAATGTTTTTTTCCAACTTTTTATTAAATTTTTTAATTAATTCATGAGTTGTATAGATCCCTTGGCATTTTCCATTTGGTAGAAAATCACGTTAGCATGCACCGCGTTATTCCAAGGAATCAATGAGGGCCTGCAGGGGGAAAAGCAGATCATTATGATAATTATTGGCGGAGCAGTGAGCTACAACGTTTACACAAATGGCATTTAAAGTGTATGTGCTGGTGCTGGTAATGGGGGTCTCTGGCCTCCAGTGAGAGACTGCAAAAACTGATAGGAGACTCTTTCTAGTATGTGGATTATTGAAATAGGATCAATATGGTATAGAAAACAGCAAAACTAAACAAAGACTTATGGTATATTTTATCCGCCCTAACTAATTTGTTGCCATTGCATGTTTTATGGATAGAACGGCATACTTTCCCTTTAAATTAAAGCCATTATTTATTTAAAGCGAAACCCCCAGGAAGATTTAAAAGAAATACATTAATGCAGATGTGGAATTAATAATACATAATTTATTATTTTACATCAAGAAGTGTAAGTACCTGATATCAGTCTTATGCAGTCCCTGTAAAACCAAGCTCAGACTGGGAAAGGGGTAAGCAGCATAAGGAGCCAATCAGTAGTGCTTATGTACTAACAAGGAGCATACTGATAAAAGAAATAAGAAGAGTGATTGAGAAATGAGCCAATTAGTCTGCTGCTTCTCCTTTCACTGTCCATTCACAGTCTAGGAGGGGCAAGACCTGTAAGTGTTACTTAACTGAAGAATAGAGAAAAATCAGGTCTTCAGTCCTGCCAGTCAGGTCTATGCTATGTGGCAGGACTGTAAATCTCAGGGAAAAAAAAAAGACCATCTAAATACCTGTTTTATGACTTTATCCGTGGTCACATTCCCCCCCCCCCCCCTCTTTTTTTATACTGGACATGGCTGTACACTATCCTCTTCCCCAGATTTAAGAAGCTTATTTTTATTACCCGTTGTCAATCAAGGCAGGCAAGGAGGCATGCTGCTTTGACAATGGCAGACAGTACGTGATTGCACTTTGTGCATTGACATGTACATTTGTACTGCATCTGAGAACACTGATATGGGTGACAAAATATGCTGTAATGAGGGCCAGTACAGTAAGTGTCACCATGAAAAAGTAAGTGGCAATCTGGATATAAGAAGTGGCAATATTGGTGGGTAATTTTAAGGGAATTTGTATGCACAGCTGCGCACAAAGATGTAAACATACTAATAACAATTCACAAGTGACAACCAGAGGTTCCCTAACCCACCTGCATGCGCGTAATATTTCTCAAGTGACAACTAGACGTGCCCGAACTCGCACACATCTGCGCATGTGCGCATGCACATTAGCGTAAGAGTGCATGAATACTTGGTGCTCACTTGCCTATTTAAAGTGGCTCCAGAGACCAGACGATTGCTGAATGGTTGTCAGCTCCTACCGTCTGTGACCTGATCCTGTGTTTGTTCCTGTGTATACCCGGCCTGTTTGACTCTGTTCATTCCTGATACCTTGTTGCTGAACCAGCTTGTGACCTGACGCTACCTTTTACCTACTGTTCCAGTGCCTTCTCTGCTCGCCAGATACCGACTCTGGCTTAGCCTTGACTGTGCTCTGGATCCGATTTTGTACCTCTGTTGCCTGGCTGTAATGACTTCTGCCTGCCTGACTACCCGAGATCCTGCATCCACCTATCTACCAGCCTGATTGCTGCCTGCTGTTCTGCACCTGCAGCCATGCATCGGCATCTGCCAGTCCACCAGTCTGCCTGCTGTTCTGCACCTGCAGCCATGCATCCTCATCTGCCAGTCCACCAGTCTGCCTGTTGTTCTGCACCTGCAGCCATGCATCCGCATCTGCCAGTCCACCAGTCTGCCTGCTGTTGTGCACCTGCTGCCATGCATCTGCCAGTCCACAAGTTTGCCTGCTGCGGGGAACCTGCTGCAAGTACCTTTCATACAGGATCTCAAACTAAGCACCCATGTCACTCCATGCCTTGTTATATCCTTTCACCACCTTCAGGAGAAGCAGGATAGGAGGTGTAAGGGAAAGCCTTCCCGTCGGCTCAGCCTCAACCAGGCTATGTGAATCCTCTACTTATATTATATTAGGGCTACTTTGACATCGGCGATGGCCTCAGTGTGCAGCCCATTCATTTCTACTTGACAAACCTAAAAGGCTGCAATTTACTGGCTTTAAGGACCATGCTGTAAAATGTATTAAAAGAGAAGTATGGCCAAAGCTTTGTAGACTCTACTTCTGTTATGGATCACAGAAGTGAAGTGCGTTCTGCACTCCTGTGACCTGTTTTCAGCCAACATCAGGCTAAAGTTACTCCGCCGGTCCAGGTTGGGGAAAGATTACAACATTACAGTCAAGATCCACCCACTTCCATCAACCAACAGCTGGCTCAGCCTCTCAGCTGCAACCCTGAGCCAGCCACTCCTTTCCCAGCCCAAAGCTCCAGTGATAGTCACAGCTCTCTGCTCAGAGCAGAGGGGGAGAAGAGAGCGATCAGCAGTGTTTGATCGCTCAGTACTCAGTGTAGAGGTGGCAGGGTGACAAATGCAGCGTGGGATCGATGCTTCATCCACCTAAGTGAGTAAAGGGTTTGTTTTTTGATTAACCCCATACTTCTCATTTGATTATAGTTTTTTTGGTTTACATACATACTTATCAGTGTGCTCTGTCTTCTTTTTGGCCTTTTGGCAGGAATGACTGGCTGTATAGTAATCCTGCTGGTATGATGCGGGTCCTAAAGAGCCAATGAGGTCAGCCAATTAGGAGGGAGAGTCCCCAGACAGGTGAGGCTCTCATGCACATCACTGGATCCAGATGGGACTCAGGAAGTATTAGGGGGGCTGCTGCACACAGAAGGTTTTTTTATCTTAATGCATAGAATGCATTAAGGTAAAAAAGCTTCTGCCTGTAGAATGACTTTAAAGCGGAGTTCCGGGCACAAAAACATTTTTTCAATGAACATACCCCCAGGACAGTCGGGGCTAGTACATTCCACAATGGCTAGCCTCTGATCTGTCCTGGTTCGCACTTACCTGCAAGAAGAAATACTCACTTATAAAATTTCTTCTACAGCGTTGCCATCTCTGTTGTGGGCAGCTGAAGCCAGCGCGATCCTCTTCTGCATCCTCTTCCGTGTCTTCTTCTCCCAGAATGCGCCTGCACTGGACCCTCTCGTCACTTCCAGTGCGGCGCCGCATTTCTACACAGATTCTGGGCATGCTCAGAAGCTGTTTAGCAGGGAATGCGGCGTCACACCGGAAGTGACGAGCGGGGCTGGTGCCGTCGCATTGATTCCTGGGAGCGATGACGTTCAGCTCCCAGGAATCATTGCAAACCAGAAGTGACAGCGCGGGCCGCCGCCACAGAGGGAGGAAGTGGAGAATAGGTGAGCATTTCTTTCTACAATTACAAGGTAAGTAAAAAAAAAAAAAATAATCCTAACTATCCAATTCCTTTTCAGGTGAAGAAGAGCAAGCGGATGGCCACAAAATCGATTAGGTGTCCCGAATCCCAAAAAATGGCCTGGTCATTAGGGGGGAAAATCTTCCGGTCCAGAAGTGGTTGACTTTACATTGTATACAGTGTATACAGTTTAGATTAACTGGTTCCTGGTACCAGTACTGTGGTGCAGCAGTAAGAAGGGAAAAATACATATCCTCAGATAGCGCAGGAACCACCCATACATATAAGGTTGACTTTACATTGACACCAACAGCAGTTCGCCCACTCCACATAATCTCCGCCTACTTATCAGATTATAGGGTCTAATCAATAGAGAGAATTAAAACGAAAATGAAAAGGGAATTTTAAACTTGAGGCCAAAGTAGCAGAGTTGGAATAATTCTCCCATTCAGCTGCACTACTTCTGCCTAAAGTTTAAAATTCTCATCACAATTCCCTGCAATTCTAAAGTGTCAAATGTGCTCAGGTGTGACCATACAAAAAATGTAAATATAAATAAAGTGCAAAGTGTAAATAAGTACATTTCGTGACAATGTAAATTACCCGGGACAGGCTCCTATTTGCCGGGACTGTCCATGCAAAAACAGGACAGTTGGAAAGTATGTAGTGTGAACCGCCTGCAATGTGGGAACCTGCACAGGAATCACTGTGGTTCCAGCATCGCATCAGTGTAAACCCAGCCTAAAGCCCCGTACACACGCACTGATTGTTGGCCGCAAATTTTCGGCCAACGTCTGATCGGCTGATTGTCGGCTTGTTAGTATGATGCTTCCGACAACCGACTGCGACTTTTCGGCCGAACAAAATCTGGTGTGCATGCTATAAAATTTTTGTTGGCCGTCAGCAGAACGGCCGATTGTTCGTCAGTCAGTACAGATTTCGGCAGACAAAAATGTGATGATCAAGACTGGGCATGCTCAGTGAAGAAAAAACATACGAAAAGTAAACCATCACATGACATCACTTCTGCAGTTGGTTGTTGTTGGCCGACAAAATTTGTGTGCAGTCTAGAGCACATTTCAGCCAACACAACAACACTGGACAAAAGACGGCCGATCGGTCGGCCAACAATCGGTGCGTGTGTACGAGGCTTTATTAGTGCACTATTTTGTATGTTTTTTTTTTTTTTTTCCACATGCACTTTTTTTTATTCACTTACAGGGGCTTTGTTTTTGCGGACCACATTTAAAAAAAAAAGAAACTTCAGCAATGATCCTGGTGCCGTCACTGCACAGTATGTTTGGCAAACAGGTAACTGGTCACAGGGGAGCGGGAGCCTAATAAATAGCATTTACAATGTACCGTAAACTACAAAGTTATGTAAAGAGCTTTTCCAAGTAAGATAATAACACGTTATTTCAATGATATCTCCAAAAAAAGAGAAAAGCAGCAGTCAATATAACACAATTGAAAGAATGAGGGCGATCTAGATTAAGCCTGACTGCGGCGGGTAGAATGTTTTGATTGCATTGGCTGCTTTTAGCATAAATGGAGCATAGAAACAGCCTGATTAACATGATTAGGACAACTGCGTCTCCTTGCTTGATTTTATAGTTCAAGCACAAGGCTGCAACGATGATTTGAAATGCTATATTGCTGCCAGAGTTTACTTTCTGCTCTCGAGTTATTTAATTTTGCTGATGTGACTTTTTATCTAGTAAAATCTGTGTGCTTTGATACACAGCGTTCTGTCTAGTTCAAAGGCATGATATGTGCCAAGCAGTTAGCGGGGAAGAAAAGAATCACGTTTGGTTCAACAGCCTTATGTTAGGCGTATTTGGTATCATTAGATGTTCCTTTTTATTTTTTTTTATATTATTACGAGTGTACTGTATATGCCGCTGATTTGTCTTTGTTTTAGTCAAGTGGCACAGATTTGCTCGGTGCAAGCTGTTTCTAAAAGCAAAATAACTGATGTGCTCTTGAATTGATAGCGCTCTGCGCTCGAGGTACAGGTGCCACGAACGTTATCCTAAAAATGATTCTGGCTTACTTAAGACATTGCATTTTAATTATAACTAGATTGCATGTTTGCAAATGTTTTTTTGAGATGGAGCCTCAGGGTATCCTTATGTTTTATTTATCTACGCTTATTAGTATTACTATTATTAGCTTAGACATTTTCAGCACAGATAATTTGGCACACTGTACTTCAATGTCTAAATTTTTGTCCTTCATATCTTGCGGTACAGATTTTAGGAAACAACTTTTTTTCAGAATGATAGTAATAGTAGTATCAGTACGGTTTTGCCATCATTGCAACAGTGATAAGGGTATGGTGGCTCACACTTTCTTGGGGGAAAAAAAAAAGCAAATAAAGAAAGAAAAATACAGCGTATACAATTGCGACACGTCTATCATTTTTAGTAGTTCTAGTAGGGATAGACCGATATGTTTTTTTCAGGGCCGATACCGATACCAATATTTTGGTCACAGCGTATCGGTATCGACCGATATGGGCCGATATTTTGTACATTTAAAGTTTTGAAAAATAAAGACAATTTTTGACACAAATTTGGTACCGAACATGTTAATTTTTGTTTAATGCTTAATGGCTGGCTTTCTGGCACCCTGTGGTGAGTGGCTGGCTGGCACCCTGTGGTGGGTCGCTGGCTTGCTGGCACCATGTGGTGGATGGCTGGCTGGCACCCTCTGGTGAGTGGCTGGCTGGCACCCTGTGGTGGATGGCTGGCTGTCTGGCACCCTGTGGTGGGTGGCTGACTGACTGGCACACTGTGGTAGGTGGGTGGCTGGCACAGCGGCTGGCTGGCACTGGGCCTGTGGGGGCGGCTGGCTGGTACAGTGCCTGTGTCTGGCTGGTACAGGGTCTGTGGGTGGATGGTTGGCTATCTCGCACCCTGTCTGTGGATGGCTGGCACCCTGTGGTGGGTGGGTGGCTGGCACCCTGCAGTGGGTGGCTTTCTGGCTGGCACCCTGCGGTGGGTTTTGGCACAGGGGCTGTGGGTGGCTGGCTGGTACAGGGCCTGTGAGTGGCTGTCTGTTATAGTGCCTGTGGCTGGTAGGTACAGGGCTTGTGGGTGGCTGGCTGGCTGGTACAGGGCCTGTGACTGGCTGGCTGGCTCACTGGTACAGTGCCTGTGGCTGGCTGTGGATGTGGGTGGCTGGCTGGCACCGGGCTGCTGTGGGTGGGTGTATGGCTGTGATACACTCCTGCGAGACCAGTCCGACTCCAGACGAGGCTGTCTAAGGCGAGGGAGGTGACCTAAGAAGGCAGAATGACGTCACAAAAATATCGGAAAGATACCAATATATCGGGGGAAAGTGCATATCGGCCCCCGATATATCGGCCTTGTCGATAATCGGTCTATCCCTAATTTCTAGATTGTACGCTCTAACGGGCAGGGCCCTCTAATTCCTCCTGTATTGAATTGTATTGTAACTGTATTGTCTTCCCGCATATTGTAAAGTGCTGCGTAAACTGTTGGCGCTATACAAATCCTGTATAATAACAATAATATTGTAATTGAATGTTATTAAAAGTCACCTTTCCCTTTGGCCACCTGGAGGTGTTCTGTACACAAAATGTGTACTGGCCACACCCCAGAAACATCATTTCCTGATTGTGTGATTGGCTCACTGATTTTCCAGAAGTCTGTCCAAGATTCAAGTCAGATTTCAGGCATCCCCTGCACCAGAAATGTCATTTTTGGTGAGATACTCCCAATAGTAACACGTCTAAAGGGATGCCAGCCCAGCAGATTTCCTCATTAGAGCCCTGCAGCTGCCAAAGCTGAATGATAATTATGAAACCACTCCCATTAGATCCACTTAGCACAGAGGAACAAACAATGATTTCTTCAGAATAACAAAAGGTAGGACTCTGCAACAAAGTTTGTCATAATCCTTGCAATGTACAGAGATCACCCAGAGGGAATATTTTTTTTCTCAACAAAAGTGGAGTTATGCTTTACCACTTGACCACCAGAAGGTTTTACCCGCTTCATGACTAAACCATAGAATACATTAAGATAAAAAAAACCTTCTGCCTTTAGAACCACTTTAAAAGTCAGTTGCATGAACTCAGAGATGCAAATAAACTGGAATCCCCCACATTGCACAGGCAGGCACACCGAATCTTCACAGGCACACTTGAGTCAGAGAACAGTCCGTGACTTTGTTGTCTTTGTTCAATTAAGGGTAATAACTTGGATAGGGATGGGAGATTATGGGATGCCCACTTGACTTCAAAACTAACTTCAGGAACAACTCTTTCTGTATACAGTCTCTATATACAGCTCCTCTTCTTCCTCCGGCACTCATTTGCTTATAGAACCCAGCTGCAACACTGTGAATTATCCAACAGTCACTAAGTCAGATGAAGCAACAGCCCATTACAGGCAGGAACCTGAGGCCCCTTGATTGTGTAGCAAAGGTTCAGTGTCCAGCTTGCATTTCTCCTGTGGCTACTGATCCCAGCACCACCTCTTCAGGCACTGCCAACCTGCCTGGCTGCAGCTGCCCCTTTCTAGCCCTCCAAGCTATCTTCTCCCCATAGTTCTCCAGACTGACACTCACCAGCCCACCTGGCTGACTCTCAGGAGATCTCCCAGACATGCTGACTTGCTGTCCTTTCCTTGCTTTCCTGCCTCCAGAAAGGGTTTCCTCCATGTGTTTTAGGGGAAATCTTCCAGTACCCAATTCCCAGGCCCAAGGCCACCCCCCCCCCCCCAGACTAGGGCGCACCCTCAAGGGCCACCGACAGCTCCCTCAGCACTCCATCTCCATCTTCCACCTGACTGCCCCTGCTGGCATGACTCATGTATATTTATGAGGTGCCCTGCCCCTTTCCAGACCCTTTTTTGCTGGGGATTGGTCGAGGAGCTCATAAATATGCATGGCAGCCCCTCCTTACTCCCACCCTCCAGCTCTGAAAGTTTCTACCAACTTCCAGACCAGGGGGGAGTGCCGAAGAGAACTGCCCGATGGGTCATTCAGCCCCTGAGTCACTGAACCCTGACACAGATTCAAAGCCCAAGCTTGGCCCTCATCTAAGCCAACATTTTCCTACACTAACAACTGCACTAACACTACTTCTAGGTATGGTGGCTCACCTTAAAGCGGGGTTCCACTCATTTTTGTGTTTATTAAAAGTCAGCAGCATAATAAACCCACTCACCTGTCCCATGATCCAGAGATGCGGCCGCCCAAAGCCTTGCTCCTCTCCCTCTCCTTTCGGCGGCGGGCATCTCTACTGTGGGCACCCGGCTGTTACAGCTTGCGGCCTCACAGCCGGGTGCACACTGCGCATGCCTAAGTCGCATTGCACGTTGAATGGCCGGGCAATCTTCTGGGACCTCTGACGTGTCCCAGAAGATTGCAGGGTGGGAGGGGGAGAGGAGAACTTCCGCTCGAGCCGCCTAGGCAGCCCGAATGGAAGTGGAAGCGGGTACCTGTCAAATCTAGGCACCCGCTCCCCCCCCCCCCCAAAAAAAAATGTGGCATGTCTGGGGATCAGCAGTATTTAAAGCGGAAGTTCCACTTTTGGGTGGAACTCCGCTTTAACCACTTGACCACCAGAAGGTTTCACCCTCTTCATGACCAGACCATAGAATGGTCCTTAGTAGTGTATTGACTATGCTGAGTGCTCTCCTGCTTACTAATATAGAAACTCTTTATGTTAAGGTCAATGACTGTAGGGAGCCCCATCACTAGGAACCCCATCATAATTTTGCTATTGGGTTCTATAATCTGTAGCTAGTTACTCCCCTAATATGGACCCTTGCAGTGACTGGAAAGGAAAAAAAAAGGTACTGCCTGATTGAGCGGCTGTTGACAATAAAGACTCCACCAGCTCTGGCGGCTTGGAAAGATGAAGTTGTATAATCCCTCCAAGGAATAACAAGATTGCATGAGCTATCACTGCATTCCATGTTCTATACCTTTGGAGAAACCTGCCAGTGACTGCGTGATTGACAGCGACATGTTCATTATAGAAGGCTAGAAGTTCATTTATTATCACTTAATGCAGCTTATTGAGTCCAGATGCACGGTAAGGCTCACATACCAAAACTCATCTAAAACAGATCCCACAAAAGCCAACAAGATCTTTTATACAAGCACTGCCAGGTGATTAATAATGTCCATGGATCTGGGTCTGCGATCAATAAATAGGGCAGACATTTATCTGATCAATCTCATTTTTATAGCATTTGGGGCAATGTTGTAGAGATTTAACGTTATTTAAAATTAATTTCATTAGAGGTCAAGATGTTTAAGGGATGAATTTGTAATGAAGGTATAACAAAAGCTTTTTCAGAAAATTTCTTTTAAGTGACCACATCAATACACAATAAGAAGCCAGCGTCCATAGGTGGAGAAGCTGAAGGAGTTTTGCCATCTTCTCAGTAATCTGGAGAAAAGTTACGCATGGCCGGAGAGTCAGTGTTTGCCTTTATTGGAGGGGCCATGAAATCACCAATGAAGGCAACTCAATGGACAAGTACAAGCACTTCCTATTAAATTCAAACTGCATGAAGGTTGACAAACTGAAAATGGTTTGAAGTGATCACACAAGTATAAGTTCTTGGATAAAGATTAACAAATGTGTCACCACGGAAAATAAACTATGCAAATTAGCTGCTAAAATTAGCTTTTATAAGTTTGGTTTTAAAGAGGAAATAAACTTCCATCTTCAAGTTTTACCTATAGGTAATCATATATTAAGGCTTAGCTATAGGCACAGAGTTGTATAAAGTACTCGAAACCCATACTTGAGTAAAAGTACAAGTGCTCGATCAAAAAGTGACTTGAGTAGAAGTGGAAGTGCTCGATCAAAAAGTGACTTGAGTAGAAGTACTAAAGTATTCAACATTTTTCGTACTTAAGTATTGCAAGTAGTTTTTTTAAAAAAATTTTGCTACTCAAGTACTGAAAGTAAAAGTACCAGTAGTTTTAAAAAAAAATTGCTACTCAAGTACTGAAAGTAAAAGTACAAGTACTGTGTTATGTAGTTATTAAAGAAAGAAGTCAAAAGTTTGAACATCATATTGTTTTTTATTATTTCAAATGCAGCTTTTATTTATACATACAGTAGCATTTATTTTCGTATGCGCTGATAATACACATGTTTTGAACTTCATGAAACCTGTCATCTACTGTTCTGGCAGTGGTAATTTTTATAATTGTAACGAGTAACTATGCAGCACAAAAAAAAATATCGGAGTAGAAGTATTGAAATCATTGAAAAAATGTAGTGAAGTAAAAGTGGAAGTAGGAGAAAAACCCTACTCTAGGAAAGTACAGATACCCCCTTTTGGTACTTAAGTACAGTAGTGAAGTAGTTCTACTTAGTTACTATACATCTCTGTATAGGCAGGGCCGCTGATGGGGGGGGGGGGGAGCCACCAGTCCTCCTGTAGGGGGCCCAGGCACATGGGGGGGCCCGAACAGCAGAGGAAATCAGTGCGGTCGGGAGGTGGAGAAATTACAGATGGACGCCCTCTGTGTCTCTCTGCAGCAGCTGAAAGCCTGTTTCTCTCCCTCCCGTCGCTTTCAGCTGCTGCAGAGGGAGACACAGACACAGGACATTGTTCCTGTAATTGCTTCCCCGGCCCCCTCCCAGTTCTGTTTGTTTCTGATTTCCCCGTGTTGGTCTGACACCCCCAGACTTTTAAACCTTGTAATAAATCATTTTAAAAATTGTAAAATGTAAAATAAAATAATCTAAAACATGTAAAAAAACAATTAAAAAAGGGCTAATTCACACAGATTCTCTGTTATGTTTGTGTCCGCTAATAATGATTTTAGTGTATTTTAATTAAAAATATTGCTTTGACATATTCGGGGGGGGGGGGGCTGCCAGGTAGGCTGCATGGGGCCCTCATGATTTTTAAGGGCAGCCCTGCCTGAAGTTAGTGTACATATCTCCTAAACATGCACAGTTTAGGAGATATTTACTGAGCTAGCAGCCGGTTACTTCACTGGCGCATAAACTCTGAAGGAACGGCCACCCGTACCATTTCATCAGAGCAGTGTGCCATGACTGGCAAACCCGGAAGCAAGACCAGGTAGAGATGGACGCTGCCCCCAGTGATGGCATTGCATCGCTCAAATGCTTCATTTTCAAGTTTAACATCAAGTGCTAGTATGCAATGCATACTAGCACATTATGACTTTGCCTTGCAGGTAAGAAAAAAAAAGTGCAACCACTCCACCCCCGGAAGATTTTACCCCCTTCCTGACCAGGCCCCATTTTATTTTGCGATTCGGCACTGCATTACTTTAACGGACAATTGCGCGGTCGTGCCATGCTGTACCTAAACAAAATTTACGTCCTTTTTTTCCCAACAAATAGAGCTTTCTTTTAGTGGTATTCTCCATAAACATTCTGTAGCCCTCTGTGGATGTTGGACAGCCTGCACCTTTCCTTCGTCAAGAACCCATGTTGCTTTTGCTTGGAATCCATTATTTACCTGCAATGAAAAAGAAGAAGGGTAATGCCCCGTACACACGTGCAGATTATCTGAAGACTTTTGTCTGTAGACTTACCAAAACCATATAATATGAGGTCAAACCTAAACACTTTCAATTTGTATTGCAATCCAGGAGGCCCTTGCACTACATAGAAAAGGTAAATCTGAAGACAAAAGTCTTCAGATAATCTGCACGTGTGTACGGGGCATTATTATAGAGGCAGAATTACTCTACCAACATGTGAAATTTGAAAAGCCTTTGCAAGTTAATGAAAAAAAAAACATGATGCCCACTTTTGCATTAATTTCGGGAGAGCCCTCGTACCTAGATATATTTTTTCCATAAAACTGCTATTCAACCTGTGCATCATCTAACATAGCAATTAAGGCTGGCCATACACCATACAATTTTCTTATTCAATTTCCTTTAGATTTACCTTCAACTATGTAGTGCAAGGGCCTGCCTGATTACATACAAATTGAAAGTTTTCAGGTTTGAACTTATATTATATGGTTTTGGTAAATCTAAAGGAAAGTTGAACAAGAAAATTGTATAGTGTATGGCCAGCCTAAGGTAGTTGCAGTGTATACCTGCCCCAATTAAGAAAGCCTAAATAGAATGCTGAACACACAACCTGTGCCTAATTAATAAGGTAGTCTGATTCATGCTCAATGTCGATGTCTTGAAGTATACCTAAAGCCCCGTACACACGTACCAATCGTCGTCATACAAACGTTCGTCTTTTCTCCCCGGGATGTCGATGTCTGTTGAAAAGTGCAAAGACAACACAAGAATGTTGTCCGCCGACTTCAGCTGACTGCAGAAGTGATGTCATGTAATGGTTAACTTTCCCTGTGTTTTTTCTTTTCTGAGCATGCCCAGTCTTGCAAATCTGCGGTCTGTCGGCAGAATTCTGTACTGACTGGCGAACAATCGTCCGTTCTGGTGTCGGCATACAAAAATTTTCATGTTTGCAAGAAAGACTCTTGTCCGCAGAATGTGCGCAGACAGCTGTCGGAGGCACCATACTATCAAGCGTACAATCGGCAGATCTTTCGTCCGCCGACGTTTGTATGGGGCTTTAGGCTGCTTTCTCACATACGGTCCGTTCAGTTCTTCAGTTCAGTCACGTCTAAATGTATCAGTTTTTCATCCGTTTTTCATCCATTTTTCATCAGTTTTTCATCCGTTTTTCTTCAGTTGTTATCCATTTTCATCCGTTGTCATCCGTTTTTTTTCCGTTGTCATCCGTTTTTCATCCGATCCGTTTTTTTGACGGATGAAAAATAGGGCATTCATCCGTTCAAAAAAACGGACATTGACGGAAGTGGGTGAAAACGCATGTTAACTGATGATCATCCGTTGTCATCTGTTTTTACATAGAGATGCATTGATGTCCGTTTTTCATCCGTCAACGGATGGATGAAAAACGGACAAACGGACAGCATGTGTGAAAGGGGCCTTAGAGTTGTTTGGACCATAATTGTACATGACTTCTCTGTATGTATTCACATTAAAGGAGTTGTAAAGGCAGAAGGTTTTTTATTTATTTTTTATCTTAATGCATTGTAAGCATTAAGATAAAAAGCCTTCTGTGTGCAACAGCCCCCCTAATACTTACCTGAGCCCAGGGCCGGTGCTAGATTATTTTGCACCCGAGGCAAGACCAGATACTTGCACCCCCCCCTAAAAAAACTGTACACATTGCCCCCTTCCTGTACATAATGACCCCCCCACCCTTTTAACCCTACACTTCCCTTCCTGTATACACTGCCCCCTTTAATCCTACACCCCCTTGCTGCACACACTGCCCCCCCTTTAACCCTACACCTCCCTTCATATACACACTGCCCCCCTTTAACCCTACACCCCCCTTCACACCCTATACACACTACCTTCCTTTAATGCTACACACCCCTTCTTGTACACACTGCCCCTCCCCCCCTTCCTGCACACACTGCCCTTCTTTAATGCTACACCCCCTTCCTGCACATATTGCCCCTCTTTAACCCTACACCCCATTCATATACACACTGCCCCCTTTAACCATACACCCCCTTCCTATACAAACACTGCCCCCCTTTAACCCTACACACGCCTTCATATACACACTGCCCCCTTTAACCCTACACCCCCCTTCCTATACACACTGCCACCCTTTAACCCTACACCCCAGTTCCTATATACACTGCCCCCTTTTAACCCTACACCCCCTTCATATACACACTGCCCCCCTTTAATGGTACACATCCCTTCTTGTACACACTGCCCCTCCCCCCTTCCTGCACACACTGCCCCTCCCCCCTTCCTGCACACACTGCCCTTCTTTAATGCTACAACCCCTTCCTGCACACACTGCCGCCCTTTAACCCACACCCCCCCCTCTTCATATACACACTGCCCCCCTTTAACCCTACACACCCGTTCATATACACACTACCTTCCTTAATGCTACACACCCCTTCTTGTACACACTGCCCTTCTTTAATGCTACACCCCCTTCCTGCACACACTGCCCCCCTTTTAACCCTACACCCCCTTCATATACACACTGCCCCCCTTCAACCCTACACCCCCTTCATATACACACTGCCCTGCTTTAACCCTACACCCCCTTCATATACACACTACCTTCCTTTAATGCTACACACCCCTTCATATACACACTGCCTTCCTTTAATGCTACACACTCCTTCTTGTAAACACTGCCCTTCTTTAATGCTACACCCCCTTCCTGCACACACTGCCCCTCTTTAACCCTACACCCCCCTTCCTATACACACTGCCCCCCTTTAACCGTACACACCCCTTCATATACAAAGTGCCGCCCTCTCTAGAGGTGACATCCACAGGGTATGAGGAGGTGACAGGAGAGGAATGTGGCACTGGCCATGGCTGCGCCCTAGGTGGCAGTGCGCCCTAGGCGGCCGCCTAGTTTGCCTAGTGGAAGCACCGGCCCTGCCTGAGCCCCCTCTCCATCCAGTGATGTCCACGAGTCCCTCGGCCGCATGGGACTCTCCCTCTTAGCTCCTCACTTAGCTGAAACAATCAATAAAAGTCTGTTAGCCATTCAGGAGAGGGGGGGCAAATTGCAGCTCAGTTAGTATAGCAAGCTGCTTGCTGTGGGGGCACTGGACAGGAGGGAGGGGCCAAGAGCAGTGAAGAGGGACCCGAGAAGAGGAGGATCCAGGCTGCTCGGTGCAAATCCAACTGCACACATGAGGCACATGAGGTAAGTATAACATGTTTGTTCATAAAAATAAAAAAAAACACAAGACCTTACAATCACTTTAACCAGTTATCTCGGTTTGTGTCAGACATTGCTCCGTATACTTCTCTGGAACCTGGACTCTGTTTAAGTTTTGTTTGTCTGCACTTAAGGCAAACTTTCTGCCCCCCATGAAATACTGAAGCTGCTGACTTTTAATATAAGGACACTTACCTGTCAAGGGTTCCCACAATGTCGGCACCCCATCCGATTTTTGGGTCGGCTCTTGGGTGCTGCTGCCACCATTCATAGTAAGGAAAACCGGCAGTGAAGCCTTTCGGTTTAACAGCCAGTTCCCTGCTGCGTATGCGCCAATCGTGCTACACTTTCTAACTGACCCAGCGGCAGAGGAAGGAGCAGGGGGGCCGAACTTCCGAGCAGTCTAATGTCAAAAACAGGTACCCTTTCCCCCCTCCCCTCTGAAAGGTGCCAAATATGGCACCGGAGGGGGGGGGGGGGAGGAAGCAGATAAGTGGAGATTCCACTTTTTGTGGAACTCTGCTTTAATCAAGTTTTTTTTTTTTTTAATTTTTATCTATGTACCCTAAATCAGTACAATTATTTTTCTAAAGAGAGAGCTGTAGCTTCTTTGAGACTGTCTCTCTCTAATTGAATCTCTGTACACAACTCTGTACAAAACCATACAGAGCATGGAGTAACAATGAATTGGATTGACACAACCGCTTGAGGAAATTTAGCTGCAGTCATTCAGCTCTAAAGGAGACAGAGCTCCATCTGCTGGTTGGAAATAGTAAATATGAAATATTAATATATATTTATATATATTTTTTTTATACTTCCGTGATAATTAAATATCCCTGGATATATTATATTTATTTCTAAAAAGAAAAAAAAAGATATACATTTATTTTAGCATGCAGTGTGCATATAGAAACTTGTCTTGCATTTATGTTAAGTTAAAACATGGTTGGAAGCACTCGATCAGTCTCTTACAGTATCCCACAAAAGTGAGTACACCTCTCACATTTTTGTAAATATTTTATTATACCTTTTCATGTGACAACACTGAGGAAATTACACTTTGCTACAATGTAAAGTAGTGAGTGTACAGCTTGTATAACAGTGTACATTTGCTGTCCCCTCAAAATAACTCAACACAGCCATTAATGTCTAAACTGCTGGCAACAAAAGTGAGTACACCCCTAAGTGAAAATGTCCAAATTGGGCCCAAAGTGTAAATATTTTGTGTGGCCATCATTATTTTCCAGCACTGCCGTAACCCTCTTGGGCATGGAGTTCACCAGAGCTTCACAGGTTGCCACTGGAGTCCTCTTCCACTCCTCCATGATGACATCACTGAGCTGGTGGATGTTAGGGACCTTGTGCTCCCACCACCATGCTTGACTGTAGGCAACACACACTTGTCTTTGTACTGGTTGCGGTAACACATGCTTGACACCATCTGAACCAAATAGGTTTATCTTGGTCTAATCACACCACAGGACATGGTTCCAGTAATCCATGTCCTTAGTCTTCTTGTCTTCACCAAACTGTTTGCGGGCTTTCTTGTGCATCATCTTTAGAAGTGGCTTCCTTCTGAGACCTTGCGCTCCTCCACTTTCTGTTTGAGGGTCCCACATATGCTCAATAGGGTTTAGGTCTGGAGACAAGCTTGACCAGTCCATCACCTTTACCCTCAGCTTCTTTAGCAAGACAGTGGTCATCTTCGAGGTGTGTTTGGGGTCGTTATCATGTTGGAATACTGCCCTGTGGCCCAGTCTCGGGAGGGAGGGGATCATGCTCTGCTTCAGTATGTCACAGTACATGTTGGCATTCATGGTTCTCTCAATGAACTGTAGCTCCCCAGTGCTGGCAGCACTCATGCAGCCCCAGACTATGGCACTCCCACTACCATGCTTGACTGTAGGCAAGACACACTTGTCTTTGTACTCCTTACCTGGTTGCCGCAACACATTATTGACACCATCTGAACCAAATACATTTATCTTGGTCTCATCAGACCACAGAACATGGTTCCAGTAATCCATGTCCTTAGTCTGCTTGTCTTCAGCAAACTGTTTGCGGGCTTTCTTGTGCATCATCTTTAGAAGAGGCTTCCTTCTGGGACAACAGCCATGCAGACCAATTTGATGCAGTGTGCACCGTATGGTCTCAGCACTGACAGGCTGACCTCCCACCCCTTCAACCTCTGCAGCAATGCTAGCAGCACTCATACGTCTATTTCCCAAAGACAACATCTGGATATGACGCTGAGCACGTGCACTCAACTTCTTTGATCGACCATGGTGAGGCCTGTTCTGAGTGAAACCTGTCCTGTTGAACCGCTGTATGGTCTTGACCACCATGCTGCAGCTCAGTTTTAGGGTCTTGGCAATCTTCTTATAGCCTAGGCCAACTTTATGCAGCGCAACATTTCTTTTTTTCAGATCCTCAGAGTTCTTTTCCATGAGGTGCCGTGTTGAACTTCCAGTGACCAGTATGAGAGAGTGAGAGAGATATTACAAAATTTAACACACCTGCTCCCCATTCACACCTTAAGCTGGATACACACTATCCAACTTTTGTGGTTAGATTTCCTTCAGATTTACCTTTTCTATGTAGTGCAAGGGCCTGCCAGATTGCATACAAATTGAAAGTGTTTCGATTTGACCTCATATTATCTGGTTTTGGTAAATCTAAAGGAAAAAGTCTTCAGAAAATCTTATAGTGTGTATGGCCCATTAGACCTTGTAACAGTAATGAGTCACATGACACCAGGAATGGAAAATAGCTAATTGGGCCCAATTTGGACATTTTCACTTAGGGGTGTACTCACTTCTGTTACCAGCGGTTTAGACATTAATGGCTGTGTGTTGAATTATTTTGAGGGGACAGCACATTTACACTGTTACACAAGCTATACACTCACTACTTTACATTGTAGCAAAGTGTAATTTCTTCAGTGTTGTCACATAAAAAATATAATAAAATATTTACAAAAATGTGAGGGGTGTACTCACTTTTGTGAGATATTGTACATCTTGGTAACTGACGGAGGCTGCAGTGCTGGAACAGCTGGGAGGTAGGAGACACACAGGCTGCCACTGAGATAAGTACTGTGTAATACATCATCTATTTCAGGGCACTGGCTTTGGCATGTAAATCTCTTGAAAGGGTCACTTTAAAATACCAGTTTCCGGATTTCCATTAAAAAAAAAAAAAAAATGAAATATCACATTGTTATTGGTCTTCTTTTATTATATCACCCATTTGGTGAACCTAGTGCTTAGTGGGCTTAAAATGGAACATGCAAAACACCCTATTCTATGCCAAAATTGTCTCCTTTGAAGAGGACCTGTCATTTCTGAGCAAAGAACACAACAAAAAATGCAACAGGTGCTCTTTAAATGTCCATTTAATTCCAGGCTGCGTAAAGACAGCACCCCCCCCCCCCCCCATTCCAGTGCTTATGAAAAGGGACACAAAAACAGAAGGACTTTAGCTTGAACCCTCGCTACACAAAATGGGCGATAAAGAAGATTGCGTTCCCCGGATTGAAGTATAATGGCCCACGCTTTATAATACTCATTTAGGACACGATGACATTAGGTCACTGGACAAATAAGATAAGGGACTTGCAAATCCCATGCGTTGTAAATAGTGGAATAGCAGGTAGGGTAACTGCCAACATAAGCAATAGTATAACAATAATTAACTTCACCTCTCCCGTGCCAATTTTTTCCCTTGTAACAGTGGCCAGACTTTGATTTCTACATCTCTACTAGCGTTTATCTTTCCCATTAAAACAAAACTGAGGAGACAGAACATAAAAAGACTTACAAATAATAGTGAAGATTTTTACCACCATCGAAAAATGATTCTGGCTCTTCTACTGCAGTCCTATAAATGGGTTTTAGTTGGGTGTATTGGGTTTTTCTTTGGAATCTCTTTTTTGCCAAGGAAGCCATAGACATAAAACTAGGGGGGGGAAAGTAAGGAGAATCAAAAGTGGGGTGGGTGGGGAGAAGACCTCAAAAGGTTGCGGGTCATGGTATATATAACAAAATATGAGATAGGACTCGAATAAATGTGGTACCACATCCCGATATATAACAGAAGAAAGTGTGACTTTTTAGGTAACCACAAAATAACCCCAGCGGAAATATCTTGGGTTCCCTGAGGGAAGGGAGTTACGGCACAAAGGGTCAGCATTTCTCCAACAGAGGGGAACATCTTAAAGGACCTTATAAGACCATCCATCCTTCGTGGGCCTACAACTTGCTCATTTAAAGCCTAATATATTTTTGAAAAGTGTTTGTGGCTCCTGTAAGGTACTCCAGAAGCTGTAACCCCAGAGAGACCCTCACAGTGTATGTGTTTATTTTCCATCTTTTGACTGGAGTGGGGGTGCCCGGGATTTCTCCCCCCCCCTATCGTTTCTGGGCGCTCCGCGCTCTTTCTTCTTTTTCTTCCCCCTTGTGGCATTTGGTAATAACAGGATCCCCTGATGAAGCTACAAGCGAAACACGTAGCGATCCTGTGACCCTTTGAGATACCTGTGAGACTTGAACATTTTTTCTACAGACCATTGCGAGATTTGCGCTTACATTTGAAACAGTTATTCTTTCTCAAGTCCCCCTAGTGTATTATGTTATTAGTAGGAGAGACGTTGTACTTATGGGGAGATATTGCTTTGTATTTTTCACATGTGTATTCCTATGAATTGATTTTATAATAAGCATTTGTATGATGTTATAATAAACTGATTTTTTATTATATATTTGAGTCTTTTATTTGGGGTTATTTTGTGGTTACCTAAAAAGTCCTTTTTGTTTCTTGCGGGTCATGGTACCCATGTATTTCAAAGGGTCTCTGCTGCCGGTAAAAGAGGTGCAACTAAGCCCTGGTTCACACCAGAGTGATTTTCATGTGATTTGACAGTTCAAAGTTGCATGATAAGTTGCACCCTATTGAGGACATTGGAACTGTTCAAATAGTTGCGACTCAGCGCAACATAGTCGCAGTAATTTTGAAAAAGATTCGTCCACTACTTTCTTTTTACTTTTGCGACTTGTATTGACTTCCTATGTATGTGCTTATGTTTTCAGGCAAGGTGGACACTCTCTATGGATGTATTGTGTATGGATATGTGGCAATTGTTATATACATTGCATGAATATAATTTATGTTTTCCATCTATATAGTGAATCCTATTCTGTCCTGTTGTGTGTCCTGAGGAAGCGGAAAGTGAAATGCGTTCATGCACAAGGACCCATTCAATTACTCAGTTATCTGGAACACTATTACAGTGATTTGATCATTGTATCATTTGGATCATTTTTGCTATCATTAGATGCGTTTATGCACATGGCTTTAACTACCTCAATACTGGGCACTTAAACCCCCTTCCTTCCCAGACCAATTTTCAGCTTTTAGCGCTGTTGCAATTTGAATGACAATTGCGCGGTCATGCAACGCTGTACCTAAACCAAATTTGTGTCATTTTTTCCCCACAAATAGAGCTTTCTTTCGGTGGTATTTGATCACCGTCAGGTTTTTTCTTTTTTGGTGCACAAATAAAAAAAGACTGAAAAGTTTGAAAAAAAAAAAAAAAGTTTTTTTGTTTAGGTTATAAAATTTTGTAAATAGATATGTTTTTTCCTGCACTGATGAGCACTGATGATGCCGCACTGACAGGCACTGATGAGGAGGCACTGATGGGGTGGCACTGATGGGGTGGCACTGATGGGGTGGCACTGATATGCAGCACTGATGGCACTGATAGGTAGCACTGATATGCAGCACTGATGGGCACTGATATGTGGCACTGATAGATAGCACTGATATACAGCATTGGTGGGCACTGATAGGCAGCGCTGATGGGCACTGATAGGCAGCACTGATGGGCACTGATTGGCGGCACTGATGGGCACTGATGGGCACTGATAGGTGGCACTGTTGGGCGGCAATGATCGGCACTGATCGGCACTGATGGGGGCACTGATCGGCACTGATGGGGGGCACTGATGGGCACTGATAGGCGGCACTGGTGGGCAGTAATGGGCACTGGTGGGCGGCACTGATAGATGGCAATAACGGCACTGGTGGGCAGCACTGATAGATGGCATTGGTGGGCAACACTGATAGGGAGGGCACTGGGGGGCTCTCTGAGCCCTGCTTGCCATCCCTGGTGGCCATGGTGGGCAACCCTGGTGGTCATGGGTGGGCATCTCTGGTGGCTTAGTGGCACCCCTCCCCCCCCCAAGGCTGTACTGGTAATCAATCATCTGATTACCAGCACAGACCCCCCCTGTGATCAGTGAGTAATTAGAAATACTCACTGATCACCCCAGCAGCAGCACCAATCCTCTTCTCTTCTCCTCACTGACAGGATCTGTCAGGAGGAGAAGAGATCGAAGCCGTTACAACGGCTCTATTGACATTACATGACGGCTGTGATTGGACACAGCCGTCATGTGATCAGGAGGGCCAATCCCAGGGCCCTCCTGCCGAATGATGTTGCTCTGTGTCCGAGGGACACAGGCACATCGAGATCGTGCCGCTGCGCGTGCCCGCTGCGGCGCGATCTCTCTCCTTCTGAAGGACGTTCCGGAACGTCCATTCAGAAGGACGAGACTCCCACCTGGCCGTATATGTACTATGGCCCGGGTGGGAGGTGGTTAATAATGCACGTGTTGTACAAAAATTGTTTGATTTGATATTATCTATTGTCCCATCTGCCTTTAAAATCCGACCAAACATTTTTTTCCTTTTATTTTTTTTAAATTAAAAAAATTTAAAGATTAAAAATATGACAGCATTTAAAACAGCCAAACTTGGCGTTTTGAATGTTTTTAAGTGCAGAGGAGGGGTTTGGGGTCTTTTAGACCCCCAGATCCCTCCACAAGAGTACCTGTCAAGTAAATAAAAAAATGTAATTTTTTTTAAACGTACGAAAATATCGGCCGATATGCTATGACCAAAATATCGGTATCGGCAATGAAAAAACAATATCGGTCGATCACTAATTAGGACACAGTGCTCTGGTAGGAGGAGCCTGGGTACAGTAGGTATTAGTGGGTGGTGGGTTTTCATACACTATAAACAAAAGAAGAACCACAATCCTGAAAAAAACAAAACAATATTTTTCACATTCTGCTATATAACGTTCCCCAAAAAAATAATAATTTAAAAATCAAAATTTTTCATCCTTTTAGGCCAATTTGTTTTCTTCTTCATATTTTTGGTAAAAAATTGCAATAAGCGTGTTTTCATTGGTTTGCGCAAAAGTTATCTCGTCTACTAACTAGGGTAAAAATGTATGTCATTTTGTTTTTTTACTAGTAATGGCGGCGATTTGCGATTTTTTTGCGGGACTGCGACGTTGTGGCGGACAGATGGGACCCCTAACTGACATTTTTGACACTTTTGGGGGGACCAGTGACATTACTACAGTAATCAGTGCTAAAAATATGCACCGAAACTGTAATAATGACACTGGCAGGGAAGGGGTTAACCTAGGGGCGATCAAAGGGTTAAATGTGAGCCTAGGGGAGTGTTTTCTAACTGTATTGGGGATGGGCTTGGGAAATGACCATCGAGACCTGTGAATTTACATAGAAGGATCACAGGCAGTCTGTGATCATTTCAGAGAGAAGAACGGTCATCTGTGTTTACATCAACTGACCCTTCTTCTCTCTCAGCAGGGAGCGATTACGGATGCCTGGCAGCAATTGTGGCCACCGGCCCCATGCATCGGCATCCCCGCTGCCTAGTGGTGGTGGGAGAGTGCCGCCGCCGGCACGCTCGCTTCCCGGCACCACGCACACGACCCAACGTACAGCTATGTTGTTTCGCCCAGCCGAGCCAGCCTGCCGCAATAAAACTGCGGCGAGCGGTCGGCAGGTGGTTATGATAAAAAAACCTTCTGACTTTACAACTCCTTTAAAGAGGAAGTAAACCCCCCCCAAAAAAAAAGAAAAAAAAAAAACTGTAAGACAAAGGCATAATGAGCTAGTGTGCATCGCATACTAGCTCATTATGCAATACTTACCTTAGAACGAGCCCCCGCATGCCGCCCGCTCAGCAGAAGGACTGCCAACATGCTTCCTGGTTCGCATCCTCCGGTCATCTGATTGGCCGGAGGTGCGATGACATCACTCCTGCCATTCTTGGCACAGGGCCCTGAAGGGATGGGTGGTTGTTTCTTCAGAGCGCATGCGCTGATGTCATTGGTGCAGTATACAGTAAATATCTCCTAAACCAGTGGTTCTTAACCTTGTTGGAGGTACTGAACCCCACCAGTTTCATATGCGCATTCACCGAACCCTTCTTAATTGAAAAAATAAAATATGATTTTTTCAAAAAAAAAAAGGCTCCATAGCTCAGGGGTTAGAGCACTGGTCTTGTAAACCAGGGGTCGCGAGTTCAAATCTCGCTGGGGCCTCCCTGCAAGTGTTGGCGACTGTATCTCAAAAAACAAAACCATTAAGAACAAAGAACAAAACCATTAAAACATGGGGTGTCAGGAGAGAACACACTGAGGGGGGAGGTGTTGGGAGGGCATTCCATGGGGTATCAGGGGGGCACACACTGGGGGGGCTGGGAGGACATACCATGGGGTGTCAGGAGGGAACACACTGGGGGGAGATGTTGGGAGGGCATTCCGAAGGGGGATCAGGAGGGCACACACTGGGGGGTTTGGGAGGACATACCATGGGGTGTTAGGAGGGCACACATTGGGGGGAGGTGTTGGGAGGGCATTCCATGGGGTATCAGGAGGGCACACACCAGGGGGTATTCACAAATCTTTATTGAGCTAAATGAAAAGGCCATGCATTTCCATCTGTCAGCTAACAGCACCTCTATGCTAAGCTGCAGTAACTCAGCAGACGTAGCATAGAGGTCCTTGTAAACTAATCCACCATGTACAGCTAGCTGAGCCTCCCTCCAGGAACATTCACTCAGCTCCCTCTGCTCAGCTGCTCACACTTCCCTCTTCCAGGTGGGCGCGATCTCCGTGGTCAGGTACATCCCCATCCCGCCCACTCACGCAGCAAGCAGCCTGCAGGAGATAGGCTGGAAACCTGCTGGGGGAGGTACAGAGGGCGGAGTGTCAAGTGTCTATGTGTAATGGCTGTGAGTTGTCCCGACCGCAGCTCTGATTTCCCGGGGTGCGCTCGGCCTCACAATCAGTAATATTTTCTCGGGGGGAGCAATTACCCCTTTGTCCCCCCCCCTCCCGCCGAACCCCGGAGACTGACTCACCGAACCCCTGGGGTTCGATCGAACCCAGGTTAAGAACCACTGTCCTAAACGGTGCAAGTTTAGGAGATATTTCCAGTACCTATAGGTAAGGCTTATCATAGGCTTACCTATAGGTACAAGTTATAAGAGAGGGTTTACAACCTCTTTAAATTAATGCAGTGCCGTCTGGCAAAAAATGGCCTGGTCATGAAGGGGGGTAAATTTGTCAGAGGTCAAATGGTTAAAGTCGGATCAAAATTGCATCGAAGTCGCAAGGAAGTCTCACTACATAATTGCACTGGAAATCGCATGAAAACCACATCGCATTAGTGTGAACCAAGCCTAAAATGTATCAAGGTGGTGCAGATACCAGGATGTGAATGCCAACCCATCATAGCTATCAAGGTTATAGCCTTCAATTATTTGTCCTCTGCTGAAAGCAGGCATTCAGCAAACACAGGGCTACCCACAGACACCAGGTAGATTGATACAGCTGTTTTTTTTACTCATCTCTCTCATAGACCGGAGATCTTCTTTAATAAGTCACATCCGTTTTTATTAAACCGAGGAGCTGGAAGAAATGATCTTTTCAGCTTTTATATTTTTATCCCTCCCCTCTTTTTTTTTGTGATTGACAACTTCAACAGAGTGTGTTGTCCCATAAATCATATCGTTAATGCATAGCCCAGTGTGGCTTTTGTTTGGGAGAAATTGCCTGTACTAGGATTTTATTCTTCATCAATGTCAGCAGCGCTGTGATTAATAACTGCTGGTGAAATGCAAAGTGGTTTTCACGCACAATTATAATAATTCACTTTTGGACGGATCATGTGTCACGGTGGAGATAATTTATATCCCTTGTTTATTTGAGATTCCCTGTTATGCAAGCTGTACTGCTTCCCTCAGCTTTTTTATTTCTATGTCAACAAGGTCTTGGCCTACCTCAGCGGGCTCCTCCTGGGCATCTTTTCTTGCATTCACTTAAAGGAGGACTCTGGGAATAACGCGCTCAGCAATAGGCAACCTTAATGACTATTTGTTAGTATTTGCTGGTTTTTTTGATTCCCCGTCTGGGTGAAACAAAGGCTTGAAACAGGACATGAAGCCTCAGGCCTCATTAACCCCCAGGAATTGCGTCCGAGCGCCTGTGCTTTTTTTGTGCGTCCCCCCCGGTGTCGCATTTTAGGGAAAAGGATTCATTCATATGGGCTGCTCTATACTTGAGAAATGCACAAAAAAGGCGCAGACACAATTTTTAAAATCGCATAAAAAAGCATAGTAACGTGCATTTTGGCAGGTGAGAACGTACGTGTTTCCAAGATGTGTGGGGGTGTCATTTAGAAATAATGGCACCTGCGTGTGTCTGCAAAAGGGCAACGCATTTTTGTATGATGTGGGAAAGCGCACAAATTTGCATGCGTTCCCGCACCAGGTGCAATTATTTTAGTAAATATAAACTGCTAATTACCTTTTCTCATCAGCAGTATATAGCAATCGTGTGCCTTCTATCGGTTTCTGGTTAAAGCTTGTAGGAGGAGTTTTCATTCTACTCTGACTTTCCTATGAGGCTGCAGGACTGTTGATCCTCGGTCTGGACAGTGCTGATTGGCCCTGTGCCGATCATATGCACCCTCCCAAAAAAAAAAAAACTCTCAAGCGAGACACACCAAACTGAGCATGTGCAGAGTGCCCCCAGGGCTCTGTACTATCAGGAGATGGATTGGGGACTGTGGAAGAAGGGGAGGATCAGAAACACAGGATCAAACAGCCTTTTTATACAATGCACAGGATTAACCCCTTAGGTTCCACAGTGACTATAACAAGCATGCATTACTGCAAATACAGACTTTTTTTACTGTTGTGGGTTTAGTAACGCTTGAAGTAATGAGCCAGGGTTACAGTTACAGGTATTTGGTACCTCTCACACACGTCACATGTAGATCTCAAGACATTTAGTTTGATAAAGCACCATGTATTCAGAGCAGAGGCGTAACTAGAACCTTCAGGGCCCCGGTGCAGGAAACCATGAAGGGCCCCCTGGACCCCTGGCCGGGGCCCTTCCCTTTAAGCCTGGGACTCTTCCCACTGATCCTGGGGCCCTTTACTCTCGTTGCGGGACTCTCGTTGCGGGATCCTTTCACAAGTTCTGCAGTGGGCCACCTTCCTGCCATGTTGGGGCCTCCCCACAGCGGTGGAATGCCAGGGCCCGGTTGCAAGTGTGACCTTTGTGATCCTGGAAGTTCACCCACTGGTGTCAGTTGTTTTTATTTTTTTGGTATTTTAATTGTATTATTTTTTATCATTTTATTTTATTTTTTTTTACAATGTTACTGACTATGACTCTGTACATTCAGAAAAGGAAGGAGCTGGCTGGTAAATTACATATTTACCGACCCCTTCCTGGTTCTCTATTGTGACACATCCCCTGCAGCAGCCGGCAGGAGAGGGTAGGGAGCACAGTAGGGGGGGGCAGCACAGTGGGGGGGGGCAGCACAGTGGGGGGGGAAGCACAGTAGGGGGGGACCAGGGAAGCACACAGGGGCCCAGAGACAGCAGAACACAAGTGAACTGGATAGGAGGAGTGGCGGGGGCAGCATACAGAGGAACCAATCTCCTCCATTTTCCTCCTGCAGCTACAGGAGGAAAAAGGAAGACAGTGATTTCTCTACATGCGGCCCCTGCCGCCCCTCCTATCCAGGTGTACAGGGGAGCCGCACAGGGCCCCCTGGAGCATGGGGCCGGTTGCGACTGCAACCCCTGTAGTTATGCCCCTGATTCAGAGCAATCAAATTCTTCTTGTTTTCACATCTTTTTTTCATCCTTTGTTGCGCCTCAGTGCTGCTGGTCTCCTGCAGTCTCTTTGCAGCCTTCCTGTCTACATGCACTCTACAAAGTTGCCAAATTGCTTGATTTATAAAATAAGGTCTGCAGGTATCGATAGCAGGGTTTGCTCTTTGATACGGAACTGGCTAAAAGGCCGTGTCCAAAGGGTGGTAATAAACAGCGCATACTCAGACTGGTCTGAGGTGGCAAACGGGGTGCCCCAGGGCTCAGTCCTGGGACCAACCTTGTTCAATTTATTCATAAACAGCATTGAGGTCGGGTTCAGTAGTTCTATATCAGTTTTTGCAGATGACACAAAATTGGCCAGGGCAATAACTGCACAGCATGAAGCAGATATCCTACAGAATGACCTGGACAAAATAACGGAGTGGGCAACGACATGGCAAATGAGGTTTAACGTGGAGAAGTGTAAGGTTTTGCACTTGGGGACTAAAAATATAAAATCACAATACACGTTAGGAGGGTAACCCTTGGGGGAATCAAAAATGGAGAAAGATCTGGGAGTCTTGGTTGATGATAGATTAGGCAATAGCATGCAATGTCAAGCGGCAGCTGCCAAAGCCAGCAGAATATTAGCATGCATAAAGAAAGGGATGTATTCCAGAGATAAGACTATAATCCTTCCACTTTATAAAACTTTGGTCCAACCACATCTGGAGTATTCTGTCCAGTTCTGGTCGCCAGTCCTCAGGAGGGATGTGTTGGAGCTGGAGAGAGTCCAGAGAAGGGCAACTAAACTAATTAGGGGATTGGAGGACCTTAATTATGAAGAGCGTCTGCAATCGCTTGATTTATTCTCCCTGGAGAAGAGACACCTGAGGGGGGACATGATAGCAATTTATAAATATCTCAATGGGGATCTCAGCTTAGAAAAAAAGCTGTTCAGTCGAAGGGATTGCATGAGGACAAGAGGGCATACAATGCGATTAGAGGAGAAGTGTTTTAACCTCAGGCAACGTGGGGGGTTCTTTACTGTTAGGGCTACAAGATTATGGAATTCTCTACCACAAGAGGTGGTTTCTGCGGGTAGTATGGTGGCTTTCAAAAGACTATTGGACGTACATCTCAAGGATCAGAACATTCAGGGGTATGTGAGATTATTAGGGCCACACACACCTACACAGGTTGAACTGGATGGACTATTGTCTTTATTCAACCTCAACTACTATGTAACTATGTAACATTAGAAAAACATTTCCGGGGACATTTTGCAGCACAGCTATCAATTACTTACCACACCCACTTCCTAGAAGCTCCACCCACTCTGCATAATAATCTCTGCCTACTTATAATCAGATTATAGGGTCTACTCAATAAAAAGAGAATTACAGTAAATTGAAAGGGGAATTTCAAACTTAAGGACAAAGTAGCAGAGTTGGAATAATTCTCCGTTCAGCTGCACTACTTCTGCCTTAAGTTTAAAATTCTCATCACAATTCCCTGCAATCGTAAAGTGTCAAATGTGCTCAGATGTGACCATACAAAAAATGTAATATGTAAATATAAATAAAGTGCAAGGTGTACATAAGTACGATAAAACCTAATTATACTATCTGGTATAATTAGGTATTTACACCTTGCACTTTATTTATATTTACATATTACATTTTTTGTATGGTCACACCTGAGCACATTTGACACTTTATTCACATGTCATGTTACCATATATTTTTGAAATTGTTGCTTTCATCCTACTTACCTTCATGTCTCTGCTCTGCTGTGGTGGCCGGCGCTGGCGAGGCACTGCCGAGAACAAGTGCCTTTTATTTAAAAATGGCGCCGGGCGCGCCATTACGTAACTGCGCATGCGCCGCCCGGCCGAGCTTGTACAAGCTTTCCCGAGCCCGGCAGGCATCGGAACGGCGCATGCACAGTTACGCTGTCGGCCTGCAACCATTTTTTGTATGGGTACCAGCTGCTCGTAACTGGCATTTACGGGCAGCAACTTTAACGGGCGGGAGAATGTAAATTACCCGGGACAGGCTCCTATTTACATATGATAAAACATATCTAATAAAAAAAATGTAAAAAAAAATCGAAATTTCTTTATACATTAAGGCCAATATGGATTCTGCTACATGTCTTTGGTTAAAAAAAAAAAAAATCACAATAAGTGTATAATAACTGCTTGGCGTGAAAGTTGTAACCTCTACAAGCTATGGTATACTGTACATACTGGAATTTATTTATTTTTTTTTTTTTTATACTATTAATGGTGGTAATCAGGTCGGAAGGTCCATAAAGACATGAATGAGTGAGTTTGGGGTGGAGGAACTTGACTGGTCTGCACAGAGTGCTGACCTCAACCCAAAAAAACACCCTTGGGATGAATTAGAGTGGAGACTGTGAACCAGGCCTTGTAGTCCAACATCAGTGCCTGACCTCACAAATGCACTTCTGAAAGAATGGTCCAACATTCCCATAGACACTCCTAAACCTTGTGGACAGCCTTCCCAGAAGAGTTGAAGCTGTTATAGCTGCATGGGGTGGCCCAACTCAATATTGAACCCTACGGACTAAGACTGGGATGCCCTTAAAGTTCATGTGCGCAGTGCTGGGACAAGGTCATCTTGAGCCTAGGGCAAACATGCCAAGCTGCACCCCCCCCCAAAATGTATGAACATCATGCATCAGCAAAAATCCCACCACAAAAACACCGAGCACCAATCTGCATGCTTACCCCCTAAGCATAAATTCCCTCTCCTCCCAGTACAAATTTGCCCCCCTGCTGAAATTCCCCTGCTAAGGACAAATTTTTACCCCCCCCAGCTCTCTAATCCCCCCAGTTCCAATAGCCCTACCAGCCGCCCCCTAAATGCCCCCTTCCAACAGAAATCCTCTCCCCCCAATCTTTGTGATGCCACCCTACTATACATGATATTGCAGTGCCCAGGGCAGCTCTTCTGCCCTGCGTGTGCATGTAAAGGCAAGCGTCCCAATACTTTTGACAATATAGTGTAAAGCCATATTTACAGCCAATTGCAAATTAGTGCCTTTCATTCATTCCTAATTATTGTTATATAGCCGTGGATGGATGTGAATGTCGATTACACGCTCCCGTGTGCCGGACATGTTGCGTGTTTTTGGCGTAATTCTAAGAAAGAAACAACTTTTAGCCTTCCAAAGTTACAAATGAACGCCCCCTTTTCAAGGGAGATGAATTTTGTCTTCTAATACCGCTTTAGACTTTAGAATAAAATGGCTAATATCTGCAGCTCACTCCTTCGTTTTCATAATGTAAGAACCCGCTTTGCGCACACATATCTCCTCCATATTGGAGACACGACGCAAGGCGGCTGGGTAATGACTGGAACATATTGTAATGGACCCATTTCAGCTAGGCTGCCATCAAAATTACAGAGACAGCAAAAATTGGCTGTGCTGAAAAACACTGATTCTTTTTTTTTTTCCCAGCATACATTTAATTATAGCGTCTAAATGGCTCAAGTCTTCATTGCGTGCGTTTCTTCAGCACAGGAGACGAGCGGCAGGCAGGGGGCACTGCTGTCCTGTACAATCTCCAGCATGGAATAAGTATCGAGCACCGTTCACTTTCCTCAATCCCCCCCCCCACCAAATGTTTAAGGCTATAAAAGGCCTGTCAGTACAGCTGAGGCCTACATTAAAAAAAGGAAATGCGTGCACATCTGACTGTAATGACGCTATGAATCTGATCGGTTGCTCGGGGCAACGCAGTTGTTCTTTCAGACATTTTTAAAATAGGAAGACTGGATTGCAAACAATGTTGTGCAGTTCCAAACTGCAGGCATAAAAAACTGGTTGTCAGGCTTTGATGAGACCTAAATTTAACCCATTTATGACTGGCCAACACATATATGCAGTGGCAAAAGGGTGGGCTTCAACACCTACACGCCACACAGCGTTTCTGGGCAGCCTATAAGAGCGAGGAATGTCACCAACCCACCATGGGTCTCCAAAAAGAGGCTTTATTCAGCAATCACATCGTAGCAACATTTGGGAGTCTCATGCCTGATGAAGGGGACCTGCGAGACTTCCGAAACGTAGCTGTAACAATGTGATCGCTGAATAAAGCGTTGCACCCATTTTTTTTGGAGATTCTTGGTGAGCTGGGGACATTCTTTGTTCTGATTGCTCACGGTTCCAGCCGGTGGTCGCTTCAGCACCCATTTAGACATAAAGCCACTTTCACAGGAAGGTGTGCATTGGGTAGACTATAGCGCGGTCACTGCACACTATCAGCGCAAAGATTGAGTTGTCAAAGACAGCTCTCGGTCCAGGCTAAAGATGGCCTACAGAGATACTTAACCCCATGGCGCCGGACGTACACAAAAATGCGGCCTCTCGGTGCCTGGTCCTTCACGCCAAGGGGCTTCATATTTTTGTGAATTGCTGTGTACACACCAGTGTGCTCCCAGCACAGTTACTGCCCCCTAACCAAAAGCTCCCAATTGCTCATTGCGATTGGGAGTTTTCAGACCACTTGACGGCCGTGATAGCCAGTCACGGTGGTCATGTGATCTTAAGCCATGCCACGCCTCCAGCATCATAAACCTCCTGATATATATATATATATAATCTAAACACACACATGCATGTGTTTGGCCTTTGCGGTGCACACCCTAGTGCAAGAGGTTGCGCACACCCATGAAAGAATACTTCCTAACTTTTCGATAGAGGTTTTCGGCTGGGTCTAATGGCATCATGTGTCCTCTTCATTCAGTTCTTTCTTTTGTGGTAGACAGATGCCAAATGCTGCTGAGGGCCAGTGCCATCTTAAGAGCATTAAAGGGCACCGGGCAATGCAGTGCACTGGGGCCCCCCCTACACAATCACCCACGAGAATAAAAATACAAATTATCGATAAGGCGATATTTATTGGTACAGCAGTGCCAGGCTAATAACAGCTTCCAAGTTCGGTGGCTGGGTCCGGTGAACACACACATGGACGGGAGTCAGACTCGACTGTCCTGTGTATGCCTGTTCCCGTGGAGGCGGACAGGTATTCCTGCAATTATGGGCTCCCCCTCCACATCCTAAGTGGCCTGACAGCAGCACAGGCCCGACAGGCGCTTATCACCTGCTAAGTTCAGTGGTGGGATGCACACGGGAATCGGGAATAATGCCTGGCTTAGCTGGGTCGCTGGGCAGGTGGGGCCAGGGCCAGAACAAGGCCATCCAGCGCCCAGGGCAAAGATGCCAGACTGCGTCCCCCCTACATTAGGGTTAGGGTCAGGGTGCCCCAATCCTTGCAGGGCAACTGTCCCTCCTGCCCATCCCTTGTCCCGGCCCTGGGTGGGCAAGTGGGGCCCCTGGGCAACTGCCCATTCGGTAAGATGGCCCTGCTGAGGGCATTGCCATGTGATAATATGGCACTGTTCCCTGCAGCATTTTCTTGTGAGTCTAGGATGCAATGGATTCTTGATGTTCTGAACTCAAAAGAAGTCATTCAACCCAGAAGAGGAGTGATTCAACATCGCTAAGATTGGTGAGTGTATGAGGGGGCAGTGCTGGACATCAGATGACTATAGCAGTTGGAGCTTTCATGGACTTCAGATTTGAAATCTTTGCCAAAGTTGGGTGTTTAACCTTTATTTTGTCATGGTGCAATTGACTGGGAGTGTGCCCTTTTTCCAAAATATTCTGTGCTGAAAGGTCTCCATCTTAGAAGGTTGGGAGGTATACGACTGGGGTGGAGACTGAACCTAGGATCACAAGTAACAGTGCTAACCACTGAGTCACCATGCTGACAATTCTTTTTTTATTTTAAATTCTAAACGGTTGAGCACAATTCTTGTAGCAGCGTCTTTGTGCAGAAAGCTCATTATAGATAATTCAACCTTGAGGTACGGGTTCAATAGCAGATGTTTTCAGTCTCTCCTCAAGGTGAGATCAGGCGTTCTGTTTCACAAAGCTGAAGGCCCGGTTCAGAACCTTCACCTAACCAGGCTGCTTGTAAAAGACCACACAATGTCAGCTAGCTCTGCTTATTCCTGCATTCACAGGAAAGAATAATCTATGTGATGTACTCAGACTCTTCTCCAGACCTTTGTACTCTTTGTGACATCCACCGAGCTTAAAAAAAAAAAAAAAAAATGCTTTTTTTCCAAAGGCTGAAAAATAGTGAGGAAAAATGCAGTTACGTGTATAGAGATATTACATACAACGGTGAATCTAAAATGAAAAAAAAAAAAAAAAAAGATTAAAAAAACACGAGCTTGAATGCCAGTTTTGTGTCTCCAGAGAGACTTCAGTTCTTGCCATACAGTTATTCAGAAGGGCTGAAATGGCAGATTACTCATGTTGCTGGAATATGTCCCCCCCTTTTTTTTTTTAACCGAAGGGGAGGTGTGCAGAAATCTTGTGAGCTGATAACTTCCAGTGATCGTTGCCTGTGCTGACTGTTATTAATTACATTGTCTTCTGAATACTACGGAACCACACCCGTCTATGTTATGGACAATAGGAGAGGGAGGGTTTACCATAATCTTATCTATTTGTAGCACTCTCCAAACACCCCAAAGGCAGGATAGCACCTCGAGAGGCCAGAGGCAGGGTGGCTAAAATGGGGATTATTGGGCGCCAGTCCCTTTATTCCTATTAAAGTTTTATTGCAGAACAGTTAAAGCGGTGAGGGTTAGGGGTCCCAGATACGGTAGCAGATCACTTACAGACTCTCAAGATCCAAGTCAATGTCCAGTTTCACAGTGTCAGAACCTTTAAGCTGACCTAAAAACACTGTAGGCATGTCCCCAAACTTCCGTGCACCCTACAAGTGAGTCACCAGGCCCTTCTGGGAGACCAGCCTTCTCCTTGGCTCTCTCCAGAGAGGCCTCCCCTGGGTCTCTGCCTTGGCACAGTTTCCGCCAAACCAGACAGACCAGCTTCAGGGCTACTTCAGCACATGTTAGGCCCCAAAACAGGCTATTGGACCTAAAAGCAGAGTTCCATCCAGCAGCATTTCCCCAGGCCTCAGACCCTGGGGAAAGAGAGTGAGCACATGGCTTTTCCCAAATATTTATATCCTCTCTCAGTATGCACCAGTGACACAAACCTTCTCCTGGATTGGAACAGGTGCATCTGAGCTTCTACCATCTGTGTAATGCCTGGTCAGCCTCAAGAACACAGCACTCAGCCTGGGAAGTCTCTGCAAACCTCCATGTAAAATCCGTGGAAAAAAAGTAAGAAAGGATTGCGCAATCAAAGTCAGCTAAAACATTGAGCTGAGCTGAGCCAGGCCTGAGGGATTTAGATATGCTTTACTTCTTACATCCATTATCTAATCACACACAACTACAGTGTAAGGTTTTGCTCTGTCAGTTCTCAGTTAGCTAGCTACACCATCCCAGTGTCACCAGACCAGTATAAGCCAGCAACAGTATTCCTAAGTGCCGCCAGACCAGTGCAGCCAGCAAAAGTGTTCCTGAACACAAGTCACACCACAGAGGCATAATGAGAACCTTTAGGGTCCCAGTGCAAGAAACAATCAAGGCCCACCCTGCCCCCCGACCAGGGCCCTTTCCACTGATCCCGGGGCCCTTTACTCCTATCGCGGGACCATGTTCTGCACCGGGCCACCTTTCTGCCATCTTGGGGCCCCCCGCAGTGGCAGAACATCAAATCCCAGTCGTTCGACCTTTGCAACTCTGATAGTTCCGCTACTGGTGTCAGTAGTTTTATTACTTTTTTATTTATTTTTTTATTTTTTTTTACAATTTTATTATTTCAGTTTTTTTACAAATTATTTAGAACCCCTGTTGGGGGGCTTTGGTGAAATAAACAGACCCCTGATGTCTTACTTTTGAGACAGAGAAAGGGACTGAGGACAGCTTTATCAGTCCCTTTCTCTGTAGCCCCAGCTGCACAGAATAAATGAACAGGAATAGCTCTGTACAGAGCTTCCTGTTCATTCATAAACTAAGGCATGGTTAACACAGTTTACTATGCCCTAGATATAAATAAAAAAAAAAAAAAAGAGTCAGTGATCGGTATTGATCATTGATTCTATTTGTTAAAACAAAGAAAGGGCCTTTAAATGTCACTTGCCAGAGTGGGTATGCCGGGTTCCCTTGACGGCCTTATTGGTCTCGCTATCCAACTTAATTGCAGGCTCAGGGAGAGGAGAATGGAAAGAGCCAGTAGTACCAGGCCTATCTGGATGTTACCACAAGTACCATTAGCTCCTGCACCTCTTCCATCTACCAATACCCCCACAGCCTCTGGGGTAGAACCAGTGCAACTTGGGCTCTTGCGCTCCCCACTCACCACTAAGGAGAGATTCACTACCATCTTTGTGGTTGTTGACAAATTAACTAAGATGGCCCATTTCATCCCTATGTTGGTGACCCCCTCAGCAACAGAAACTGCTCGTACCTTCATCAAAGAAGTGGTCAGGCTCCAGCCGGCAGGAGGTGTGAATCAGAAACCAGTCAGCGCTGTGGGGGGGGGGGGCAGGGAAGCACAAGGGGGCCTGAAGCAGCAGGACAGGGATGGGGAGGCGGCAGGAGCAGCATGTGGAGAACCGAATAGGGTGAACAGTTCCTTTACATGCCACGACCCTTGCCACCCTCCTATCCAGGCATACAGGGCATGGGGCTTGGTTGCAATGGCGAGACCTGTATGTACACCCCTGCGACACCAGTTGTGTCACTAGACCACTGTGGGTCTGTAGACCAACTTGGGGTGTAATACTTAGTACCCCGAAACTGTGTAGGGGAAATATCTTGCTGAAATTGACAACTTAGTGTAAAAAATAAATTTTAGTTTTCATAGCATAATTTATGCCCCTTGAAAGCCTAAAGGTGCTTCTTGAATTTTGAACTCCTCCATACAGGTACGCTGCAGAAAAGTCTCATACATGTGTTATCCCCATACTTGGGATGAGTCCAGAATGTATGTTGGGGTGCAGTTCTAAATATACATATACTGTATGTAAGGAACATTTTATTAATTTACATATTTGTAAAAAATAATAATATTCTTGTGACCCAAGAATGAAATATTCAAAAGACTTACCATGCTTCCAAAAAAATAATTTTGGGTGTTTGCTTTCCAAAATGTTGTCATTTTGTGGGTGATTCTCCTGTCCTGACACTCCAGAAGTGTGAAAGGTAGTCAGGAAATTAGATGCAAAAATTTTCCCCCTTAAATGCCTGAAGGTGCTCCCTGGATTTTGTGTCCCTCTATGCATCTAGGCAGTTAAAACGTCTCACATATGTGGTGTGCCCCATATTTAGTAAGAGTAGAAGAATGTTTTTGGAGGTGTAATTGTAAGTATACCTATACCGTAAATAACAACAAGTTTGTAAAAACTATTTTTTCCTCATTATTATCCAAAAAGTATGTGGCAAAAAATGATAACTTTATAAAACTCACCATACCTCCTTACTCTCTACTTTCCAAAAAGGTGTTGGCCTAAATTTATGAACAAAGATTATTTATTTATAACACTTTAGAAGGTCCCTTTCACACGGCCGTTTTTCAGGCAGACCTGATCGGAACCTCCATTCTTCTCTATAGAGCAACAGGTGTAAATAAACATTTGTCCATTTACACCCGCCTACATCCATTCCAATCTGAGCCGCCAAAAAGAGACGGATGGGGATCCATTCCCCTTCCATCAAGCAAACAGGCAGTCCGTCTACATCTGGTCATCTATAGAGGAGAGCGGTCTGTGTCTGCATAAGCAGAGCGGACACTGACCTGTCATCCGCCTGCTCAACAGTGATCAATGAAGAGATCCCCTGCTGAGCAAGCGGATCGCAGCCGCAGTCCGCCCCGTGTGAAAGCAGCTGAACAGGAACTAGGGAAACAAGTTTTTATTCAATATTTTCAAAAATGTATTGAGTAAAATTCATCTGGGTGTTGCATGACCATGTAATTGCTAGTCAAAGTATCACTGAAAACTGAAAAATGGTCTGGACAGGAATGGGGGTGTTACATGCTAGACTTCAAGTGGTTACATTTTTATTGAGACAAATGTGCCCTTAATTTAAATGGCATTTTAATGCACCTCCATCATGCATCTGCACCACAAGGCACCGTGCTGCAACGAATCACACTATTTCTTCATGAATTGATGTGCACTGCATCCCACTGTTTTTGAATGGGTCAGTGTAGTAAAAGCATGTGCTTCGCAGCTCACTGTTTTGCGGTGTAATTGGGCTCTAAAGGTGTCTCTCTATTTCATCCCAAAAAGTTGGGAGGCATTGGTTATTTGTGGAGATATAAAAAGCTTTCCCATTAGAGACTAGACAACATTTTTGTTCAAGTCATATTTCTCTCTTAACAATATAACGAATCAAAAATCCAATCATCGATAGATTCCTCAGATGTCCTGTGACCACAATATCAATGTAAAGAATTAGCTCCTGGACTAAGGCATGTGGTTGCACAATTCTCTGGGTGAGTTTATGTTGGGGCTGGAAGGTGAGTGTGACCCATAGCTCAGAATTTGTCCTGTAACTGTAATGCCAGTACACCTTCTGCATGCATTGCGTTCAGCTAATCAGCGCAGGCTTTCTATTATTAGATATAAAAGCCCTGATGGACGTGATGTGAAGTTTTATGTTGGGAGACAGTTGATGTATGAGTAAGTACATTATATTTAGAGTCAATGGCCAGCAGAGAATGCATTATGTTTTCCTCGCTAATGAACTGCTTCATTAGGAACGTGTCCCTAATTCTCTTGGCAATACAAGGCAGTTCTTAATGGTAACATGGCTCGGCGCCCTGGTTTAAGTTAAAGACGCTGCGAGATATTGACATAATGTATTGAAAATAAGGGCAAATGTGTGAGTATATTTATACATAGTATATATGTGCGTGTATATATATATATATATATATATATATATATATATATGTACAGTAGCACCCTCCAGGTAGGTGCTAGGCAAAGCATATGTGTGACCCTGTTCTGCTTATTAGAAGGGTCTGATCTGTTAGTCAGCCTGTCACATGCTTTCAGGTGAGACCTGTTGAGGAGTGGGGAGTCTGGGGAGTCTCCCCACTGTATCCAATGAGGGACCGTGTTGAACAGTGGAGGAAACCTCTGGGGAGTGGGAGACCTGGGGAGTCTCCCCACGGTATCCAATGAGGGACTGTGTTGGACAGTGGAGGAAACCTAGCCAATAGCACACCAGGGTTTATGACAGTCCTGCATCCTGGGATTGGGAATAAATCCAAAGGGGGCATGTGACAGGGTGTCTGTTGGCGGAAGCAAAGTCCCAGGAGGAGGTGGACGAAGGTCTCTCCTCCTGCTGATGTGAGGAAGGTGGTCCAGGCGGTCGGCCTAGGGACCAGGCTTTAAGCTGTGTTGAAAGGATCCAGTGTGCTGACCAAGTGGAGCTGCTGGGCAGAAGACTTATGCAAAAACAGTATCGTGAGTACTTAAGGATCTGCCCAGGGGTCTGCCTAAGAGAGGGGACCACTCCAGAGAGGTCAAAAGGATCAAGGAGCCAGCTAACCCAGAGTGCTACAGTAAAGGGGGTGCCAAGTTGTTAAGCCCTGAAGATTAGGGAAAAAGGGGGTGCCAGGAAGGGCCCTGAAGTTGTTCAGCAGTACAGTCTACCTCAAGTAATAGCTTGCCTTAGGACAGAATTACCTCAGGAAGCCTAAAGAGAATCTTTCACAGCCAAGGGCAAAGTGAAGCAGCAGCTTAGCCGTGACTAGCTCAATTACAGTGTAGTCAGCGCTGCTCAGCGTTACTCAGCGTTAGCCAGCGTTAACCAGCACTTATTCAAGTCGTCCCAGCCTATTGTGCATAGTTCAGTTCAGTTGGAGTATCCCACTCATCCCTTCTCCTATCCAAGTTCCTAATAAAACATAAAAACCAAAGAAACTAAGCTGGTCCTTGTCTGAGATAAAAACACTTGGAAACATGTCTGAATGTTCTACCGTTGCTAATGGTAACCCAGGGGAACCTGTCACCAGCAGCTCCCTTGGGAGTATTGCTATATATATATATATATATATATATATATATATATATATATATATATATCCACTTCCATACCGAGTCATAGTAATATGACGTCGGCATAGTGGTTGTACGGATCCGGGCGGCCGTCATATGACGTCCGCCCGCTCTAGCTGCTACTGCGCAGCGATCAGGGATGAGGCTCGTCCCTCGGACATAGCCCATCCCTGATCAAGGTAAACAGCCAATAGAAATTGGCTGTTTACCATGTGATCGGCTGTGTCAATCACAGCCGATCACATGAGCGGCTCCGGCACGAGCCGCTCGTTCTCTCTGCAATGCGCGCCCCCGGGGGCGCGCAGAGCAGCGATCGGGGACGAGGCTCGTCCCTCGGACAGAGTCGATCCCCGATCTAGGTAAAGAGCCAATGAAATTGGCTCTTTACCACGTGAGCGGCTGTGTCCAATCACAGCCGGTCACAAATGTCAACAGAGAACACGGTAACTAGCTGTCACCGTGTTCTCCTCCTCACACACTGATCCTGTGTGAGGAAGAGAGTGTGGTAACAGATAGTTACCGATTACAGTGCACGCTAAACACACTGATTGCCCCCCCCCCCAATAAAGAGCACCTGTCACTAGCCCATCAAAGTACCCGAGTACCTGTCACCAGCCCATCAGGTACTCTGATGACAGGTACTCGGGTACTCTGATGGGCTGGTGACAGGTATTCAGGTACTCTGATGACGGGTACTCTGATGACAGGTACTCGGGTACTCTGATGACAGGTACTCGGGTACTCTGATGACAGGTACTTGGGTACTCTGATGACAGGTACTCTGATGACAGGTACGCGAGTACTCTGATGATGGGTACTCGGGTACTCTGATGACAGGTACTCGGGTACTCTGATGACAGGTACTCGGGTACTCTGATGACGGATACTCGGGTACTCTGATGACAGGTACTCGGGAACTCTGATGACAGGTACTCGGGTACTCTGATGACAGGTACTCTGATGACAGGTACGTGAGTACTCTGATGACGGGTACTCGGGTACTCTGATGACAGGTACTCGGGTACTCTGATGACAGGTACTCGGGTACTCTGATGACGGATACTCGGGTACTCTGATGACAGGTACTCGGGTACTCTGATGACAGGTACTCGGGTACTCTGGATGACAGGTACTCGGGTACTCTGATGACGGATACTCGGGTACTCTGATGACAGGTACTCGGGTACTCTGATGACAGGTACTCGGGTACTTTGAGTACCTGTCAACGGAGTACCCGTCATCAGAGTACCTGAGTACCTGCCACCTACCCATCAGAGTACCCGAGTACCTGTCACCTACCCATCAGAGTACCCGAGTACCTTCCACCTGCTCATCAGAGTACCTGACGCCTGAAGTACCCAAGTACTTGCTGCCTGCTCATCAGTACCCATCACTACTCATCATTACTCATCAGTACCTATCACGTATCAGTACTGATCATCAGTACCCATCAGTACAGTATCACCTATCAGTATCAGTACTACTCATCAGTACCTATCACCTGCCTTTCACCTGCCCATCAGAGTACCCGAGTACCTGTCACCTGTCTATCGGAGTACCTGAGTACCTGCCACCTGCTCATCAGTACCAGAGTACCTGTCACCTGCCTGTCCCCTGCCCAACGAAGTACCCGAGTACCTGTCACCCTTCATACAGCCACCATGTCCAAGTCCAAAAAGGTTTATATACGTCCTCCGTTTAAACCTAAATACCGGTGTTATTACAGCAGATAGCTGCCATAACCCTGGTATTTTTTTAAACGGTGGACGGTTGGCTTTCCGATAAGGGTGGTCCCAGCGGCGGATTCGCTGTGGGATCACCCTTCCGGGATGGCGGAAGAGGTGCCCCCCCCCTCCCGCCACGTCCGGTCCTTTTCCCCGCTTACCGGACCCGCCGGCAGCGGGGAAAATGATCCGGTCCTGGATCCTCACAGACAGGATGTCGAGTGAGGGCAAGCTTGCCCTCACTTGACTCTATGGTCTTGGAGGACCGGAGCTACGGAAAATGTTGTTGCCTAGCAACCGGTTTAAAGGTCCTTTTTTTTTTTTTTTCATTTTATATAATAATTTTTTTTTTCTATCTTTTAGTGTACTTGTGAGATCTGAGGACTTTTTGACCCCTGATCTCACAAAAAAGAGGTCCTGTCGTGCCTTTTTCTATTACAAGTAATGTTTACATTTCTTGTAATAGAAATAAAAATGATACATTTTTTTTTTTTTGTTAAACGGTGTAAAAATAAAAAATAATAAATAAAATAAATAGTAAAAAAAAAAAAAAAATTATAGCGCCCTGTCCCCGTTAGCCCGCGCGCAGAAGCGATGCATACGGAAACCCCGCCCACATATGTAAACGGTGTTCAAACCACACATGTGAGGTATTGCCGCGATCGTTGGAGCAAGGGGAATAATTTGAGCCCTAGACCTCCTCTGTAACTCAAAGATGGCAACCTGTAGAAATTTTTAATTGTCGCCTATGGGGATTTTTAAGTACCAAAGTTTGTCGCCATTCCGTGAGCATGCGCAATTTTGAAACATGACATGTTGGGTATCTATTTACTCGGCGTAACATTATCTTTCACATTATGGAAAAAAATTGGGCTAACTTTACTGGTTTCTTATTTTTTAATTAAAAAAAGTGAATTTTTTCCAAAAAAATTGCGTTTGGAAGACCGCTGCGCAAATACGGTGTGATAAAAAATATTGCAATAATCTCCATTTTAATCTCTAGGGTCTCTGCTAAAAAAAAATATATAATGTTTGGGGGTTCTAAGCAGTTTTCTAGCAAAACAACTGATTTTAGCTTGTAAACACCAAATGTCAAAAATAGGCCTAGGCAAGTGGCTAGGATGCATGATGATGCTCCTTGGATGTTGGGCCCCTCTATATGGCTAGGCTGTGAAAAAGTCTCACACATGTGGTATTGCCATACTCAGGAGGAGTGGCAGAATGTATTTTGGGGTGTCATTTTTGCTGTGTACATGCTATGTGTTAGGAATATCCTATAAATTGACAAATTTGTGTAAAAAAAAAAAAGTTTTTATTTTTTTCCCACATTTTCCAAAAACTTGTGGAAAAAAATGACATGTTCAAAGGACCCATAATGCCTCATAGAATATACGTTGGAGTGTTTGCTTTCCAAAATGGGGTCATTTTGTGGACTTTTCCATTGTATTGGTGCTCTAGGGCCTTGAAAAGTGTGATAGGTAGTAAGAAAGTTTTATGTGTATTTATGCTCCTAAAATGCCTTATGGTGCTACTTGGACGTGGAGTCTCTTTTTGTGGCCAAGCTGTGTAAAAGTCTCACACATGTGGTATCACCATACTCAGAAGGAGTAGCAGAATGAATTTTGGGGTGTCATTTTTGCTGTGTACATGCTATGTGTTAGAAATAGCTTATAAATTGACAACGTTTTGGGAAAAAAAAAGAAAAAAACATTTTTTTCTTCATTTTCTCAAGAATTGTGGGAAAAAATTATAACTTAAAAAAACTCACCATACCTCTTACTAAATACCTTGGACTGTCTACTTTACAAAAAGGGGTAATTTGGGGGGTATTTGTACTGTCCTGACATTTCAGGGCCTCAAGAAAGGAGATAGGCCATCAGTACATCTGGTGTGATCAATTTTCAGTAATTGGTACCATAGCTTCTAGACTCAATAACTTTCACACAGACTAAATAATATACACTAATTTGGGTTAATTTTACCAGAGACATGTCGCAGTATAAATTTTGGCCCAAATGTATGAAGAAAAATTAATTTTTTGCAAAATTGTATAATAGAAACTAAAAAAAAGTGTTTTTTTTAAAAAATTTTTGCTCTTTTTTGCTTATATCACGAAGAAAAAAAAAAACCAGTTGTGATCAAATACCACCAAAAGAAAGCTCTATTTGTGTGAAAAAAATGATAAAAATTTTGTTTGGTTACAGTGTAGCATGACTGTGCAATTGTCATTCAAAGTGTGAGAGTGCTGAAAGCTGAAAATTGGTCTGGGAAGGAAGGGGGTCTAACTGCTCTGTATGGAAGTGGATATATATATATATATATATATATACAGTATATATGAGAAAGTCCATGGCTGCAGAGCGAAATATAGTTCACATGAGTTCCTGAATGCCCAGAACTTGTGCCGATCACCTGAGAATCATTCACGGGCAGGAACTCGGGGTAATCACTGCAGGTGCAGATGAGGCCCATTCAGGCATGGAGGGTCCAGGAGCCACAGGTGGAGGCCATGGATTGGATGCGACCCTCAAGCTGAAAATAACCCTCTTGTAGGTTGTTGACTGCTTAGGTAAGAGAGACAAGCTGCTGGCATAGCGTCTCCAGACGCGAAGTCCCTCTCTCGGTCACTGATATCTGGTTGAATGGTACTATCACCTGGTGGAGATCGAGCAGTAGAGGGGGCTTCTCTTGCACCTCCTGTCCAGATGTTGGACAAGAAGGCCTGGCTCGCAGTCTCCGCTTAAATTTATCCCAAAGGTGTTCTATCAGGTTGAGGTGCAGGCCAATCAAGTTCCTTCACCCCAAATTCACTCATCCATGTTTTTATGAACCTTGTTTTGTTTACTGGTCCAAATCATTTTGTGGAGGGGGGATTATGGTGTGGGGTTGTTTTTCACGGGTTGGGTTTCGCCCCTTAGTTCCATTGAAGGGAACTTTAAAGGCGTCAGCATACCAAGACATTTTGGACTATTTCATGCTCCCAACATTTTGGAAACAGTTTGGAGATGGCCCCTTCTTGTTCCAATATGACCAGTTCACAAACAAGGTCCATAAAGACATGGATGAGAACATTTGGGGTGGAGGAACTTGACTGGCCTGCAAAGAGTCCTGACCTCAACCTAATAGAACACCTTTGGGATGAATTTGAGCAAAGGCTGTGAGCCAGCCCTTCTCATCCAACATCAGTGCATGACCTCACAAATGTGCTTCTGGAAGAATGGTCAAATATTCCCATAGACACACTCCTAAACCTTGTGGACAGAGTTCCAAGAAGAATTGAAACTGTTATAGCTGCAAAGGGTGGGCCAACTCAATATTGAACCCTACAGAGTAAGACTGGGATGCCATTAAAGTGGAGTTCCACCCATTTTCGTAACTTTAGATCTATGTAATCCCCTTTAAAACGACTTTTACCAATGGAAACTTTTTCTTTTTTTTTTTGCTAGTAAATACCTTAATTTCTGCTTTATTCCTCCTCTCCTCACTTCCGGATCCGATCGGCGATGACGTCATTCGGCGATTCGCAGTGTGTGCTGGGATGTATTCCATTCCAGAAATCTTGCAGTATTACCCAGGAGCTGATCTGTACTGTGTGTATTCAGGCCGTGACCTGCCCCGCCTCCACCCCGCCTCCGCCCCGCCTCCTCTCAGTGAGTTGTACTGTATGCATTGTATTCAGGACGTTCTCTGCCTCGCCTCCGCCTCCTCTCAGTGAGTTGTACTGTATGCATTGTATTCAGGACGTTCTCTGCCCCGCCTCCGCCTCCTCTCAGTGAGTTGTACTGTATGCATTGTATTCAGGCCGTGCTCTGCCCCGCCTCCGCCCCGCCTCCTCTCAGTGAGCTCAGTAAGGATATAATGCTTTCAGTCCTCGCTCACTGAGAGGAGGCGGGGCGGAGGCGGGGCAGAGAACGGCCTGAATACAATGCATACAGTACAACTCACTGAGAGGAGGCGGGGCGGGGCAGGCACGGCTCAGTACAGCTCAGCTCCTGGGTAATACTGCGAGATTTCTGGAATGGAATACATCCCAGCACACACTGCGAATCGCCGAATGACGTCATCGCCGATCAGACCCGGAAGTGAGGAGAGGAGGAATAAAGCAGAAATTAAGGTATTTACTAGCAAAAAAAAAAAAGTTTCCATTGGTAAAAGCCGTTTTAAAGGGGATTACATACATCTATGTAATCCAACCTATTAAAAATGGGTGGAACTCCGCTTTAAAGTTCATGTGCGTGTAAAGGCAGGTGTCCCAATACTTTTGGTATTAAAGTGTAAGACAAAGCTGCTGATGAAAATGGTGAAAGAGAAGGTTTGCCTGATCTGCTTCAGGGCACCTTGAACTGAAAACTAGAAGTTCTCTTAGGACCAACTGTTTATCTGCTGATAGAACCCTTCTCCACTTCAGTTTTCAAAGTTCTTGTTTAAATATTTGCTATTCCCACCAAGACCTACTCTGCTTGCAGTTCAGTTCTAGGTACAGTATATAGAGCCAGTATACAGCGCACTATTCCACCAGCAAAAACCCAGGAACAGGTTTGGGGGTGGCTATGTGCCGTCATTGGCAGCCATGACATATGCAGGTATCTGGCCCTGCATTGTAGCATAACCTTTAGTACCTAAAAAACATGTTGATCACATTCCAAAAGTGTAGACATTTTTTTTCAAGTCTTGGAAAGGATGAAAACTGGGGTTAAAGTTGAGTTTTTTATTTAACAGTCATCAAATAATTTCCATGTAATGATTCCACATTGACTTGATATAGATGCTGTACAAGAATATTCTATAGATTATCTGCACGCCACTTTTCCTTATCTAGCTCCACTATTTAATCTTCTGTTAGTATTTCATATACGTTAGAGCCTTTTAGTAAACCAAACATAGAGGCTTACAGATATTGATCATAAATATGGTACATTTTTTTTTTTTGCTCTACTTAATATTGACTGCTTAAGTGCATTGCCGCCAGTAATCCTGTGCCATAATATCATAGCAATGTTATCATTTTTAATTAAGTATTCAGTGCAACTTAGCATTCTGGAGTCTGCAGGTAGGTACTATGTCTAATTCAGATCGGTTATGTTTGATGCAAGAAGGATCTATTACACCCCAATAAAATATTCATACTGATAAACTTCTATCTGGTGCTTTTCATTTTTAGATTATAGATTGTGGCTGTCAGGAGACAAACTTGCTAGGTAAGGGAAGTTTTCACAAACTTTCCAAGGCAAAGTTATCAGCTGCTGCATAGAGAGCACAATGCTTTTCATCTATCACTGCTTAGATCGGGGGTAGGCAACCCTGGAGAGGTGCTGTATATACAGTATCTCACAAAAGTGAGTACACCCCTCACATTTTTGTAAATATTTTATTATATCTGTTCATGTGACAACACTGAAGAAATTACACTTTGCTACAATGTAAAGTAGTGAGTGTACAGCTTGTATAACAGTGTAAATTTGCTGTCTCCTCAAAATAACTCAATACACAGCAATTCATGTCTAAACTACTAGCAACAAAAGTGAGTACACCCCTAAGTGAAAATGTCCAAATTGGGCCCAAAGTGTCAATATTTTGTGTGGCCACCATTATTTTCCTGCACTGCCTTAACCCTCTTGAGCATGAAGTTCACCAGAGCTTCACAGGTTGCCACTGGAATCCTCTTCCACTCCTCCATGACGAAATCACGGAGTTGGTGGATGTTACGGACCTTGCGCTCCTTCACTTTCCATTTGAGGATGCCCCACAGATGCTCAATAGGGTTTAGGTCTAGAGACATGCTTGGCCAGTCCATCATGCTTGCTGTAGGCAATAGGGATGATCGAACTTTTCAAAAGTTCGGTTCGGCCAGAACATCCGAACTTCCCGAAAGTTCGGCCCGGATTTCAGAACCCCATTGAAATCAATGGGACTAGAACTTCGGTAATCAAAAAACACCATTTGAAGCCCTAAAACTCAATAAATGACCCTAAAAAGTGCCCAGGATTCTGGGTCAGGCCCCAGGGACTATTAATCACACAAAAAAAAGTTCTTAAAAATTGTAATTTTTGATAGAGAGCCAATTATTGAAAAAATAAAAAATAGATTTTGTTGATTTTGACTTTGGATTTGGTGTCTGGGGGGTCTAAAAGTGTACCTGTGAAGTTTCAGCTCTGTAGCATGTCCAGAACCAGAAAACACCTTGCCGGTTTAGTATCAAGCGTTTTTTTGGGCATTTTTTGGGGGTTATTGGAGGCAGGCATAACATCAAAACTTCTGTGTAGGGGTATGTATACACACATACTTATATGTACTGTATATATACCCATACACATATATAGGTGTGAAAGTAGCAGAACACTATACTTGCGCTAATGAAATAATTAACACTAATATGGCTCCGCTCCTAACACACCTATATATGTGTAAGTGTAAAATACATATAAGTGTATGTATGCCCCTATACAGAAGTTCAGATGTTTTGCCTGCCTCCAAAGAACCCAAAAAAATGCCCAAAAAAACGCCTGCAAGAACAAACCTGGGCATTTTTTTTTTTGGCGCTGGCATTTTTTTGGGTCATTCACTTTTGTGAGATACTGTATATAGGTGCGCTGTTGTGAAATAAACAATAGTGCAAATACAAACACTGCTGACAAATAATATTGCCAATATGTACAAACATATATAATAAAAAGTGCAATATAGTGCAATAATAAATTAACAAAAAATCCATATGTGATATACAATCCTCACGGCTGTCAGATTGAGTTTTCAACGGTTGATTTATATCACATATGGATTTTTTGTTATTTTATTATTGCACCATATTGCACTTTTGGTTATATATGTTTGTATATATTGGCAATATTATTTGTCAGCAGTGTTTGCATTTGCCCTATTGTTTATATCACTACAGCACACTTATATATACATACAGCATCTCACTCTCCCGGTGCTCAGGGAGTTCCAGGTGTAGCAGTTGTGATTAATCACAGGCCAGCGCTTCTTTTTTCACCATAAAATTAACCCTGGAGAGGTGGAGATCAGTAGTATGTAACCCACAGCGCTGAGGTAAGTAGTATGTAACACACAGCACTGAGGTCAGTAGTATGTAACACACAGCGCTAAGGGTCAGTAATATGTAACGCACAGCGCTGAGATCAGTAGTATGTAACACACAGTGCTGAGATCAGTAGTATGTAACACATAGCGCTGAGGTCAGTAGTATGTAACACACAGCGCTGAGATCAGTAGTATGTAACACAGCGCTGAGGTCAGTAGTATGTAACACAGCTCTGAGATCAGTAGTATGTAACACACAGCACTGAGATCAGTAGTATGTAACACACAGCGCTGAGGTCAGTAGTATGTAACACACAGCGCTGAGATCAGTAGTATGTAACACACATCGCTGAGATCAGTAGTATGTAACACACAGCGCTGAGATCAGTAGTATGTAACACACATCGCTGAGATCAGTAGTATGTAACACACAGCGCTGAGATCAGTAGTATGTAACCCACACACAGCGCTGAGGTCAGTAGTATGTAACACATAGCGCTGAGGTCAGTAGTATGTAACACAGCGCTGAGGTCAGAAGTATGTAACAAACAACGCTGAGGTCAGTAGTATGTAACACACAGCGCTGAGATCAGTAGTATGTAACACACAGTGTTACATACTACTGACTGAATGGGCAAAGTTATTACGCTGTGACCTGGAGGGGGAACATCTCCCCCCTGCATTTGCAGAGCTGGCGGACCAGTTGATTCAGGGGCTACAATTTCTTTGCGATGCCTCGCTGGATGTGGCTCCACTATTGGCAAGACTGTTTGTGTGCCAGCAGTGGTCATTCGGCGTATACTTTGACTAAAATGCTGGTCTGTGGATCAGACCTCCAAGAAGGCCTTGTCTGATCTACCTTTTCAATAGTCTGTTTGGGGCTACCCTTGATGACATTATCAAAGGTCTTACAGAGGGTAAGAGTACCTTTCTCCCATAGGCTAACACAAATAAGGACCCCCGTCGTAGACAGGGTCCCTCCTTTTCAGCACACAAAAGGGTCAAGTCATAAGGGATCAAAGGCCTTCAAGGCCCCCTCGGGTGGCTCCAAGTGACCCTGGTCTAGCAAACAGAAATCGGCTATCTGGTGGTTCGCAGGGATAAAGTGGTGCTTTGTCCGGATCCATCCTTCCTTCCTAAGATGGTTTCCAGTTTCCACTTAAATGAGGATATTGTGCTACCCTCCTTGTGTCCTAAACCTAAATATCCTAAAGAATTTGCACTGCATACTTAGGATGTGGTTTGGGCAATCAAGGTGTACTTGTCGACTACTGAGTCTTTTCGAAAGTCAGATTTGCTCTTTGTACTCACGGATGGACCAAAGAAAGGGCTGCCTGCATCTGCTGCGACTATTTCCAGATGGATTAGACAGACAGTTGTGCAGGCTTATTCAATTAGGGGCCAGGTTTCACCTTTTCCTGTTAGGACGCATTCTACTCAGGTGCTTAGTGCTTCCTGGGCCTTTCGCCATCAGGCATCTGGGGTTCAGGTTTGCAAGGCGGCTACCTGGTCGTCTGTTCATAGCTTTACAAAGTTTTACAAGGTGGATGTGCTGGCATGTGCAGATGCCTCCTTTGGCCGCAAAGTTTTACAGGCTGCCATTTAACCACTTAAGCCCCGGAAGATTTTACCCCCATTCCGACCAGGGGGTATTTTGCGATTCGGCACTGCGTGACTTTAACGGACAATTGCGCGGTCGTGCGACGCTGTACCTAAACGAATTTGGCGTCCTTTTTTTCCCACAAACAGAGCTTTCTTTTGGTGGTATTTGATCACCTGTGCGATTTTTTGATCACGCGCTATAAACAAAAAAAGAGCGTCAATTTTGCAAAAATAACAATATTTTTCACATTTTTTATATGAAATTCCCCCCAAAAAAAATGTAAAAATCAAAATTTTTTAACATTTTCGGCCAATTTGTTTTATGCTACCTATGTTTGGTAAAAAAAATCGCAAAAAGCGTATTTTGATTGGTTTGCGCAAAAGTTATCGCGTTTACTAACAAAGGGAAAGATTTTTGTCATTTTTGTTGTTTTTTTTTTAACGCGTAATGGCGGCGATCTGCGATTTTTTTTGCGGTACTGCGACATTGCGGCGGACAGATCGGACCCTTGACTGACATTTTTGACACTTTTGGGGTTACCAGTGACATTTCTACAGTAATCAGTGCTATATATATGCACTGTTACTGTAAAAATACACTGGTAGTGAAGGGGTTAACTTTATTTGGGAGGGAGGGGCTGTGTGTGTTCCTAGGGGCGTGCTTTCTACTGTGATTGGCTGTGGCTTCAGCTGTAAGGACACTGATCAACGGATCTACATAGTAGATCCATGTGATCTGTGTCTTTGCAGCGAGGAGAATGACAGGCAGCTTGTTTACACAAGCTGCCTGACATTCCCCCTCTCCCCCGCCGATCGCCGAGTGACCGGCGGACATCGGGTCCGCTGGTCACACGCGCGGGGGGGTCCGTGACCACGCGGGAGCGGGAGCGCGCCTCCGGGGGCGCGCGCTCGCTCCCTAGACCCTCACAAGCAAGCAACGTAGCCCTACGTTAGTTTGCCTGTGAGGGGCTGACCGCCGACGTAGATAGTCGTGCGGCGGTCGGCAAGTGGTTAAGGGTGTTTTAATCTCCCTTGAGGGTGTTTAATGTTTTTTCAGGTGGGTCTCATCTTGTTGTTCTGATGAGTGCTATGTTGCCTGGTTGGCAATGGTTCAGCCTTGGGGAATTATTTCCTGCTGTTCCCACCCTTCATTTTTATAGCACTGCTTTTGGACGTCCCTAATGTTATGAAAAACAGAGACTGCGTCCGTCAATGAACGATAGAGAAAATTGGATTTTTGTCTTACCGTAAAATCCTTTTCTCTAAAGTTCATTGATGGATGCAGTACCCGCCCCTCTATTTTGAGTTGGGTTGGTATTGTTTTCTCTGACACTGCTTTGTTAGGCTCGGTTCACACTGGGGCAGCACGACTCCTTACTACTTCGGGGGCGACTTGTGCATTCCCATGCACCACGACTTCGGAGCGACTTGCATGGACTTCACATAATTGAAGTCTATGCAAGTCGCTCCGAGGTCGCCCCGAAGTAGTACAGGACCCTTTTTCTAAGTTGGAGTGACTTGTGTCGCTCCTATTAGAACGGGTCCTGTAGCAGTCAATGGACCGCGAGGGAGCGCGACTTGTCAGGCTGACAAGTCGCCTGACAAGTCGCGCTAGTGTGGATCGAGTCTTAAACTGACATCCTATAGCAGAGAGGGGGAATATACCTCCTGGGACTGCCCATAGGCGTAGCCAGAACTTTTTTTCTGCCTAGTGTCCTACTCCTGTAGGGGGCAGTATAACCCAACTGTTATGAAGAACAGAGACTGCGTCCATCAATGAACTTCAGAGAAAAGGATTTTACGGTAAGACAAAAATCCAATTTCTCACTAAAAGTGGTCTATACCTTATTTTATTTTTCCCTATTTTAAGTTGACTATACTTTATTTTGAAGTTAAAATTATGGGTCTGCTTTAAATATCTAGCTAAAAACAGCTTTTGTACGAACCCTAAACCAACAAAATGATTACAGATATTTCAAAAGCTTGGCAACCAAAGTCAATGATTACTTACATTTTATCTTTTCCTTTTTTTTAAATTGACCCCCCCCCCCCCACCCCCATTATAAAATCGACGTACTACAAGAAGGGACAAATGGTCTCAATTATATGGCATTGTGTTTGAAAATAGTTTTGACATTTTCTCCCCTCATACAGAGATACAACAAAATACAGGCTTGTCATTTTCAAATACATTTCAATATCAGCCCTCTAGATCCGACGTACTTATTTTCTCAAAAATGAATATGCCACTTCTGGCGTCGTCTTTGTGAATTATTCATGGACGACTCAAAAGGCAAGAGAATGAAAATCACACTAGCTAGTGTTTATCTTTCTGCGTGATTCTTTCTGACTCATATCTGCCGATGAACAGGCATCATATATGTGTTAATAATTAAATAAAGACCTCAAAGGGGGTTTTCAGTTTTATTCTCCTGTTTGAATTTACATGTGGAGAAATACTCCCCAAAGAAACGGTCTTTGCAGATGTTTCAATGTCTCCAGCGATTCCTATTGTTCATGAAGCAAATTTAGTGTTTACTTAAGTAACTACTTGATTTTTTTTGTGTGCTCCGTGGGTTCTTTCTTTTTTTAGATCATGCCTATGTTACATCTGCTATTCATTTGACTATTAATGGGGGTGGCATCCCTAGTGGGCTCAAGATGTTGGATTTTGATGCTGACATCACAAAAGTAAAATAGACGTGAAAATTAAACCAGACATGAATAAAATTTATTGTTGCATTAGTTCAGATGGTGGCAATTAGAAACAGTTATTAATTTTTTTTTTAAATCAAACAGCAGACAAAAACTATTACTAGCAGACTAGTTTGAAATGCCGACCACTGGGCCTGTATAGTTTTTATAATACAGAAAATCTAATGCGCCTGGTGTACCACGAAATTGCAGGACTACATATATTCAGAGGAATATTAACTATAGAGCCAAAACAGAGTCAAAACCACATACAAACCTGCCTGTGACTAAATATACCTGTGCACAACAAAAATATATTACTGCTGTGTTTACATTGAATAGGCCAAACCAAAGGGATATTTTACTGCACTTCAAAATTTAGGGGGGCTGGACTGTAGCCTGTGGGAGTAGAAAATGCCCTCGCATTGGTGAGGGGTAACAATGCCAAAGGCTTGGTGGCCAAAAAGGAATGAAAAAATATCAGTGGGAGGAATAGTGTCCCATTGTTCATTGTTGGTGTCAGTGGGTGAATTAATTCCCCATATCTGTTGTAATTGGGGGGAGGGGGGTAAGTACCACATTATTGGTGTCAGTGAAGGGAATATTGCCATCCAAGGGCTAGCTAAAGGCAAGCAAATGGCCACATCTGGCCCCCAGGCCAATGTTTGGAGACTTCTGGATTACACAAATAGAAATTACAATCAAAAATGAACAGTTATGCATAAAACTTATGGGAAAAACCAAGTCCACATCTAGTGTCCACAAATAACCCAAAGGGCTGCAAACACAGGGTATGAAACTTGTGCATTGAAATCAAACATTCGGTGCTCCCAACTGCAGCCCGGGAGCTGGATGTAGCCCTTTGTTAACCTTTATCCGGCCCTTGGGGCAATTTTTCAGCCATCAACACCAACAATTGGGCATAATTTCTGTCACTGACATCAACAATGGGGCATTATTCCTCCCACTGACATCAAAGATAGGGCATTGTTTACTCCCATTGGCCCTAGTCTGACCCTTCTAAAAACTGTTTTTTTGCTTAGAACGTTTTGATACCCCTGTTTCGGATCACCAAAAATGCCCCCAACTTTCCAGACCACCAAAATTGTCATCTATAAAACCAAAACAGTGTGAAAAACTGTGACTGTATACAGTCTTTGGATCGGTGGCACTGCTGTTTAAAAGGGCTGTTGGGAATTTATTTGATTGCCACTGATGGGATAAAGAAGGAATATTTTCCCCACTGAAAAAAATGCATTTGAAAATGCCTGTTCCTTAATTTCAGAATTGTTTCAGAACAGTTTGTGGAATCAGTAGTAGCTATGCCATTCCAAACATACCCCTTTCCCTTCACCTCCAGCTCCCATCAGGTGAACGCCTAGGAGCACGTCCCTCATCCGCTCAGCTGTTCTGCTTGTCAAGTGGAAATAAACGGGAAGTGCACTGATGCCATCATTGATGTAAAAACAGCCTAAATATAATAAGTAGAGGATTCAAAACATAGAGGGGTTGATTTATTAAAACTTGAAAGTGTGAAATCTGCTGCAGCTCTGCATAGAAACTAATCAGCTTCCAGGTTTTTTGTCAAAGCTTAACTGAAAAAGCTGAAATTAGAAGCTGATTGGCTACCATGCACATTTTGCACTTTCCAGTATAAGTAGATCAACCCCACAGTCTGAAGGCCAAAGGTAAATTTCTCAATAAAGTTTATTGCACCAAATTGCATTAAAGTCTTTAGTCAATAAAGCCAATACAATACCTGGCTGGTGGGTCCAGATGTAAGAGTGTTGATGGGCACTTTAACCGGTGTAGCAAGGTAGAGCAAAAACCGCCCTGGTGTGCAGGCTTTCAGCCGATCGCACAAAGCCACGGACGTACGAGAGCCAAGCTGGACCCCTCTTGCACTCCCATGGGATGTCACCGCAGCGCAAGGCGGAAGTGCCAGACTGGAATAAGATGCCAGTTGACCAGCCTGGAACGCAGAGGGGAGAAGGGTTGCTGTGTGCTGTGCGTTTCGTCAAGTCACGGAGATGTCGGCAACAACAGAATTTAAAGCCCATTGAAATGGGGGCATGGAATGGGCAGAGCTAATTATTGACCTAATCTGCCATTAACCCTTCTACATCTGAACATACAAAATGTAGTTATTAGCATAAAACAAATGTAGCAGATGCGGGCACAGATGGCAAATATAGGCACATGCATAAAATAATTATAATCAGAAGAATGTCCTAATGATAATAGTAATAAAAAAACAAAAAATAAAAATAATAAAATAGTAATCATAATAATAAATTGGAAGATAAACAAGAGTATGTACTGCTCTGTGTGAGCAGCTGCAAGCCTAAACACCAGGGTGGTTTTTGCTCTATCTTGCTACACCGGTTCAAGTGGCCATCAACCCTCTTACATTTGGATCCACCAGCCTGGTACTGTATTGGCTTTTATTGACTAAAGGTTTTAACGCAATTGTGTGCAATAAACTTTATTGAGACTTTCCATTGGCCTTCATCATTTACAAGGAAATAGTGGTCATCATCCTCCCAGATAGCATTGTCCTTTCTGATGCCTGCCTATTTTAGTACCTCCGTGAACTAACTTTGACGGCTGCATTGGGTGGGCCCCACCGTAGGGACAGTGCAAAACCAAATAGGGCTTAGCACTTGGGACACCTTGCTGTTCTTTCTACAACCCCATAGTCTTGCCTGTTCACCTCTAGCTCCAACACGCTTCACCCCACAAACGGTTTTATCAAGAGACTCCATGATTAAGTCCTTTGTGGGGGTGAAATGCATTGGAGTGGCATCACTGTGTGGCCTGTTCATTTCAGAACAGTGTTGGAATTAGAGTTACGTCTACACAGCTGTACACAATTTCCATCTACTGTATAATGGATCTAGATATTTCTTCCAGGGCAGGTCTGATCCACAGACTTGCAGTGGAAATTTGCTTGTAAAGACACTCATGTTTTTTGCCTTTGTCTTTCCGCAGTCCATACCTTTGTCTGCCTATAGAGGATATCCATTTGTATGCTTGCATTGTTCTTGAGTGAGCTTACCTTGATTTTCTCCTATAACTAAATTTTGTCAGCAATGTAATTGGCTCCTGCCGAAGCTGGCCATGGTGTGAGTCAGTTTGACTGTGGCAGTTACATTAGGCAGTAGGCGCATCAAAGGGCGGGGTGACATTAGCAGTTCTTTGTACTCTAAAAATAACTGATTTTCTCTTATATCTTGTCTGGCCTCATCCTATTTAAAACTAAGAAAAAAAAAGGTTTTGGTTGGGCTTACACTTTAACTCTTTTCAACGCTATCCACAGACAGCAGTTAAAACAAAACTATAGTACATCTTAACACCACAAACAAAAATGCTATTTGATTCATTTTTAATATTCAAAGCAAACTCACCCATCCACCCATGTCTCCATGTTTTATTTTGTGGAGAAATCACTTTGAAAACACCACTAGTGTTTCTGGCTTTGGCTATCTTGAGTAAGGGCAGATGCTTAATTTAGCATTTATTTCCTGGAATCCATATGCCCTTAGCTCAGGCATGCAGGCAGGAAGGTGTGCTTAGCTGAGAAAAGCCATCCTCTCCTCCTGAAGACTCCTGGAATGTATAACATCATTGTCTAGGCTTAGAAACCAGAAAAGTACCAGAAGAAATGAAAAAAAAAAGTATGACACAAAAAAATATAATATACCTTCCTATCTATTTACTAATGCGAGCAGCATAAGGATTAAAAATATTCAATGTTGATTGAGAGATTGAAGGGCACTTTAAGCTATTTTTGCTGTGTTTTACAATATTGCTGAACTATTTACCATGGTCTTTGTGCCCCAAAGATGTCCAGAATATAATCCTACCACAGTAGGGTTATTTTTGGTAGAAACCAATTTGGCTTTCAAGCATTGGAATGTTATAAGAAATCCATTCAAAGTCATTACCATAAAACTTTTTTGGGGTTATCTTTAATGTGGACACTTGACCCCATCTGTCACACTGGCTCTGCCCACTTTGATCGAGAGTGGGCGGTGTGATCTGTATTGATGGATATTTAAAGAAGGATGTGAGCCCTGGTTTGGTTTAGGTCTTAGGAAGGGAGCTTGTCTCCCAAAATGTGTAAGTCTGCCAACTGAAGTGAGGACTTGGACTTGGTGACATCGCCACACAGTTGGACCTTCTTCTAGATTGAGTATTCATAAGGCTTTTATATTAGCATTTTTGAGAGTATGTTTTTAGAGTTTTGAATTTTAATAAAAGTGTTGTTTGGTAACGCACTAGGCGCTTGCGCCCTCCTTTTTATTTTTACAGTTTTCTGTTGAGATTTCCCAGTCCATGATGAGCAGCATTTGCTGAATGTGTGCTTTTTGAAGATGTATCTGGACATTACCTGCATTGCAGTCGTATTTCATGATGTCTAAGCTTCTGGAGCGCTGGGGTGCGTGAACATACTATGTTAACATGAATGCCCAACCTAGATAACACATTTGGTAGAAATAGAACATTGAATCCTATAGCACAGTAAGACTAATAACTACCAGCCAGAGGATGCTGGTATGTATAAAATACAGCAGCTCACATGGGGTTTCAGTCACTTATTCATATAGTTCGCATTTCCAAATACAATAATGATTTACAAGTAATTTCACGTCGTCAATGAATTGTGAATTTCTCCAAATACTACATTGTGGTTTAGGATTACTAATTGAATTTTATTTTTATAAACTGCTAATAGCATCCACTCAGCTTGGCATCTGTTATGTTGCCCTTTTACTTTAGGAACAGACTTGCTGACAAGAGGCTAAACCTTGCTGAGGACACCGTGCTGGTAATTTTCAGGCTGTGGAACATGCTATGGTACAGAGACTTTGGATATTACAGTGAGGAAAATGTTTCCAAAATCCCATTCTAAAAAGGAAAAAAGCTTTGATTAAAAAATGTAATAGTTCTAGTTTAACTGGAGTACAATTTCTCACCCTGTTAAGCAGGTAATGGGATTTATATAGATGTCCGCACACCAGTACTGAAAGCCTCTGCTTTGTATTAAAGCATATTTACAAGTAAAATAGGGTTGAAATATAACTCTGGAAAAAAAAAAAAAAAAACCATGTCCTTCTTCAATATTTTTGTACGTTGCACTTGCAGATTGTTAGGACACTGGTGGATGGTGGGTAGAGGTGGTACTAAGTGAGGACTTTGAGAGTAGAGAGCTCTGAGTGGACATCCCTAGGGTTTTACTTAGCTAACAAGGTTGAAAACAGACTGAAGTCCATCAAGTTAAACTTTTTTCAGCTCCTGCAGCTATGGTCCAGAGGAAGGCAAAGCAATCCTCCGAGGGGGAAAGTCCTTCTAGCCCAATTCCAGGCAACCTAAAAAATGATCCTTTGTTGTGGAACTTTTCCTGCACTGCTGCTAGATCAGTCCCTGTGGTATCTTCTCCAGCATGCTCCAACAGGGTCTTGATGTTATTAAGACCAATGCATGGTCCTTAGTGCTGGATATGTTAAGACCGAGGAACAGTCTTCCACCGGATCGTGTGGGAGTGCCATCTGCTGGGGAGTGGAGGACTAGGTAGGTAAACGTGTTTCTCCCCTCCCCTAGACAAAAACGAGTCCTTTGGACTTGATTTTAAATCCTGCTCCGTACTATTGTTCAACCAGTTTCTGACCTCAGCTTCGTCCCTGACCTTGATCCAGCTTCTGATTTGGTTTTACCCACTTGTTGCTGATTGCAGCTTGATCTGTGACTTTATTCTACTCTACACCATTGCCAAGTGCCTTACCCTATGTTAAAATTCAGCTGTGACTTTTATCTATAGTCCTGCTACATGTCATCAGTGAACTCTGCCATCCTGAACCTCCAGACAAGCCAGAGTTCTCCTTCTGACCCCTCGCCTGACACTCTTGCTTGCGTGTTCTGCTGGATCTTCTTGGTCAGCATCTCCATTTCAGGGTTCTGCAATCTACATTCCCGGGCACTCGTGTTCCTCCTGTCCATTTGTACCCTCTATCTCACTTTCAGGGGTGTTTGGGCAGGAGATACAAGAGAGGCTGCCCTCATCATCTCAATCTCCTACCAGGTATGTCACACTTGTATTCTCCACAGAATCCCATGTATGTTCAGAATAACTGACATCATCCCAGCTAGATGCTCTGCAAATCCTGGCACAGCAAGAATGCAGCAGAGACTAGGTATGTGCAGCTCTATATCCACAGCTTTAAAAAGCAAGAAAGTATGGACATTTTGTTTTGATGATATGCAAGATGCATTATGAAGGACTGAGCAGAGATTTGACATCATTTACTCAAGCTTCCACAGATGTGCTGTCAATCTAAAAGGCTATGGACCAAATGTCCTCGTCCAGCCGGGTATACACCTAGATTTTATAAAACCTTTGCACCCCTCCTGACCGCAGTACTCACCAGAGCATATAACTACACTGCTCAAAAAATTAAAGGAACACTTTTAAATTAGAGTACAGCATCAAGTCAATCAAACTCCTGGGATATTGATCTGGTCAGTTAAGTAGCAGAGGGGGTTTTTACTTTCAATAATTTTTTATTAGTTTTCAAAACAGTACAACAAGAATCCAGAGTGCTTACATAGTCGCAATCTTAATGTTTCAACAAAACACATTTAAAGGTTCAGAACCCAGTCATCACAAGGAAGAAATTTTATCATCTCAAAAGTAAACGGTAACATACTGTAATCATTCAAGTTGAGTCTCTAGTGGTGGTTGTGTTCGTGTTCCATATGCCCCATCCCTTATCATGGGGTGGGGGTGAAATATTTGCTAGTGGTCCATATGTGCCAGGTAGAGTGGAATTTGGATCCACCTTGAATCGAGTAGGCGTATGCCCTCTCCATAGTGTATTGAAGATTAACCATCCTGATAACTTCTAGGTGGGATGGGGATGTGGCCTGCCTCCAGTGTTTGGCTATAAGTGTCCTGGCCGCTACCAGGATGTGGAAGCATACTGTTCTCATATCTAAGGGTATATTATGTATTCCCAAGTTTAGTAATGCCATGTCCATATTGGGTTTGGTAAGTATGCCCGTGGTGGTCGAAATCACCTCAAACACCCTATTCCAAAAGCTGGTTATGCTTTTACACTTCCAAAAAATATGGGATATGGTGCCTGTTTGGTCACAGTTGCGCCAACAAAGCGGGCTTTGGGAATTGAAGAATTTAGACAAGCGATACGGTGTGAGGTACCATCTGGTTATAAGTTTCTGCATTTGTTCCCAGTGGTTTACGCATCTGGAGGCCGTGAAGGAGGTGTGGATCGCCGTTTTCCACTGGAAATCGGAAATGAACGTAGATGGCTGGGGAGCCGTTGTGGATATGGACATATGTATGGCGGCGTGGTCTGACCACGTGATGGGGGATATAGATGTGTTCAGTACCAAGGGCAGGATCGTCGAGTCTACCAGAAACATGTCGATCCTGGAGTAAGTGAGATGGCTCGCCGAGAAGAAGGTATAGTCCCTCTCCTCCGCGTGTAGGTATCTCCATATATCGTGTAGATTTTCCGCATGTAGGAGAGCCGCCAAGGAAGTAGACATGGTTTTACCACTGGAAGTCGAGTCCATGGCAGGGTCTGCTACAGAATTAAAATCTCCACATATGATCAGTTTGCCTACCGTGAGTCTACGAACCTTTGCAAATAGTTTCCTCAAGAATTTGAGCTGGTGGCGATTGGGAGCATACACATTTACGATAGTATAATCACAATCATCAATAGTACAGTTCAGGATAATGAATCTCCCGTCTGTGTCCTCCACCACCCGAGAGTAGGTGAAAGTCACAGAGCCACTCACTGCCAACAGGGTACCCCGCTTCTTTTCATGGGAGTTCGCCAGAAAAACATGGGGGTAGTTCGGGTGGGAACATCGAGGTATTGAGCCGAGCTTAAAGTGGGTTTCCTGAATAGCCAGGATGTCAGCCTTGTGTGCCTTCGCTTCCTTCCACATCGAAAATCTTTTTGCGGGGTGGTTTAACCCCTTAACATTCAATGACAACAACTGCAAAGCCATGTTGGAGTTCGTGAATGTTCTGGAAGACCGTAGTGGGCTCGTGGTTGAGGGCATATAAGAAAAAGTAAGAAAAAACAGTCCGCATGGAACCTAGTGTAGGATAGTACAAAGGGGTACCTGGAGGGAGGGCACAGAAGCCATCTGTAGTCGGATATCGAAGTCGAGGCACGTGGAGCACTTGCGGAGTTCGGTGAGTGGCACATAAGGAGACTGGATGGAGGTCCGGAACACAATAGCGATGAGGGAGACAACTGTCCATGGATGTTGCTACAACCGTAGCTGAGTCCTGTTCTGAGAAAAAATTGTAGAAAACAAGAAAAAACAATACAAGTAAAAAAGGACATGGTCCTGGCGGACCATAAGGGCAGCTGTTGCTGCGCGGTCGGTGGGGTTGCTAGCACGATATCAGGTGCTACAGGGATCGGGAGGGCCAGTGCGCCCAGCCTTGGAAATAGACTTCAGCATTATTTTGAGCGGTGAGAGGACCTGGATCTAGAGGGTCTGGGTACTGTGTGCCATTCAGGCTGTATACGTGGAAGTGGAAGCGGAGGAGCAGGGGGTCCAGGACGCTGGCCTGTGTTGTCAGGGAGGATGTGCCACTGCTCGAGGAGACGGAGACCCTGTTCCATAGATGTGATCTGGGAAGTGGAGCCCATGTGGGTCACGCACAACTTAGCAGGGTATTTCCATTTATATATGATCTTATTGTTCCTCAGGGCCTTGGTTATGGAATTCAGATTCCTGCGTAATTGGAGAGTATACTGAGAATAGTCAGGCAGGACCTGGAGGGTCGAAGCGATATCAGGGAGGCGATCTTTCCTCCTGAATGATTCCAATATCTTCTCCTTAGCTTGGAAAAAGTGGATCCTCATGAGGACATCCCGAGGGATGTCTTGCGGCAGGAATGAAGGTTTGGGGATTCTGTGGATGCAGTCTATAGTGAGGTCTGCATTGGTGAGTTCAGGCACCACTTTCTGAAACAGGTCCCGTACATAGGTGGGCAATTGGTTGGGTTGAATTGTTTCAGGAATCCCCCGTATTTTGAGGTTGTTACGCCTCGATCTATCTTCAAGATCTGCTATCTTCGCTTGCATGCGATGTATGTTTTCCTGATGGGAAGTGTGAGCGTCCACTAGAGAGTTATAGGACTCAGTAAATTCCTCCATCCTCCCCTCCACGTGGTGCACCCTGTCTCCTAAGCCATGCAATTCTCTTTGGCAATAGGCGATGGAGGCTTGGATGTTGGCCTGCATGGATGAGTGTAGCATGGAAAGCATGTCCTTTAGGGTAGTGTCTGACACCGGCTGCCCTGTAGTGGATATGTTTGCAAAGGGGTCAGGTGGTGGAGAGTAGGCCCAAGGCGTGTAAGGGGCAGTGGATGCTGTGCTCACCTCCATGGATGTGGATGTCTGAGCCGTTAGGGAGTCCCTCCTCGGGCGAGACTTCGCCGGACTTTGTGCAGTTGGTGTGGAGGGAGAGGAGTCCGCAGATCTTGCCAGCCGCATCGGGATTGTGCTCTGTGATCGCGCCTCCGGCGGCATCGTCGTGACGTCACGCGCCCGCGACTCGGGCGGTAGAGGATGCGGCCGGCCTGCCGATGGAGTGTCTCCGCCGCCATGTTGGCGGAGACCCGGCTGGAACGGTCCGAAAAACTCGCACAGTTTGCGGACTGGGGGGATGCCTTTGTTTTTCCTGACCATGCTGGCGGTGAGTTCAGGATGTTCCCCTGCAAGGATATGTCAGTCCCAGGGCCGTAGGATAGCTGTGTCGGGCCGTAGATAGAGATAAGGCTGAGCGCTGGCTGGAGCTCCCGGATCAAGCGGCCATCTCAGTTGACGGTCGCCACGCCCCCCCTAGCAGAGGGGGTTTTTAATCAGTTTCAGCTGCTTTGGTGTTAATGAAATTAACAACAGGTGCACTAGATGGGCAACAATGAGACAACCCTCAAAACAGGAATGGTTTTACAGGTGGAGGCCACTGAATTTTTTCCCACTTTTTATTGACTGTTTTTCATTAGTTTTGCATTTGGTTAGGACAGTGGCGGATCCGGGGGGGGGGGGGGGCAACGAGTCGATTGCCCCCTCCCTGAAAATCTTTAAGCACCCCCACACAGCAACCCCAAAATTCCCATACCAGTTCCTCTATATGTCAGTGTTTTTTAAGATTTTATTCTACCTCTAAATCCTGTACTGATGCCAGGAAGCTGGGGACTCTTTTTTTTCCTGTGGAGGGATACAGCGGCTCCTGCCGCATAAGCCGATAATCTTTAGCTAGACCCGGTGCAACGTTAAAAAACCCTACCCCGTGAAAATTCCCTACCCTCGTCACTTCCTGTGCACATACCTCATTAAACAGCTGAGCCGCTTCCCACTGCACATGCTCACAGCTGCGGAGGGTAGGGAATTTTCACGGGGGAGTGTATTTTACCGTTACACTGCATCAGCTGTTGCCGCGCGTACTTTAAATCATCTCCGCTCCAACATTAAATCATCTCTGCTCCAACCCCTCAGACTTCCCTGAGCTCGGCTCCATGATTTATATTTTCATAGACCTGCCGCCGCTTTTACATTTTGGAGCTGAGATTTTCATATATCTATGAAAATATAAATTACGGAGCCGAGCTCAGGGAAGTCTGAGGGGTTGGAACAGAGATGATTTAATGTTGGAGCGGAGATGATTTAATGTATGCGCGGCAACAGCTGATGTGGTGTAATGGTGAAATACACTACCCCGTGAAAATTCCCTATTCTCCGCAGCTGTGAGCATGCGCAGTGGGCAGCGGCTCAGCTGTTTAATGATGTATGTGCACAGGAAGTGACGAGGGTAGGGAATTTTCATGGGTAGGGTTTTTTCACGGAACACCGGCCAGGCAGATTTCAGAGGCGGATTGATTATAGCCTCTTTGCTGCCTTCTCAGCCAATAGGAAATGCTGAACCGCCCCCCTTCTCCAACCCACCTTCTTTGAATTCTGAGATGCACAGAGGAGAGGACATGTCAGCAGCTAGATTGGAGGGAGAGGAGAGCGCTCAGCTCAGCCCAGCCCAGCCTGCTAAAGGGATGAAATAGAACAGAGAGATTCTCCAGCTCCTGGCTGCAGTGGGTGAGTTTTCCCTACACTTGGACTATAAAGAGAGGAAGAGCTTCAGTCAGTATGAAGAGCACATGCTGGTTTCTGCAGTGTGGCATAGTGGTGATTAGAAGGGCAGCTGCAGAGAATAAGACCATCCAGGCTGTATTCTGACACCAGCAAGGCTTTTGGTAAAGCTCCTCTGTGGGGCAGACAGAGCACATATATCCTGCATTACTTCCACACAACACAATTCTCATGGCTCTTACAAAGACCCTGACAGGGAGAAAAGAATGCTGGATCTCTGTGTGTTTTGTCTGTCCATCCATCCATCCACTTCCCTTATCTTTGACATAAACATTGCTGGTGTCACAATACAAAATACATAGATATTAAAAAAGGGTTTTGTCCTCTGGTGTTATTCTAAAGCTGTTTCCCATGCTGTACGATGCACCTGGGCTGCCTGGATGGAGGCAATTCAACTGCAATTACACAGAATGTGCTCAGCCACCTGTGAGCAAGAGACACGAATCTCAATAAAAGTAATGTGAACTTTCCCTCTGTGCTATCTCTCCCTCCTCATGTCATGCAGTCTATTCAAGAGAATCAGCCAATTCTCAACTCTGCATCCTGTACATAGCATCCTCTTGAGCACTGCACTCGATACTTATTACACTACCGAGCCCTGCACCCTGCACGTAGCGTCCTCCCGAGCCCTGCACGTAGCGTCCTCCTGAGCCCTGCACGTAGCGTCCTCCCGAGCCCTGCACGTAGCATCCTCCTGAGCCCTGCACATAACACCAGCATACAGGGGCACACCACCAATATGCAGGGCCAGTGGTTACCAATATACAGAGGACATACCAAATCAAGCAAAACTACCATGCAACTAAAAAAATCTCCAAAGCAATAAGAATCTTGTTAGCTGGTTCCTTCATCTAATGAAAATCAATAAAAAGCAATAAATGCAGCACTGCCATTCAATTCCATTGTACAAATAACTTATAAGTGCAATGATAAAACCTATAAATGAATATCTAGTGCAAATCAACCATACAATATAATAGTGATGGTGTCACCCCCTCTGCAAAAATATTTTGAGAAATTGCAGAGCTTCAATGTGCAAATAATGGTGAAATCCCCCACATGCAATAACAGAGAAGCCAATAAACCAGTGTGATAGAACATAGTAGTGATGGTGTCACCCTCTGCAAAAGGTAAGAAATATTGCAGAGCTGCGATGTGCAATAGTGGTGACCCCCCTATATATAATCATAAAAAATGTAAAATATACACATCAATTGTACATTGTATTACATTGTACATTGTATTATGATATTATGATATTTCTTCCCTTTTGCAGGTGTGCGCTTCACTCACCGCATTAGCACCCTCCCCTTTACCTCAAGCACCACCATAGCACCCTCAAACAAATTGTCTGGAGCCGCCCCTGCCCGGATTGGCTTTGAATTTTGCCATCCCGTCCCTTCCTCCAAGTTTTTTCTCTATCTTATCTTCTTAACATTTGGTAGTCCTATCCCAAAAAATTCTAAGAAGTATCTTTTTTTTTTTTAATCTCGTAAACGAAATGTGAGAAATAACGTTTATTTCATACAATCATTCCATAAACACATACCACATACACTGCAAATATCATTTGAGGAAAATATACTTATAAAATAGTTTACCATTTGCCAATAAAAAAAATGTCCTCGAATTTCATTTTAAAAATCTGGTCACCTTACTATACTGCAGTGCACTGATTGCTATTGCCGCCCGGCGTCTACCAACCTGGGATGCCATCTGAGGAGGAGGAGAGCGAGGCCCCAGCATTCACTGTGGAGCCTTCTTCCTCCTCTGCTGCGTGCTGAGTGGAGTGTTAGCTCTACCCGCCTCCTCCCTCCAGCTACTCCAGGCCAGCAGAGTGAATCTGAGTGTCAGCCTAAAAACGTGAGTAGGAGCAGTTCTGGGGACCCTGATGTGAGGGGGGGGGGACTCTGTGGGAACCCTGATGTGAGGGGGGGCTCTTTGGGGACCCTGATGTGAGGAGGGGCTCTGTGGGGACCCTGATGTAAGGGGGGGGGGGACTCTGTGTGGACCCTGGTGTAAGGAGGGGGGCTCTGTGGGGACCCTGATGTAATAAAGAGAGGGCTCTGGGGGTCCTGATGCATGGGAGGGTGGCAGTTCGTTTTGCAATACAGTTCTGTAAGCAACAACTTATTTTCTGGCAGTGCCCCTCCCGAGACTAGACTCTGGGTCCGCCCCTGGGTTAGGGTAAGTGTCACTACTGGTAGCATGAGGCGATACCTGGACCCTATAGAGGTTGCACAGGCAGTCCAACTCCTCTAGGATAGCACATCAATACGTGTCATTGCCAGAAGTTTTGTTGTGTCTCCCAGCACAGTCAAAAAGCATGGAGGAGATTCCAGGAGACAGGCAGTTACTCTAGGAGAGCTAGACGGGGCCATAGAAGGTTCTTAACCTATCAGCAAGACTGTTATCTGTTCCTTTGTGCGGGGAGGAACAGAATGAGCACTGCCAGAGCCCCACAAAATGACCTCCAGCAGGCAACTGGCGTGAATATCTCTGACTAAACAATTAGAAACAGTCTTCATGAGGATGGCCTGAGGGCACAACGCCTTCTAGTGGGCCCTGTGCTCACTGCCCAACACTGTGGAGCTTGATTGGCATTTGCCATTGAACATCAGAATTGTCAGGTCCGCCACTGGTGCCCTGTGTTTTTCACAGATGAGAGCAGGTTCACTCTGAGCACATGTGACAGACATGTAAGGGTCTGGAGAAGCTGTGGAGAACGTTATGCTGCCTTTTGGTGGTGGGTCAGTGAAGGTCTGGGGAGGCATATCCATGGAGGGACGCACAGATCTCTACAGGCTAGACAAGGGCACCCTGACTGCCATTAGTTATTGGAATGAAATCCTTGAACCCATCGTCAAGCCCTACACTGGTGCAGCGGGTTCTGGGTTCCTCCTGGTGCACGACAATGCCCGGATAATGTGGCGAGAGTATGCAGCCAGTTTCTGGAGAGTGAAGGAATTGATACCATTGAATGGCCCCCATGTTCATCTGACCTAAATCCAATAGAATACCTCTGGGACATTACTGTATGTTTCAGTCCATCCGAGGCTGCTCGGTTGCACCTCAGTCTGTTTAGGAGCTTAGTGATGCCCTGGTCCAGATCTGGGAGGAAAAACACCAGGACACATCCCTCGTCTCATTAGGAGTATGCCCCAACGTTATTAGGCATGCATTCTCAAACCTGGCAAGGATCCCTCTCAATGCAGTAGTTACCGACCAATATCTCTTTTGAATATTAATGTTAAGCACTTTGCAATGGTACTTGCCAACTGTCTGTCTCCTCTCTTGCCTGCAGTCATCCACATGGATCAAGTCGGTTTTGTCCCGGGCCATGAGGCAAGGGACAACACGACCAAGACAATCCACCTTATCTCCTACTTTCTAAGGTATATTCTGAAAGCATGCCCTTTATCTTTTGACGCCGAAAAGGCGTTTGATAGGGTTAATTGGCAATTCTTGTATCTTTCTTTAGAGCAATTGGGTTTTGGTGCTCCTTTTATCGCTAAGGTCATGTCCCTCTGCTCTCAACCCTACGCATCTGTTCTGGTGAATGGTACCTTCTCAGAGTTGTTTGATATATCTAATGGCACATGTCAGGGGTGTCCCCTTTCTCCCCTTCTATTTGTTATTGGTAATGAACACCTAGCATGTGCCATTCGTCAGAACAACTCCATCCAAGGCATCTAGGCGCCTTCCTCCCATCAAAAATATCTCTTTACGCGAATGATCGTTTGGTCTATGTTCAAGACCCCCATACCTCCCTCCCTTCACTTTTTCATTGAATTCCAGAGATTGGGGTCTTTTAGTAACTTTAAGCTTAATATCTCCAAAACGGAAACACTTAATGTATCTTTGCAAGCAACTACGATGTCCTTGCTCTGCACTAACTTCTCTTTTCAATGGCAAACCAAGGGCATCTCTCTTTTGGGAGTTACAATCCCCTCCAACTTGTTTGACCTTTTACGCGCTGAACTATGCTCCTCTTCTCTCCCATGTACGGAAGGATTTGGACTCTTTGGGGGGCTCCTTTTTACCCTGGTTTGGCACAATAACACTCTAAAGATGGAAACCCTCCCAAAACTGTTATGTCTATTTAAAACTATCCCTCTTCTGCTCTTCTGGTCCCCAAATCTTTTTATGGTTCCTTGAGGTCTCTATTAATTCGCTTCATCTGGAATCGTGGTCTTTCTAGGGTCAAATACAAATTACTCACCCTACCGAAGATCCAGGGGGACAGGCTTACCTTTACTATAAAGCTACAATCATGGCACGCAATCTTGAATGGTTCCCTCAATAGTTCACTAAGACTTTTATTGTGGTTGAGCAAGATCTTGCTCCAGTTGATCTCCGAGCCCTTCTTTGGGATATAATCGAGACCTTCACTGCCTACACTCCTCTTCCCCATTGACACATTGCTCTCCAATTGTGGTACAAGAGAGACCTGTATTCTGCCCTTTCCTCTGACCCCTGTAGAGTGGGAGCTCCTACAGTAGGCTCATTCTCACACTCTACCTGGCCGAGAGCGAACATGTTTATGCACCCCCAACATGGAACCCTGTTCATCCCTGCAGGACCACGAGACTGGCTTACTACCCTCAACTTGTCGTCTTTTTCTAAACAGCTATTTGTCTCCTCTCACACACATCGCCCCTATACTGAATTCAAATGGCTGTGCTTCCTCCATGAATTGCTTGTCAACTACTCTCCTCACTCTATTGCCTAATCTACACACCAACCCACAATGATTGGCCGACATACCAGGGCGTGGTCCACAGACTTGGGAGAGGAGTTTTTGAGGGCGGACTAGCAGACTTCATTCCATTTCACATATAAGTCTTCCATCTCCTGCCACGTCCAGGAAAAAAAACGTCAAGATCCTGTCCCAGTGGTACATGAACACTGCATAAAATTTTTCTAAACACTGAAGTGTTATCGAGTCAGTGGAAATGGTATCTGAGTCCATACTCTCTGGTAACCAGTTTATCCTTATAGAGTGGTGGACAGTCACATAGTGGTGACTGAGGCAAAGATGGTGGCACGATCAATTTTTATTCCTGTGTTTGCACCGGGATCTTCACCTTCCTTTTTCTGTGGACTTTTATAATCATCACATGGATTTTATAATTATCACCATTATTTAATATTGGCACTTTTGTACTTTATACTTTATTAGATATTTACTGTTTTAATATATACAGTATCTATGTACCAGAACATACCCAGATAAACCCATTAGAGAAAAAAAAAGATGAGTCTCATCCGTTTCTGGCACCATTCCCCTGTTGCAGTCCTCTTATCCTCTCATGTCACCCGGTTAATAAGCGGCTCGGAGAGGAAACTTAAAGCAGGAGACATGCAAATTCTCTCAATGAATTTCTCACTTTTTTGGCTTTACATCCATCCCGCAGCCTTCAATATTTCCCAGGAGACTCCTGCACTGTATTACAAATCTTGCTGAGTTCAAGAGATAAAGAACTGGAATAAGCAACCCATAATTATATCCTGCTATTTGACTAGTTATTTTGATGGTTCCTGATTCTGCCATATGAGCCTCATAATGAAAAGAAAAATTGAAATGTGATTATAATATTAGAAAGAATGGCTGGGAAGGTAACAAGATAAGATGATGTTCGGTGTATTTTTCTAAGATTTCAGAAGCTTTGCTTAAAAGAAGAGCCAGGCTGAAAAATTAAATAAATAGAGAAAATGTACTTAAGAAGGAGTAAAATAAATAACCTATTTTAGAAATTGAAATGAAATGAAGGTATAAAGATTCAAGCTAACTATAATGGTGTAGCTACAGATCATTAGGCATGATAGTCATTACTGCACAGATTGTGATGCATTGTATTATGAGATGATATAATTGTGTGTGATGCAACAACATTATTAAAAACATAAGTACTGTAGGTTTTCCTGGCAGATACTATACTGGGCACATGACAATTTCAACTACTATCTATTGATTTTTGAAGGCAAAAATTACTGAATGGTAGAATGCAACCTACCCCAATATGTTTTAGTTTATAACTACCCTTGGCCTTGAGTGCTATACAAAGAAGCACTTACCTCCAGCAGGATGCTTGAACAAAACCACTTTCCTGGTGCCAACATGGCAGCATACCAGGAAAGGTAAATTACGGTATTGGATACAATTTTATGTTTTCCTGTCACAAACATAGTAGCATACATGTGATAGTATGCTGTTATGGATTGGCGCCAAGAAAGCAAAATTACGGTAAGTATTTGATAACATTTTTCATTTTCCTAGCACCAACATAGCAGGATACAAGTGGTAGTATGCTGCCGTGAATTGGCACCAAGAAAGAAAAATTACGGTAAGTATTTGATACATAAAGCGTTAAAATAATGCCACACTGTGGTGCTCTATATACATATACATACAATTAGTGTCATCAAATATAGAAAACAATTAATTAATGTGTGTTGCTAATTATAATAAAAATAAATATAAACAAAGTACCGAAATTAACAAAATGTGATCACATATACATGCAAATGCCTCAATCATGCCCATCTGTGCCTCATCTGTGCCTCAATCATGCCCATCTGTGCCTCATTCATGCACATCTGTGCCACATCCATGCCTAATCTGTGTCCACCCATGCATGCTCACCCATGCCACATCAGTGCTCATCTTTGCCTCATCCATGCCACATCAGTGCTCATCCATGCCACATCCGTGCCACATCAGTGCTCATCCATGCCACATCCATGCCACATCAGTGCTCATTTAAGCCACATCAGTGCTCATCCATGCCACATCCATGTCACATCCATGCCAGGTCAGTGCTCATTCGTGCCACATCCAGGCCACATTAGTGCTCATCCGTGCCACATCCATGCCACATCAGTGCTCATCCATGCCACATCAGTGCTCATCTGTGCCACATCCATGCCCCATCCATGCCACATCAGTGCTCATCCATGCCTCATCCATGCCACATCAGTGCTCATCCATGCCTCATCCATGCCACATCAGTGCTCATCCCTGCTACATCAGTGCTCATCCATGCCACATCAGTGCCACTACAGTGCTTATCAGTGCCCTACAGTGACTCACAAAAGTGTAATGGGTAGTCAGGAAATTCGATTTGTAATTTTATGTCCCTAAAGCACCTAATGGTGCTCCCTGAATGTTGGGCCTCTGTATGTGACTAGACTGTAAAAAAAAAGTCTCACACTTTTGGTATCGCCATACCCAGGAGGAGTAGCAGAATGTATTTGTGTGTGTAATTTTGGCTATGTACATGCTATATGTCACAAATTTCTTATAAATGGACAACTGTGTGTAAAAAAAAAAAAAAAAAAAAAGTGTTTTCATTTTCTTTTCACATTTTCCAAAAACTTGTGGGGAAAATGACATGTTCAAAAGACTCATTATGCCTCTTGGATTATGTGTTATGGTGTTTTCTTTCCAAAATGGGGTCAGAACTCCTGGAGGTGCTACTTGAATGTTGGGCCTCTGTATGTGGCCAGGCTGTGAAAAAGTCTCATGCATGTGGTACCGCCATACTCAGGAGGAGCAGCAGAATATATTATGGGGGGCAGCTGCCTATACAGTGTGTGAAAAATAACTTGGTAACATGACAATTTTGTATAAAAAAAAAAATTTGAAAATAATTGCAGGAAAAAATTACAACTTCAAACCATGCCTCTTACTAAATACGTTGTAATGTCTACTTCCAAAAAGGGGTCATTTGGGGGATATTTGTACTGCCTTGGCTTGTTAGTGTCTCAAGAAATGAGATAGGCCAGCTGTACATCAGGTGTGATCAAGTTTCAAAGATTGGCACCATAGCTTGTAGTCTCTATAACCTTCACAAATACCAAAAAAATGATGTTTTTTTTGGGTTATTTTTTTTACCAAAGATTTCATATGGGTACGGTGTTGCTTGACTGAGTAAATGTCATTCAAACTGTGAGAGCACTTAAAGCTGAAAATTGGTCTGGTTAGGAAGGGGGTATAAGTGCCCAGTGGGTAAGTGGTTAAAGCAGTCACTGTTCAAAGATAGTGCTTCTCATTCCATCTACTGAGGAAGACACGTGACCCTGTGTCGAGACACGTTGGGAAAGGGCCAAGACGGTGCAGGCATCTGGAACCAGTGAGCTGGGAGCTTGTTAGGTGTCTGTGAGGCTTGTGGGGAAAACCAAGATATCAGAAGGGATTTGTTTGTGCCTGTTACAGCCTAGTGTGCTGGAAGCTCCAGGATATAGCAGCAAGGAAGCCTGGAGAGTGCTGGTTGTAGCCCGGGAGAGGCTAAGAGGCTTTTGTTGACCTGACTTATTTTATACAGGTCACACAACATCAGTTGAGAATATTCTGTGAGGGGGAGAGCACCTTGTGGTGAGGCTACTTTCGCTATTTGAGCACTAATGAGAAGTGGATGGAATGAGAAGCACTATCTGTGAACAGTGGTTGCTTTAAGGGGCTGTCTGCATAGACTTCAGTTTGGACTGCACCTACCGGTAATTGGATTAATTAATTATTGCACCGATATTTGTATGTATGTGGGATCACATTTTGTTTATTTCAGTATTTGGTTTATATTTTTTTCTATTGTAAGTAGCAACACACATTAATTGTTTTCTATGTTTGATGACACTAATTGTATGTATATGTATATAGAGCACCACAGTGCGGCATTATTTTAACACTTTAAGTTGCACTTAGCACATCTATGGGATTGTGAACAGTGCCAGCCACTAAAGCTCCGTAGTTTTTCCTTGGTGTAATTGCATAGTAGCTCGCAGGACCATCTACATAAGATAAGTATATGATACCATTTTTTGTTTTGCTGGCACCAACATAGTAGCATACATGTAGGTAGTATGGTGCCATGGATTGGCAACAAGAAAGGAAAACTACGGTAAGTATTTAAAACAAGTTTTCATAAGTCTGGAGGAGGAAAGGGAAAAAAGTACTGAGAGCGGTCCACTGCACTGCTGGAGATGTCAACACTATAGACATGAATTATAAACTCTTAGCCAGATGGTACCTGACACTGGTTATGGCGCATAGAGTCCAAGGAGAAGCATCGGAATTATGCTGGAGGTGTTGTCAAGAGGTTGGTACTATGCTGGAGGCTAGGGGAATATATATCACTACGACAGTAAAGGGATCAGCTGTTCTACTTTGATGCCTTGTAACTTGTTGGATATTTTGTACAAGTCAATAAAAATCAATTAAAATGTATAATAATAAAAAAAAAAACAAGTTTTCATTTTCCTGGCACCAACATGACCAGCATACAATTTACGGTTATTTGAGACCCTGTTCCTAGGCTCCAGTTTCTGTGACTTGACTACTGATTTTTGATTCCTCTTCTAAATTCTGTTGGTGACTTAAGCCCCGTACACACGCACAGATTGTTGGCCGTAAATTGTTGGCCAACGTCCGATCTGCCGATTGTAGGCTTGTTAGTATGATGCTTCCGACAACCAACTGCGAATTTTCGGCCGATAAAAAAATCTGGTGTGCATGCTATAAAATTTTTGTTGGCCAACAAAGAACGGCCGATTGTTCCTCAGTCAGTACAGATTTCGGCAGACAAAAATCAGATGAGCAAGACTGGGCATGCTCAGAGAAGAAAAAACACACTGAAAGTCAACCAGAACATGACATCACTTCTGAAGTTGGTTTTTGTTGGCCAACAAAAGTCCAGTGCAAGTCTAGAGCACATTTCAACCACCAAACAACACTGGACAAAAGTTGGCCTATCAGTTGGCCAACAATCTGTGTGTGTGTACGGGGCTTTAGCTTTCCTCTAACCAGGATTCCTATCTGCTGCCTGCTCTCACCTCTCCCTGTCTGTCATCGGCCCCAACTTCTTTTTTGTTTAAAGCCCCGTGCACACGTACCGATCATCGGCCGAACGATCGGCCGTCTTTTGTCCAGGGCTGTCGTGTCTGTTGAAAACTGCAAAAGACTGCACACGAATTTTGTCGGCCAACAACAGCCGACTGCAGAAGTGATGTCATGTGATGTTTAACTTTCCTTGTCTTTTTTCTTTTCTGAGCATGCCCAGTCTTGCAAATCTGCTGTCTGTCGGCCGAAATCTGTACTGACTGGCGAACAATCGGCCGTTCTGGTGTTGGCCAACAAAAATTTTAATGCCTGCACGACAGATTCTGTTCGGCCGAAAATGCGCTGTTGGCTGTAGGAAGCATCATACTAACAAGCCTACAATCGGCCGATCGGTCGTCGGCCGAATATTTACGGCCGACAATCGGTACGTGTATACGGGGCTTTAGACCAAGCTCTTGTCTGTTCTTATTTCATTGCTGTCATCTGTTACCAGACCTGGTGCATCTGAGGGCTGCAACCTCATGGCTGTCCAACAGCAATGCCCATCACTCTTTTCAGGATGTTCTGGTGAATACCAGGTGGCTACCTAGCTTTTGAATCTCTGCCCTTTTTAGGGCCAATGGCCCTGCTTGGTATCAGGAGCTTTAACACAAAACACATTAACTGCAAATTCAACATGGAGCTTTCCCAGTGTGAAATGCAGTGGAAAATGCTGGGCTGGGCTGTCATTATGACAGCCAAGTCATGTTCTTCATTCATATCTGACAGGAGGTTAATTAAAGTTTACCTTATCAACCATTAGTTAATCCAAATTGGTTTTATTAAGGAATCATTCACACTTGGGTCATGACTCATGTGCGATCATATGCAGGAACCCCAGTGGAGGTTCTTGGCAACTAGCTGCAGGAGTTAGCCCTATTGAAAGCAAAAGGAGGCTGATAGCTCCAGCAGGTAATCACAGCTGCTTGAATGTAATTGTTAATGGAGCGATTACCTTTGAATGATTGGTCCTGGATGCGGACAGTCTGCTTTTAACCCAAAACATTATTTTATACTTTTAAAAGGGGAAAATTGTAGAAATAAATTTGGAGCCTTCAAGGAGCAGTGTGTCCCTCCCAGTGTCTTAGTGTACCCAGGAAGGACAGGTGCAGCATCCAGCCATGTAGGCAACCTTTCAAAGTGTATGCTAGACTGCAGCTGAGCGGGTCTGAATGCTTTACCGAGTAGTACCCATGTTTAGGGCCCTGTGTGTTCAGGGATGAAGGCCTAGACTTGCTGCGGCCTTCACCCCCGTGTGGTCTCAACCTGTCATAGACTTTGACAGGCGGCCTGCAGCAGGGCCACTTACAAACAAAAGTAGAGGATCGAGATCCTGGACTGATGGCAACAGCATCTGCAGTGAGAAGTGGGAATGTGGCCTGTCCACGCCACACCTAAATGGGAGGCTTCCTACAAGGAGGTGGCATAGTCCCTGCACTTTTCCTGCTCCTCAGGAACCTTTTCCTGATGCTAAGAACTGTCCATACCAGATGGGGAACCTGACCCTACAAAAATTACTCTCATAAAGCATGTCAGATCCCACAGCCATGGTCTTAAATACACTCTGTCTGTCCCAAGTTGGCTGCCAAGGCCACATGGGGTACCAGCGTCCAATCAGACAGCTGTCTCCCTGTGACTGTGTTCCTCACATTGTCCCTTCAGTCCAGTTCCACCTACAGTGGGGCTTACAGGCTGCACCTGCCTACACATGTGCAAGGAGCCTTAAAGAGAAGTGACTTTTAGGTTGCTTTATGTCCCCATCATCTCTTCAGCCAGGGCTGCCGGGAGTTTCCCAATTCATTCTGCACATTTTGCATCATTTGCTGCTCTGAAACACACACATTTTTTTTTTTTTAACTTCAATGGAATTTCTAGTTTAGAAATTCAAATTTTCATAGGTTTTCAAAACGAGACTTGATGTTTTCTTATCTCTAGTGACCAAAAAGGCCTAATTGAATTGGAATTTGTGTGATATCCTAAGTCACTGACCTGAAACAGAAGAGAATGTTTCAAATTTATAGACTTCACTAGCTGCATGCTTTTTCTAGGTCAGCGATTCACTAAGCATGTGCAGCTGATGGGGCACGGTGGAAGGGAATCAGGTTCCCTTGTAGCTTATCATTACAACATGAAAATCAAAAAAACGTCCCTGCAGCATCTGTATTGGAATGTTGTAATGACCCTATATTGTTACTTTATTATACTGTATCTTCTAATGACTTGGTAATGTTTACTATTTGATACATTTGCATATTGCCAAAGATTAATAACTTGAGTGTAAATACGTTTATTACACCTCCTTGATGAAGCACATAAAGTCATGCAAGACTTTTTTTGGTCTTCAAACATCTCCAATATACTTGTTGTTACAAGTTCTCTGGTAACTTCGAGTAATTGTTTCAGGCTCAGTGGCCCTATAACAAAACAGCACACCCATAAAAGTAACACTTTGCATAAGAGAACTACTAGTGCAGATCACAAATATGTACATAAGTACGCATACTATACATGCAGAAAGATGTAATACATTTCTAGAAGCTTGTGCAGTCTGTTTGTCATGGTCAGCGGTCAGGCTCAGAGACCAGTAGCTAGATCAGTAGGGAGACTCCTACCAACCAGCTGGATAAGTACACAAGCAGATCCCCCTAGAGGATGACGTGGTCCCCTTGAGGTGTGGGGTGTAAGCACTAACTAGTATTCACCAGAGCTCCTGATGGTGGAGATGGGTTTTGCTGTGCATTAGTACCAGGTTGCGATCCTCAGGATCGCCCCACCAGGAATTGAGCAAACCAGGGTCCAGTAGCTGATATATAGCATATAGGGTTCAAGCAGAATCATAGTCAGTAAAAATCCAAAGTTCAGTAACAAGTGGTAGTAGAGAAAATGGCAGCTGCAGGTAAATAAAGGAGCAAGATATCGCCTAGAGAGAGCACAATAATCTGGCAAACAGGAAGTGTAGAGACATGACTTAAATCTGGAAATTCATTGGAGGAGCAAAGAGTTCAAGGTTCACCAGAAACAAGAGACAAGATAAGATTGTCCAAAGGTCAGGCACTCATAGATGTGAGTAAAATGTTTTATCCTTTCTGCTGGTATTTTATGGAATAAACGGGTTGCACTATGATCCCGTGTTTGGCGTTTTGTCTTTGAACTGGTGAGTCAGTAAAGGGGGACACAAAGGAGTTGGCCTCACTGCTATCTGTGCTTGGGACTCCAATAAAGTGTAAACAGAACCACTCTATGAATCTGGCGAGTTATAGCTTGAAAGGGGGCCTTGGTGTGGACATACAGAAGAGCATAGGTTTGATGCAGCAAGTCCTTGCATGCAGTGTGCAAGGGAGCATGTTCAATGGGAATTTAAATACACAGATTTTGGGACATTGATTACATTTTATGTTAATGCACCTTAATAGTGGTGATATTATACAACTAATTTAGTATAGATGTTTTTCACATATTTTGATATATGTTATATTGGTTTGTTAATGCACTTTAATAGTAGTGACACTATAGAGAGTTTATTGAAGTTTTCACCAGTATTGTTTTTAATCTGATGTTTGGGGATAATATTAACACCTAACACTCATCCATTTTTGTTTATTTGGTACATATTTGTTGTGCAATTTGCACAAAAAAAGTGGGAAGAGTCACAGGGGTGATTCATTAATTTTGTACTTTATAGAAGAATCTGCTACACAATATTTTTGCTCTTTTTTGTTATAGATTGTCCAAAGAATTCAGAGAGGAAGCTGTCCAGAGACTCAGGTGGCATCTCCGGACCCTGACACTGTATGGCAGCTGGTGGTATGTTTGGTCACAGATGACTTTCAACAGTTTTGATGATATTTAAAGAAAGGGAAAGATATTCATGTGTGCCAAAAATCTCCTACCCACAAAAACTGCAGTATTGTCCTGTATATATTATTACATGGAATGTATAGTCTTATAGGCTTATTTTAAACATACAGAATATAAAAAAAGAGATGTAAATGCACGTTATCAATATGTTAAGGGACAAGTTCACCTTGAAGTGCCCTCAACCCCCCTGAGTGCAGACATGACTGAGGGACCTGCAGAGTGCCGAGGCTCAGGTAAAATAAGGTATTAACCATAGAACTAGAAACCTCCCTTTTCCCACCTGAAATGACCAGACGACACATTACTTCTTTGGGGTTGAATGGCCATAGCAGCCTGTTTATTGCAAAACCAATAAAATACAGTATTAAAGAAAACAAACTTAATGCATATATTACAATCAATGCATAACCGTTAACACAGTCAGATTAATCCTGCCAGGTTTAAGATCTTTGAAGGCCGATATAATTCCAAAAAACGGTTGTATCTGCCACACCATAAAAGGCCCCCAATACACTGCCTCGGGGACTAATTAACCACCTACTTACTATCAGACACAACCTAATTATAAACCAGATGTTACCAACGTATTAATAGGAAGGGACACCCTTAGCATGGATGGGCCCAATTCTCTACCATTTTGAACCAGCACTGCCTTCAAAGACCCAATAGACCCCCTGCCAGCTGATAGGACAAAATTTAGGCAAAACCCTAAAAAAACAATTATACAGACTAAAGATAACTACAATTCCCCAACCCAACTCGTATCCCTTAGTACTGCAAAAGAAAAACATTAAGCTTCCCACCAGCCAAACAAAAATAAGAGAGGGAGGGTGGGAGAAAACTTTCTGATGACTGAGCTCTGACAAGCTTCCCCCTCCTCTCTACCCTTTACTGGACATACCCTTCACCCCCGGCCCCTCCAATCCAGTAACCTTGCTGCCTCTTTCAAAATATCACCCCACTAAACCTCAGCCTCTTCTGCACACCCCAGTCATGCTGGCCCTCCTCCTAGTTCCACTTAGATCCAGGCCATTACTGTCTGTCAGCAGGTTTAATATATTGCACCCTAGGAACACAGGAGGCCATGTATTTTATCTTTATTTCAGTTTGGGATGATGACACCTTCAGACCTGAGACCACATTAAAGTTCAAATCCCCACAGACATCTGTAGAAGGACAGTTTCTCTCCCCAGATGGTGGCATGGTGACATGGCCTGCTCTGTCCCAATACATGACTTTTAGAAGCAGGTTCTCTCAGAAGACGTGGATACAAGGAGAGCCCTGTACCTTTTTGGTACTTTGGGATGTATTTATATAATACCTATCGCCTGCCCTGGGAGGCCAAAAGGTGATAATGAGGTCTTCATAAATAGCATACCTTTAAAGGATACGTTCTTCTGGATGTGTCGGATTCAAACCTGTGACCAGCCACATCCCAGGCGGTAGCCCTGCTTACTAGGCTACCGTCCTCTCTGGACATTTCTCCCTGAACATTCCTCCCTGAAGCCTATTATTTCAACCTTAGTCTTGCCAAGCCTTGCTCATCACCCTTGATTCCCCACACCTGGTACTTCCCTATATAAGTCCAGCCCCTTGCACTCCAGCTTGGTGATTATTGAGCTCCTGGGCCTTGATCAAGCTACTCCTGACCTGCTGCTCTTATCTACTACCACAAATCCAATGCTGACCAGGAATTGACTACCGATTACTCTTCTGCTTTGTCCCTACCTACTGAACTGCTACCTCTGTTGCCGATCCGGATTGTCTGACCACGCTTACTGCTGCCCGCCCGACCTTTGGCTCGTCTGACTTCTCTCTGGTTATCCCTTGTCTGCTCCTCTGCCTTCGGACCGAACCTGCACTCTGCCTGGCAGGGTGATCCTGAGGACCGCGTCCTGGTGTTAGCTTGCAGCGCAATCTATCCCCACCATCAGGGGCTCTAGTGAAAACCAGCTAGCACTTACTTTCCGCACCTCAGGTGAACCCGTGTCCTCATCAGAGTACTACGCAGTGTCCATCCGGTATCCAGCACCTACTAACTGCCTGCGGTCTTTGCCACTGGGCTCCACTCCTACCTCCGGCCAGCAGTCCTCTAACTCAGGTGAGCCTGTAGGATTGTTACAGGATGATTACCCTATTGCCTTATTGAGTGACCTATGATTAGGTTATCAGTACTTCAGAGTTTAGCTGAGGCGCTATGGTGGGTTCATCTTGGATACAGCCATTGAATTCTTTAACTGCCTCTGCTATACTGGGTCCCGACGCCTGCCTCAGGGAGATATGTGTGCCTTGCCTTTGACTTCATGGGAATATTGGTCTTTCTGGTCTCTCTGGCCCTGAGGAAGTCTTAGTGTGAAACACGTCAGCTTGCTGGGGACCTCTAGACTGCGCTTGAACAGAGACCACTGTTACGAATTGGTATAGATGTATCAGCGCTTCCACAGGGAGCATATATCTACTTATGTTTTTATTATGTGTCTGTAATGTTAGTTTTATATTTTTGATCTAATAAATGTCTTTTTTACGAAATATTGTGTTTTAATTGTGATCCTCCCTTCCACACTTGCCTTTCCAAAAGCCCCACCTTTTTTCTTTTCTGTATATTTTTATAAAAAATTGATTTATATATTTCTTTTTACTAGTAATGGCGGCAATCAGTGATTTTTAGCGGGTCTGCGACAGTGCAGCAGACAAATCGGACACCTGACTGACACTTTTTGGGGACCAGTTACATTATTACAGTGATCAGTGCTAAAAAAAAAATGCAAAGTCACTGTACTAATGACACTGGCAGGAAAGGGATTAACATCAGGGGCGATCAAAGGGTTAAGTGTGCTCCTAGGGAGTGCTTTCTAATAGTGTGGGGGAGGTACTTTGACTGGAGGAAGACAGAGATCCGTGTTTCTGCTTAGCAGAAACACAAGATCTTCATTTTCCCTTCTCACAGAATGGCGGTCTGCCTTGTTTACATAGTCAAGAAAAAGACAGGCGCCACTGTAGTTAGCCAGAAAAGTTTATTGCACAATATACATAATAACTTACACATAGGTAAGCTCCAGTCCGTATGGCAGCGTCTCCAGCGCACGATCCGGCCGTCCACCGGCCCGGAGGTGACGTCACAGGAAGCTGGTCGAAGAACTTGGTTACACCGGAAGCCGCAAGTGGAACGCAGGCTCCCGGAAATGACGCAACGCGTTTCGGAGCATGCGCACTCGGCTCCTTCCTCAAGCGCTTGAGGAAGGAGCCGAGTGCGCATGCTCCGAAACGCGTTGCGTCATTTCCGGGAGCCTGCGTTCCACTTGCGGCTTCCGGTGTAACCAAGTTCTTCGACCAGCTTCCTGTGACGTCACCTCCGGGCCGGTGGACGGCCGGATCGTGCGCTGGAGACGCTGCCATACGGACTGGAGCTTACCTATGTGTAAGTTATTATGTATATTGTGCAATAAACTTTTCTGGCTAACTACAGTGGCGCCTGTCTTTTTCTTCACTTCTGCCAGCGGATTCTTCGGAGTTTTCCTGTCAGTGCTGCCTCGTATCCAGCCATTTGGGACAGTCCCGAAACAAGAATCTGGAGCATCCCCCGCACCCCTTCTACAGTGGTGGACTCCTTTCTTTCTTGCCTGGTCAGAAGCGCCCAACAAACATTTTTTCTGAACATTGTTTACATAGTCAGACTGCCGCTCTGCCTCTTCTGAGAATGATTGACGGGTTCCGGAGGACATCAATCCATGTCCAATCACAGCGGGAGTGGGTTGCCGGTGGTGCGTGCACACCCCAGACCCACTACACTAAATCCCGTACAGGTACGTGATTGGAACTTCCACTTATTTGTCCCCCCCCCCTCCAGTGCCACAATTAGGCACCTTTCGGAGGGAGCGGGTACCTGTTTTTGATAGGTACTCTGTCCCTTCTTCCGTTGGACCTCGCCGTGGCGAGATATGTCAGAAGTTCGGCCCCCTCCTCCTCCTTTCTCTGCTTCTAGGCCAGTAAGAAAGTGCAGCGTGCTTCGCACATACACCGGGTTCCCTAACCGGAAATGGTGGCGGCAGCATCCTACAGCAGATGGAAACATCGGCTGTGGTGCCGACATTGCTGGACTCCAGAACGGGTAGGGGTCCTATTATTAAAAGTTAGCAGCTACAGTATGTATAGCTGCTGATTTTTAATTTTTGGAGGGGAGGGGAGGGGAAGGGGTGGAACACTGCTTTACGGGGTTAAACCCTCCTATCCTTTACAACCAAGGAAGTGGCTTCTGTTTAAACTGCAACAGCCATGGTGCTGCACATGTGATCAGTTACGACACCAGCCATTTGATGGTATAACATTTTGGTCGAAGACACAAGCAAATGTGACAGTGAGCAATCCCGGCATTCCAGGAATGTAACTGTTTAAAGAAACTGTTAAATCAATGAGTTTAGTTCCTCTTTGTGATTTGTTGCTCTTCAGGGGCTCTGGGCTTCAGCAAAATGGCAGCCTCCTGCAAGAAGCAAGTTGTTATGGGTAAAGTTCTGCATTAAGTTGATAACAGAATCTCTTTATGGAGAGAAACTTTGAACATTTTCCATGGGAAGTATAATTACCAATGACTACTTGTATCTGATGTCTACAAATCCGAACATGTTCATCGACACTGGGAAAGAAAAAAGAAAATCATTGCTCAGTTTCCATAGATTGCATTAAGGAGAGTGCGTGCAATGCCTCCCGTTGGACGGGAATGGGCTGGTTGGGTGTAAATACAGGGTAGTAAGGATGGAAAAATGAATGGACAGGAAAGTAATTGGTTTATTCAGTGCACTGCAGGGACTTGTAGATATGGCGGAATGAAGTGCCTACTCTGACAGCCTATTACATCAAATGTATAATTAAGGAATCCATTAAATGAGGCCGGGTAAATACTGAGATGTCCTTCACAACTTAACAGGCACACAACCGAATGTTCACAAGCAGAAAAGTTTAAATAATCAGCTTGACAAATTCCAAACTTTTTCTGCAAAGATTATACCTGTCAGACAAAAAAGGCATTTTCATTATCTGCCGTCACCCCGCGCCCAAGATATGTAAGGGGTTAAAGATCCCTGTGAAGGAGGAAGTCCCAAATGAATTATTTAAATTAGTATATAAAGAGATGACACAGGTCAAGTGGTGATCAGGTTTTGAAGGGCTTGTACTTGGGGGGGGGGGGGGGCAATAAAAATGTTCGCCTGAAGCAGGACTAATCCAATCGATTTAGAGTTTAAAAAAAACAGTTACATTCCCAGCTTGCCAGGAATGCCAACTGTCACATTTGCTTGTGCCCTCAACCAAACTGTCTAGCCATCCAATAGCTGTTGTCAGTATTGATGGGGTGTATACTAACTAGCACATTATGACATTAACCAGCAGGGGTCTTTTTTTTACAACAGAGTTTACTACTGTTTTAAAACAGGCGCTAAGGAGGAGAATTGCTCTTCAGAGGGCACTGCAAGTGTAAATGAACCCTTAAAGTATTCTTTTATCCCACAAACATATTGTACATAAATGCCTAGGATAATATCTGAATACATTGAAAAAGGTCAAGAAACACTTCCCATGAGATCAGTGGCGGCCCGTCCATTGGGGGCTCAGGGGCGCCACCCCCCCATCCATGTGTCCGGCCCCTAATCTACATGCAGGGCGCCGGACGCATGGATTCAAACAGGGGATTTTTTTTTTAAGCATGTGATTAGAGCCAGAGGCTCCAATAGGCTTCAAAAAAGGGTGGGCTCGGGGTGCAGAGCACTGCGCCCTGAGCCCACCCAGTTGTATGACAAAAGCGAATGAATATTCACTATTATCACACTGATTCTCCTCCCAGCCAATCAGGAAGCGGTCGTGAGACCCCTTTCCTGATTGACTGAAAATAGAAGCCATTTTATTGGCCATTGGCCAGGAAGAGGTAGGAGACGTACGGCCGGAGGAGAATCACAGCTGCTCAGGGAAGGAGCAGGTAAGGATGCTGGCTGTCCAACTGGGCAGCCATGTGTCCTGGGAGTATGTGGTAGATTTGATTGCAGGCCCGCCGGGGGGGGGGGGGGGTGTTGAGGTGTTAGTTTTGCCACCCCCCCAAATTTTCATCCACCAGCCGCCACTCCATGAGATCCTGTCATAGCTGTATCCTCCTGCTCACTCTGCTCCGCTTCCCTGAACTTCCTTTTGGACAACAACAAACACCCAGAGCGTTACAGCAAGTCACATGAACCCCTCCTCCCAACCAGTGCTGGGACAAGGTCGCTTAGAGCCCAGGGCGAACATGCCAAACTGAGCCCCCCCCTCCAAGACGTATCAGCATTATGTGTCAGCAAAAATCACCCCACAAAAACACTAATCTGCAAGCTTACCACCTAAGCATAAATCCCCCCCTTTTATCCCAGTACAAATCTGTCACCTTGCTAAAATCCTCCCTTTCAGCACAAACCTTTGCCCCCATTCCCCAAATAACCCCCCCCCCCCCTGGAAAAAAAAAATCATTCCTCCTCCCATACATCCTCTCCCCCAAAAATTTCCCCTCCTGGTACACATATTCCCCCCTCTTAAAATCCCCTCTCCCAACATAAATCCCCCCCCAAAACCCCCTTCTAGCACAAATCTTCTCCCCCCCATCCACCCTCCCAACACAAATTTCTCTAAATCACCACTCTTAGCACTCCCCCCCATGTTTCCCCAACTAGAACAATACTTACCCCCTGCTGTCCCCCAATTCCCCCCTTCCAACACAAATCCCCCAATCTCCTTGGGGCACCCCCCCACCTGATACCACAGTGCCCAGGGCAGCCGCCTCTTCTGCCCACCCCTTGTCCCGGCCCCAACAATCTCAGGCTGCCTGTGAATGTCTGCGGGGGTATTATCTTCACACCGACCTGTAGTGGGCATGGCAGGGTAGCTCCAGAGGGGCCCTGCAAGCCAAGGTGCCATACTTAGGGCCCATTTACACCATTTGCGTTGGGATCCACCAGGCAGAAATTCCCAATGGGATCCCAATACAAAGACAGGGCAATTTGCCTTGTTTCCTATGGTATCAGCTTACACTGCAATGCAGTACTTTTTTTTTATGTGGCACAGCCCGCTGCAGTGGAAACCAACGCCTTCCAGCACAGCTGTGTGAATAGAACTTAAAGTGTTACTAAACCCAGGAGCCTGCATTCATTATAGCTCGTCTCCGACAGTACACAGAGCATGGAAATGCAATTATTTTAGTAAATATAAACTCCTAAATGTGAATAATTGGTCAAACGGCCAATATACAGCGCTTGCTTAATATTAAATGTATTCGAAATGCTCCAGTGATTATTAAAGTGCAATAGTGTTAAATAGGTTACCACAAGTGATAATAAATGTATGATACTTAATTAAACAAAATCAATACTGCGAGTAAAACGTGCATATAGCTTAAAAAATAATAAGTAATAAAAAAGTGATTAGTGGTAAAAACAGTGGTAGTGTCCTTTCAAACAATATCCAAAGTTCATATAAAGTGCTTCTGTTCAAACTTGATAAATACAACTCGGATGTTCTTGTCCCAAATAGATAATAAGGTTGGGTCACTTACCAAAGGGTGTAGGTACTGAGTGCCTTATGGCACCAGGACCAATCAGGCTTAATAAGCCCCTGGGCTCAACGGATCTCCTCAAGGTATCCCCTGGGATGACAACAGTCCCTCAGGCTTCCATTTATTCGATCCGGTTTAGTACATGGGAAAAAGAAGAATGCTCCAGTGCAATATGAAAATGGTTTTATTTACCCAAATAGGGTTAGCAGCATTAAAAAATTTCCAGCCGTTTGAATTGGTGGTCAGCGGTGCGGTGCGGGCTGCAAGTCCTCTCGGTGTAGCTTTCGGCTTCCGGCTTGCGATCCAACCAAACGCAACGTACCCTCGCTATGCGTTCCAAGCCAACACGTTTCGTCACTTCCGGTGATGTCTTCAGAGCTCAGAAGAGCTCTGAAGACATCACCGGAAGTGACGAAACGCATTGGCTTGGAACGCATAGCGAGGGTACATTGCGTTGGTTGGATCGCAAGCCGGAAGCTACTCCGAGAGGACTTGCAGCCCGCACCGCACCGCTGACCACCAATTCAAACGGCTAGAAATGTACAGACTCATTTCACTGTTGTGGGTTTAGTAACACTTTAAGGAAATGTCACCTGTGATATATTTTAATGAATTTCTAACAAAAAAAAAAAAGGGCTGGGCGCTCTAAGAATCGGCATCTAAACTCAAGAACAAAGCTGACTGTAATATATTGTAGCTTACCAGTCCTTAGATGTGATGGCTGCATTAATTTTCCTTTTTTTTTTTTTAGACCGTTTTGGTATGTTTTCTTCGGGACTTCTGTCCCATGTTGCCGCAGCAAGGTGCATCACTTTTGCTGGTTTATTGTGCCCTTCTCTTTCCACCCTGTTGTCTTCTGGGACCTGTGTGAAACCCACATCCAATTTGCATCAGTGTGAACCCAGCTTTAATCAGTGAGGTCTATCTAAGCAGGTGAGAGGACACCCATAGGTGGGGTGAAGGGCACTGTGATGGATAAGTCAAGACATCTAAGGTCTTCCTGAATGATGAGGGGCATGTCCTTCTTCTCCTCTTGTGTTGACACTACTTGGCGTCTGGTTGCTAGGCGATTTGATATTTAATGAGCGGGTTCTGACGTATCTCCAACCCCGCTGACGAAGTCCCGTCCACGGACGTAACGCATATGGGGGGAGGAGTTTTGACGTCATCCGCGGTTGCCACGCTGATCTGTTTGTACTATTCTGCCTGCATTTTGCACTGAGACAGTGCTTCACTTGTGAGTATATGAGCGTTTATGTTAATAAATTGTGTGTTATGCACCGGAGAGCACTAGATCCTTTTTCTTCATTTACATGCTAATCCGACATTTGTGGAGGTTAAGACTGGGATCACTCTCTGGGATTGGATCGGTCCTTGGATGATTATACATGCTTTGTGACCCCTAGTGGTCGAGTTGTGGAGGTGAGAGGCAGTGTTTGCCTTGGTGGATGGGCTGTTTCCTCACGGATCCTATGCATGGAGTTTGTTTTCATCTCTTTCCACACGAGGCTTCCTTCCCTCCCTTAACCAGTTATACTGCATCAGTTATGGACTACTGTTTATGATATTACACACCTTTATGGACTATATTTTGGATGTCTTTTTTACATGCTATTTATTTCATTATGAGCTGCACTTTATTTTTATGACAAGACATCTATGGTATATGAGATTCACAGAAATTAGAAATTCCTTGTTTGATGGACTTTAATGAAGAAATTACTTATTTTGATTGATATACTGTATATATCTTTTATATTTTTTGATTTATTGTTTTTTGATGAGATTCATTGATGTTCACATGTAATATTTATGCACTTAGTAGTTCTTACATATGTATTGAAGGATAGCGCTGAACTTTTTAGAATATAATTACCCAATTTGCATTTGCACAGGTGGATGGATGCATTTTTGTGCTAGCTACTTTCTGCTGTAGTTAGGGTTTGTACATCTAGGGACACAGAGTATTTACCCCAGACACACATAATTATTTTTATATTAGTAAGGTGGTGTGAATATATTTTGTGAGAAGCACGGAAGGTTTTACACATATATCTTTTTTTTTTTCCCTGAAGGTTTTACACACATATACTGTATATACAGTATATATATACTTAGCTGAGAAAGCGCTTCCTCCCTTGCTCCCACAAAGACTCCTGGGATGCATGACATCGTTTTGGCCTAGGCCAGAAACCAGGAAGCAACTAAAGAAGTGTAAAAAAAAAAAAAAAAAGTTTAAAACAAGTAAATAAAATATACTCTCCTATCCATTTACTAATGCCCGCAGCTAAGGAAAATAGGTAAATAAAAATGTAAAATAAAATAGTTAATGTTGAATTAGAGAGTGTAGTTCCTCTTTAGTCACTTGCGGACTGCATAACATACATTAACTGCAGCAGGTCTACTCTATTGCGCAAAATCACGTACCTGTACGTCATTTGGTGCACTAGCCTCTAGGGGGCACGTCCCCGTAGACCTGATCGCAAGCTAATTGGACAGAGGGGGAGCCAATCAGCGGGCCTGGAGGACCTGATGTCCACTGGCTGCCCATGATCATTCCCGAGAGAGGCAGAACGCCGGTCTGCCTATGTAAACGGCAGATCGTCGTTCTGTCATGGGAGAATATAGAGATCTTGTGTTCGCTTTGCGCATGCGCAGTAGGGAACCAGGGTAAGGGTTCCCTTACCCTGAATGGCGGCAGCAGTACCCGAGAGCCGATACAAAAATCCCTGGAAAGGTAAGTTCTAATACTTAAAGTCAGCAGCTACAGTGTTTGTAGCTGCTGACTTTTAATTTTTTCATGAGGGGTGGAACTTCTCTTTAAGTGCCTGATTTGTCCTCTACAATCTCGCAGTCCCACTAAAAATCGCTAAATGCCACCATTACTAGTAATAAAAAAAAATGCCATGAAAATATCCTATAATTTGTAGACGCTGTAACTTTTGCGCAAACCAATCCATATATGCTTATTGGCATTTTTTTTAGCAAAAATATTTGGCCTAAATTGATGAGCAAATTTATTTTTTTTTATTTTTTTATTGGGTATGTAATTATTATAGCAGCAATTAAATTTTTTTTTTTTTTTTATTGTTGGTCTTTTTTTGATTATAGCGCAAAAAATAAAGACCGCGGAGGTGATCAAATACCACCAAAAGAAAGCTCTATTTGTGGGGAAAAAAAGGACATACATAACGACATACAAAAAAAAAAAACTAATTTTTTTTTAGTACAGCGTCGCATTACCGCGTCATTGTCAGTTCAAATAACGCAGTGCCGTCTCGCAAAAAATGGCCTGGTCATTAAGGGGGTAAAACCTTCCGGGGCTGAAGTGTCTAAAGAGGATGCTTTAGACTTTGCTGCTAAAATCATTCCCCTCCCCCGGAGCTTCCGGGTAAACCAGCACAATAATGATTCCAGATGAATAATCAGATACTTATATGAGCATGACCGGTCCTCGTCCTGTATTGACAGGTTCACGGAATGACAACAGATGTTACCTTTTTAAGCCCCTTCCCCATCCTTCCCTCAGGTCTCCAAGATAAAAGAACGGATTTTTATGAAAACTCAGAGTTCCTGTATGGGTAGTGCAGGTTTTTTTGTCGGGGGGTAAATGTGATTATAGTTTTGCTGATTTAAAAGTAGTTCAAGAGCTTAAATCAATTCATTTTGACACGCTGATGTTTGGAAGGAGAGAGAGCGCCGGGATGATGTGTTTTGGGTCCGATCCATCCTGACAGGAGGACATGAAGACCTTGAAACACACTGACACGATAACAGTATTGTGTGTGAAGGGGTTCTCTTCTTCCCGGATCACCTTGTGCTCTCCTGATGGCCGCTTATTTGGAGGGTGGGAAAAATCTTCAGTTATTTTTCTTAAAATTTGATATTATCAATTATTGTTCACAATGTGTTTTTTTTTTTAAATTCAAACACAAAAAATGTGCCCCTCCCTTCAAGCTTAACTTGACCCCAAAAATGTAAAGGGGGTATCTAGCGGGAAATTGGGTGGAGAGTAATTATCTATTAAGGAAAAATACCGGCACAATCCCCTGAGGATAAATGGCAAAAGTAAACCAAATCTTACAGGTGAACCCTGTGGATGAGGCGGATGGGGATTATAATGTGACCAAGAATATCAATTGGATAAAATACAAATTATAAAAATATAAATGTTATTAAAATAAAAACATCATACAAGAATACAGTATTTAGAAGGTGTATTGCATAACATGCGATTGATCGATGCGTTTCACCCATACTTTGGGCTTCCTCAAGATCTAGATGTGTTGCAGGCTTTCTCAAAGTATATATATATATATATATATATATACAGTATATATATATACACCCTCAATAGAAACACCAAACTAGAATTCAATGTCTATGCCATAGAGTCTATATTGATATTGTCAAAAATGTGCAGAGTGTATGTGCAGGGAGAAGGAGCTCACGGGCCCCCAAATGAAAATAAATACCAATAGACCATAAGTGCAAGACACACAAGGTTCAAAAAACACATAGCTACCAAGAATCATCTATGGTTAGGGATACATGTCAAATAGAAGGAATATGTTCATATAGTCATATATGAACATTTGGTATTTATTTTAATTTGGGGGACTCTATTTTATGCTATTATTTTATGTTCTATTCTAGTCTATTCTTTTCTATTCTATTCCTTTATTTTCTATTCTATTTTGTGCACTTTGGAAATTCAAATTCGATTTAAAAATTATTCGAAATTATTCGAAAACTATGAGAATTTGATTTGTTATTTCGGATTCATTTAAATTCGTTGCTATTGTAATTTGGATACATTCAAATTTCTGAATAACGAAAAATTCCGCCAAATTTCACTTTGTAACGAAACAAACCGCATATGTCTATAAGTAGCACAATTTCAAAGTAGTATCAATGTGAACCAGGGCTAAGGTAGGAGGTGATAGCTAATAAACTGGAAGTCATTCAGTAATCCCATTGGAGTATTGCACTTTGGAGGAGCCGCAGTAGGGTTCAGAGCTCTTTGCGTTGTTCCTTTCTTGGCCATTTTGCTTGGAACAGTAGGGGAGAGAGCTCTACGTTTCAAAAAGTTCACCTCCAAAACTAAAGAATCACGAGGTAGGGGACAATCTGCAAGAAGGACTTTGTCTGGTCCTCGATTTTAAGCTAAAGTGGCCACTTCTTGTATGGTAGCAATGGCAGTCATGAATGGTGGTAGGCCAGTGTGCTGTGTGATAGAAACCTGATCCGATGTCACTACTGTGGACCATGCCTTTTATCAACAGCAAACACCCTTAGATTTGTGATTCTCATCAGACAGCTTTGGAGACCACTAATAAGGTACTTATTTCTGTGGTAGGGGGGTCACTTGATAACCATTCAAGTGTTCAATCAATGAAAGTGCTTTGCTAATACATTTTCCAAATGACATAAGAAGCCACAAAAAAATGTATTCCACCAGGATCCACCAAAATCTTCAGTATCATTTCTGGATGGAATTAGTCTCTATGTTTAATGTTTTTGATGTTTTAGCCAGATTATTTATTAGAAAGAAAAATTATTTTTCCACATTCTTCCTAATGGTTAGCCAACATTTTGAAGTAATTAATATCCATCCATATTATGAGAGAGACACAATGAAAGAATTTTGAGGAAGGGGACAATCTGCAAGAAGAACTTTGTCTAGTCCTTGATTTTAAGCTAAAGTGGACACTTCTTGTGGGGAGGCAATGGCAGTCACGAATGGTAGGCCAAAGTGCTGTGTGATAGGTCCCGGATCCGATGTCACCACTATGGACCATGCCTTTTATCAACAGCGAACAGCCACAGATTTTGGACTCTCTTTAGCTTTGAAGGCCACCAATAAGGCATATATCCCTGTAGTAGGGGGTCTACTGATAAGCATTCAAGTGTTCGATCAATGAAAGTGTCTTAAGGCCCGTACACACAAGTCCAAATTCGGCCGGGAATTTTCGTCCGACGACCGATCTGCCGATTTTCGGCTTGCTAGTATGATGCTTCCGACAACCGACTCCGACTTTTCGGCCAAAAAAAATCTTGTGTGCAGGCTATAAAATTTTTGTCCTCCGTCAAAACACGGTCGATTTTCGTGCAGTCAGTACAGATTTCGACAGGGAAAAATCTAATGAGCAAGACTGGGCATGCTCAGAGAAGAAAGAACACAAAGAAAGCAAACCAACACATGACATCACTTCTGAAGTAGAATTTTGTCATGCGGGAAAATTTGTGTGCAGTCTAGGCATATTCCAACCAACAAAACACCACTCTGGACAAAAGATGGACGACCGGTCGGCGGAAATTTGTTGCGTGTGTACGAGGCTTTACTGACCAGTATTCCAAATGACATAAGAAGCCACAGAAAAATTTATTCCACCGGGATCCACCAAAATCTTTAGTATCATTTTTGGATGGAATTAGCCTCTATGTTCAATGTTTTTGATGATTTAGCCAGATTATTTTATTAGAAAAAAAAAAAAATGTCTCCACATTCTTCTTAATGGTTATCCAACACTTGAAAGCAATTAATAATTTTAAATGCCATCTTCTGCATCCATCTAATGAGAGAGACACAAGAGAACAAGACTCCTACAGAGTCGATTGCTGTATGCACACACGATTCATGAATGATACAAATAAGCTGCAATATGAGCCCGGGATCTTGCCCTATCAGTAACCTTAGCCAACCCCCCTTAGTGCCTAGCTCGTGCCATCAATCATAATGTGAAAGCTGCTTCTAAAGAGGAGAAAGTGCGATCTATTATGTCTTTTGTTTATATATTTAGTGCGATGCCTTTTGGGAACCATGTCGGAAGTAGCCAGTTGATTTACAACTTGACATGCGGAGCAATCTTTAGGATAATGAGGAGCTGACGATTTGCCTTTGCCGCCTGCATTTTAATAAACTTCACTGGACAGAAATGTTTCCAGGTAGCAGAAGAAAGGAAAAGACAGCCCACTTGGCCTGTGATCTTGTACTCCGTCCTAGCTGAAATATACAATTTGGTAAAGTTAAAGTCCAATAATGGGGTAAACCTTTATTTTCTAAACCAGCCCCCAGATCTGAAAATAAAAACAGCCTCAAATTCAATGCTCATATTTACTAGCGCAAATATTGCACTTTTTTCTCATATTTAATGCAGAGTTGTCCCCCCAAGGTCCCTTTTCTTAGCCATAAGTGGTCCTCAGTCTTCTAGGTTGAATGGAGGCAAATGAGGTATGGGTGTTGCAGTTGGCATTAAAATTTATATAAACTCAATAACTGTCATAGGGTGACAGCGATTTCTTATTGTACTGTATCAGTAAAGGAGCAGTGTTGTGACTGTAGGACAGGAAGTGAATCAGAACTACAAATCACCTCCCCCTCCCCTCCTCTCTAGCTACAGAATGCCTACCCCCTATGTTATAGAGAAGAGGGGAGGGGGGGTTGTAGAGGTGTTCTGAGAAAGCTGAGAACAATATAACTGATAACAATGATCAGTTATCAGATCGCTGGATTCCTAGCAGGTCCAAACAGGTACTGTGCAACAAAGTGCTTTTGTTTGGTATATTTTTTTTGAACCAAAAAAAAAAAAAAAGGTAATTGTTTGCATAATTACAGTCTTTGTAAAGGTCTCTATCTCACATACACATATACTATGAATATCTCTCAGCTGTCCCTGATTTCGAGAGACTGTCACTGGTTTGGAACAAAGTCGCTCTGTCCATCCTCCCTCCTCATTTGTCCCTCTTTTTGATCTGATTTATATAGTTGTATATAAAATGCACTATTTATCTTTCAAAAATAAAGTTTCCCAGTGATAAACATTTCATCCACTTTCTAAATTGTTGCATTTGTGTATTTCAAAAGACAGTATAAAGGAATAGTGGTGTTAAAAAAAAAAGCACATCTGGGTTCAATCAATAATTGTTTTTGTATAATTCTCCTTTAGGGGGTGTGGCAGGGAGTGTGCACTATGCCTACATCATTTTTCTATTAGATATCTGTAAGAAGAGGTTTGCTGTTCAGAGTTGTGTTTCTGTTCAATCCCGCCAGGACTTGGCAAATGCGCATGCGCGAATGTGCGCGCACGCAAACACACAACGTGACAGATGCTGGCGCCAAATGAACTATTTAAACCCAGCCCTTGCTCAGCACCAGTGCTGCTTTGTCTTCAGCCTTGTTGACCTGAACCTGCTAACCTGTATCCTGTTTACCAGTACCAGACCCGGCTTGTCCTGACTATCCTCTGCTATCCGCCTGCACAATCTCAGCTTGCCCCTTGACCTCCGCTCAAGTCTGCTCCCTCTGCCTCCTGTATGACCGTTTGGCTTCTGACCCGGCTTGTCTCACTACGCTCCTGCCACCAGCACTAGCTGCCTGCATACCTGCTTGGACCTACCCGGCTATCCCTGCCTGTGGACATCAGCCTGCTTCCAGCTACATCAGGCACTTGTGCTACTCTACACTCGGCGCCTCCTGTCTGCACTATCAGGGGTTCCGAGTCAGAGGCGTAAGAGAGGCCTTCCTCACCGTTCAGGCTCACCTCCAGGTACGTGATAGTACAAAGCAGCCAGATGTCAGAGCCTGAACGAGGAACCTCTCAAATGGACGAATTATGCCATCACCTGGCGGCACTTACACAGTCTGTCAAGAACCTGCAAGAGGGCTATAACCGACTTGAGGAACGTGTCCAGTCGTTAACCTTGTCATCTCCTGCAGCTCCTGCATCTCCGGCTCCTGGAGGATCTTCTGCCTCACCGGCTGTAATGTTTTTGCCACCAGAACCCTGGGTACCAACCCCGGTAAGGTTTTCAGGCGATCGCAGCAAATTTAGATCCTTCCATAACGCCTGTGAGCTGTACTTTGCCCTACAGCCCCGTACCTTCTCCCTGGAGGCTACCAAAGTAGGCTATGTTATTTCTCTTCTGCAAGGAGAACCCCAGTCCTGGGCCCACCGTCTACTTGAACATAAGGATCCTTGCCTGTCAAATCTGAACTTATTTTTCGGAGCCATGGCTGAGTTGTATGAGGACCATCAAAAGACCAATACTGCCGAAGCGGCCCTTCATACCCTTCAGCAAGGCCGCAGAATGGCAGAAGATTATGCGTCAGACTTCAGATGCTGGAGTGCTGACACTGATTGGAATGACGCCGCCCTCCGCTATCAATTCCGGTTGGGACTTTTCGACCCTCTAAAGGACGAATTGGCCCGTGTGGGGGTGCCAGGTTCTCTGGAAGCTTTAATTAATCTGGCTATCCAGATCGATCGGCGCCTAAGAGAACGCCATTCAGAAAGGGCTGGTGAGCAACTTCGACCCATGTGGATGATGCCGCGAGTCTTCCGCCCTTCAGGGCCTACACCCTCAGTCTCTGCCACACCTGCTGCTGACACTTCAGAACCAATGCAGCTCGGCATGCTTCGGCCTTCTCTCTCTCCAGAAGAACTCCAACGCCGTCGGGTGAACGATCTATGTCTGTACTGCGGAGAGAGTGGACACTATGTGAGATCCTGCCCCGCCAAGAGCCGTAAGTGCTTAACTCTTTCTTCTATCAACCAGGAATCAAGTTCCTGCAACTCTTCTCACCTGACTGTCCTTGTCTCCTTACAGCTTCCAGAAGGGGCTATCCGGGTCCCCGCCATTATTGACCCTGGAGCCTGTAGCTGCTTCATCGACCAAGAATTTGCTAACCAATTCAAGGTCCCTTTAAAACTGAAAATCTAATGGAATGGCAATCCATTTGGCAGATGGGTCATGTATAAAATCCGGGCCTGTCACTCAAGAGACTCTTCCCTTACCTGCCACCATATCTGGCAACCACAAGGAACTATTACGCCTGGATGTTATCACTTCTCCCTTATTCCCTATCATTTTGGGAATGCCATGGCTACAGGCGCACAACCCCTGTATCAACTGGAAAACAGGAGAAATCGAGTTCCTATCCCCTTACTGTCGACAGCTTTGCTTCTTCCAACAACCTCCTCAACCATCTTCACTGCTATGCATGGAGTCTGAGGATGAAGCTCGTTCCTCTGTTCCTGTGGTCTACGATGACTTTTTGGATGTCTTCAGTAAGAAAGGAGCAGAGACTCTTCCTCCCCACAGACCATACGATTGTCCAATCGAGCTCCTCCCTGGAGCCGAAATACCCTTTGGACGAATTTTTCCCCTCACAGAGCTTGAACTCACAGCTTTAAAGGAGTACGTCGATGACAGCCTAAGGAAAGGTTTTATTCGCCCTTCCACGTCCCCAGCAGGAGCAGGGATTTTCTTCTTGGAGAAGAAAGACCACTCTCTCCGACCCTGTGTGGATTATCGGGACTTAAATAAGATCACAATCAAAAACCGTTACCCCTTACCCCTGGTACCAGAACTATTCCAGAGACTTCGTTCTGCTACCGTGTTTACCAAGCTGGATCTACGCGGGGCATATAATTTGGTACGAATCCAGGAAGGTGACGAGTGGAAGACTGCATTCCGCACTCGTTTTGGGCACTTCAAGTACCCTGTAATGCCCCGGCCACCTTCCAGTATTTCATAAATGACATTTTCCGAGACTTTCTGGACTTATTTGTCATTGTATATCTTGACAATATCCTGATCTTTTCTGTTACCTTGGAGGCATGTAAAGAGTGTTTTTAGCCCAACTCAGGCAACATGGCTTATATCAAAACCCGAAAAATGTGAATTTAGCCGACAGGACATTCAATTCTTGGGTCTGGTTCTTTCTACAGAAGGCATCAAGATGGATCCGCAAAAAGTGTCTGCCATTTTAGACTGGCCGGCCCCCACAGACAAAAAAGGGGTACAACGGTTTGTGGGGTTTGCAAACTTTTACAGGAAATTCATCAAGAACTTTTCTGCAATTATTGCTCCTATCACCCAGTTGACCAGACAGGGTATTCAGTTTCAGTGGACTCCTGAGGCGCAAATCGCTTTTGAAACCCTGAAGACCCTGTTTACCTCTGCACCTGTGCTCCGACATCCTGACCCCACTCTACCTTATGTCCTGGAAGTGGACGCTTCCGAGTCAGCAGTTGGAGCAGTGTTATCTCAACGCCAAGGCCCTGTTGCATCCCGTTGCCTTTTTGTCACGCAAACTGTCTCCTGCAGAAAGGAGTTACGACTTGGGTGATCGTGAACTCTTGGCAATTAAAGCAGCTCTAGAAGAATGGAGGTATCTTCTAGAAGGAGCAGCTCATCCAATCCTGGTATACACAGACCATAAAAATCTGGAATACCTGCGAAACGTTTAAGACCACGTCAGGCCAGGTGGGCTCTTTTTTTCTCAAGATTTTCTTTTCACGTCACCTATAGGCCGGGATCAAAGAACACTAAACCTGATGCGCTCTCCCGCATGTTCTGTGAGGCAGAAGAATCTGTGATCCCAGATACAATCCTGTCTTCAGGGAACTTCCTGTTGCTTCAAGAAGACTTGCTATTCCAAATCAAACAGGCATCTAGAGGAATGCCACCTCTTCCCGGAGTTACTCTACAAATCAAGGATGGACTTTTGTGGCACAACAATAAGATCTTCATCCCCGAAAGATTCCGGGTCGATATTCTGGGCCTCTGCCACGATCACACACTCGCTGGTCACTTTGGTATCCACAAGACTACAGAACTGCTCCAGCGTACCTTCTGGTGGCCTAACCTGGAGAAGGACTGTAGAAAATATGTTGAGACCTGTGTCACCTGCATTCGGAACAAGACAACCAGAACTAAGTCTTGGGGTCTACTCAGACCTTTGCCGATTCCAGACAGGGCCTGGAAAATGATATCCATGGACTTTATTGTGGAACTGCCCCCATCCGAGGGTCACACCACCACCTTTGTAGTCGTGGATCGGCACATTTCTTGCCAATGAAGGGTACACCATCAGCCACAGACACTGCCAAAATGTTCATCAAGGAGATTGTAAGACTGCATGGAGTGCCTACCAACATAGTGTCTGATCGTGGGGGTCCAATTTACCTCCAAGTTTTGGAAATCCCTTTGTGAAAAATTGAGAATTCAACTATCCTTCTCTTCAGCTTACCACCCACAGACCAATGGCCAGACAGAAAGGCCTAATCGGACCTTGGAGCAGTATTTACGCTGTTTTTCCTCTTATTCACAGGATGATTGGGTAACGCTGTTACCACTGGCCATGTTTGCCTACAATAATTCTGAACATTCTGCTATTAAGCAAACCCCGTTCTTTGCCAATTATGGCTACCACCCTTCCTTCCTGGTCACCACAGTTCCCGAAGGCCCTGTTCCTGCTGTCCAGGACACGGTTAATTTTTTTACATCCAATAACAGATTACTACAGGAAACTATGGCCAAAGCTCAAGAATGTAACAAGATGGTTCCCTTCCCTGGAAGGGAAACGTGAGACCGTAGCCATTTCCGGGTTAGAGGAGCGCTGTGCGATCGGCAGTGCTCACAACCCCGCTGGATGTTTTTATGAGAAAGGCGATTGTTTTATGGAGATTCGAGTAAGTGCAATACTTTTTAAATAAAGCGATATGTTTAGATGTACTGCACCATGAGAGTCTCTTTTTGTTCCACCCATGTTTGCCACCTGATCTGAGCTATGCTATAAGGGCTCGATGCTGGATTACCCACTGTGTAACAGAGGAGCTGAGGATCGTGTACTGAGTGGAGATATTGCCTATGTGACCCCCTTTACCAAGGGGTCATATATTTCCGGTAAGGAGTACCTTACTAGATCACTGGGTGAAGTGTGGAGGTGAAGGTTAATCTGCACTAACATCAAGTCTCTGCTAATTTGTGTGACACCAAAGAGATGTGGATTGTTTGATGCTGCATATGGACTGTTTGCACTTTATAATGTTGAGCACAGATTGATTGATCTTTTGATTGTCACCAATCATGAATTTTTTAATTAAGGTTTAAATATCTGCACAAGCACTTTTATGTTTGAGCGCGACACTATTCTTCTTTTAAACAATTCTGACCCGGCTTGTCTCACTACGCTCCTGCCACCAGCACTAGCTGCCTGCATACCTGCTTGGACCTACCCGGCTATCCCTGCCTGTGGACATCAGCCTGCTTCCAGCTACATCAGGCACTCGTGCTACTCTACACTCGGCGCCTCCTGTCTGCACTATCAGGGGTTCCGAGTCAGAGGCGTAAGAGAGGCCTTCCTCACCATTCAGGCTCACCTCCAGGTACGTGATAATGTCCCTCGTTTCTTTCTCAAAATGTTGGGAGGTATGCTATGGCTGATTGACCCACACAAAGACAGGGCTCATTCCTAATAGGTACCACCAACAATATGATAATATAATTCAACGTTTGCTGTTATGCTAACATACATATGTATTACAGAGATCCTTTGAAACCATCAATGGATACCATCCCCCTGAGGAAGACTTAATTAGTTGAAACACGTTGGGACTCTATTTCACTGTGCATCCGAGATTATTGTAGCTCCCCCCTAGTTAGGTGCTAGAAGAGAGAGTGTCGTTTTTTGGTCTTTCTGCTTACCAGAGATATTGCCAGGTAAATCTATATTGTTCTCTGCCTACCAGAGAGCAGGATCTGCAAGTGAGGTTGGCTCATGGTGGTCAGGTGCAGCCCAGCTTTTCTGAAGTGCTTCACTCTGGTCCAATAGGGAGGCATATTGGACAGTGGGAGGAAACCTGACAAATGAGTGCACAGGCATTTAGTACAGCCCTGGTGATTGGAAGAGGAAAGTGCATTGGTGCATGCTGGGATACTGTATAAATGCCTACAGCACATGGGGTCTTTCAGCTATAGAGTGGGGTCCTGGAGGGAGGGGTCAGCTGCCCCTTCTTTGTAGAAGATGCCATGCAGCCTTGGGCCCCTTTCACACTAGCGGACCGTTCAGATCTGCCTGTCAGTTTTTCAGACGGATCTGAACGGATGCCCCATGCATCTCTGTGGGGCATCGGATGTCAGCGGAGACATGTCGGCGGATCGATCACCCACTGAGATAAACAAGGTCAGCTGACGGACTCCCTTGTGTGAAAGGGGCCTTGGGTGGTCAACCTGAGGGCCAGGGAGTCAGAGAGGAGCTGAACCCAGAAGTCCTGCAGAGCTGACTGGAAGGGAGACAGTGGAAAGAATCTGATTCTGCCTACAGTGAGTACAGATCTGTGTCATGGGGCCTGTTCTGAGAAGGCCACCCCTTCTGTGGAAGAGTCAGTGGACGGGTGTCAGTCAAGGGGATGCTAGAGAGTGTCCTGAAGATAAAGTAGTTGCAACAAGTCTGCTGCTAGAGAGAGCAAGAAGACCTAATTCTTCCATACAAGTGGCAGTATGGCTAAAGCAGTGTGTCTGCTTCCACAAATAACCTGGTGAGGCCAAGTGAGAGTTGTCCTTATTTACTGTAAATGGTTCAAGTTGTAGTATCCCACTATTCCCTTCTCCCATCCAAGTTCCACAATAAATATAAAACCAAATCCTCTGGACTGTTTATTGAGTAATAAGCAACTGGGAGTAAGAATGGATATGTGAACCGTCCCTAAGTGACTGTCTGCAGGTAATCAGAGGAGACCCAAGAAGTCATCACACAGCAAGCCCTACGGGGACAGTGCTACATTATTATTCACACTTATGCTAGCCATGAATTTATATTGTATTTAGCTGAACCTTTTTAAACTTTGTATTCATCATTGTTGCTTATCATTTTGTCCAATTTGATTTTGGGGGTTATTTTAATGTTGTCTCAATAAAATACTGTATTTTTAGCTTAACATTGTATGTTCCTGTACATGGTTTTGGTACTGTAAAGTCCCAATCTACCCCCCCCCCCCTTTTCTCTCTCCCCTTTGTGGGCTTCTATTGTAGGTACCACCAATGGTCAGGTTGGCTGACATTTCATCTTTGGTTTGTGTTCTTGATTTATAATGAGGATGATAAATTCCAGAGGGAGGGGAATAGGGAACAGCACACCCAAAAGAAAAATGCGCAGACTTACCTTCAGCTAATACAGAAAAAAAGACCTTTGAGACAGACCAATGTATTTTACTTTTTTTTTTTTCAAAAAAGTAATGTATTTTACGACTGTAAGCAGTTGCAGCACATGGACCCTCTGAATGAGCCACTGTTCTAAAATTTTGTCGGACCCATGAGAATTCTGGACCCTCGTCACTTCTGGTGACGCTACATTATAACCCAGCTGATGCGAGCCCCGGTGCGCATGCGCATAAGGCATTTTCAAGGTCCGATAAAATTTTAAGACTTACGAACAGCTGACTGAGAGGAGGAGGGGCTGAGATGGGACGAACACAGTGCTGCGGGATAATGTTACAACACCGAGCAAGGAACATGTTGCAGAGCTGACTTAGAGGAGACGGGAAGGAAGTGAATAGTCATACTAAATAGTAATGATAAAAAAAAAATAATAAGAAATACTAAACATTTTTTATCATGACTATTTAGTATGAGTATTCACTTCCTTCCCGCCTCCTCTAAGTCAGCTCTGTGCGGCGGTGTTGTAACATTTTCCCGCAGCAGTGTGTGCGTCCCACCTCAGCCCCTCCTCCTCTCAGTCAGCTATTCGTAAGTCTTAGAATTTCATCGGACCTTGAAAATGCCTTGTGCTCATGCGCACCGGGGCTCGCAGCAGCTGGTGGTGACGGAGCGTCCCCGGAAGTGACGAGGGTCTGGAATTTTCACGGGTCCGACTAAATTTTAGAACACTACCCTACTTCCTGCGGTGTTCAAGAGTTGACCTTGCTCAATGGAACACTCTCCAGCA